>NC_137935.1:20445034-20812534 GCF_963969265.1 Rhamphochromis sp. 'chilingali' | reverse complement strand
GCGTGGTAAGGTGCAGGACAACAAAACAAACAAAAGAAAACTGAAGAGAAATTAAGATGACATAACCACAGGACTCCCTGCCAAGCCAGAGAAGAAGGGTGCCAGCAACATCCTAAGGCTTGTAGACTGAGAACACCGGGCCCAGGTGCCTCCAGTTAGCACCGACAATCCCTTCACCACCCACCAGGTATCTGAAACACATGAAGATAAAGAAACAATTGACACGAATGGGCAGAGATTGTCAGAGTGCAGTCAGCTTAAAAGATTTTTACTATAGCAAGTTAGCTTATTTGTGTGATTCAATTATTTTTTTACTCCCTTCATACGGTTTATTTTCTATCTGGAAAGCTCCATAAAACAACATCTGATCAATAACAGCCTGAAAGCACTGCTGGATCCTCCTCTCTTTCCCTCTGGAAGCTGGAATTCATTCCTGACCCACAGCCAAAGCCACCGCAATAACCCCCACACACACACACACACACTAGCCCTCTCATACACACATCACAATGCAATCTCTTTCTGCCTTGCATATGTATAAATACACACACAAACACAAAAAACACGCAAGCCAGCTCCTGTTGACATAGAGTGATGATACGCCAATTGGCTGGTTATCGCCAGGCCTCTCTGTGCAAATATTTACCAGATCCCTGAATGACTGACAAATAAAACATAAGCAGGGAATAAATTATAAACAGGGCAAACACTCATCCGAACCTGAAAATGAAAAAGTGAAATCTATCTACCAGTAATAAATATCTGATTAGAGGAGGGAGTAGTAGAGAAGAATTGGAGTGCAAAGAGAGGAGATGGGGTAACAAGCGATTAGAAGGGGAGGAAAGAGAAGGAGATGAGGACACAGGGGAACAAAACTAGCTAAAAGGACAAGGGAACAGACCCAGATATGAGGGAAGGGAAGGAATGAAGATGATAAGCTCAGACAAAATCCCCTCTTAATTGGCTAAGCTTGAAAACACCAGTTGCATTTGGGAAAGAGACCAAAAACATCTTTCAGTTTCCCATATTTTAGGCCAACTTAACTTCCTTTTCCAGCCCAGTTTTTAAACTAACCAGAGGAAAACATCCTTGAATGCTGAGTAGATTCATTACATACTTGAGGAAATGTATCAGGAACCAGAGTAAATGACAACTGCCATGAGGGGCACAAAGTGAAGGGGCACAGAGTGGGACCTGACACTATGAAGCTGGAGCAGAAAGGCAGACACGGTGAGACAGGCTGACATTTAAACACGAGACATGACATAAAGGTGGTTTACCTAGAATGATTGTATCGAGAATTCCCACACCAAGTCAGATAAAGCTTATTGTCAAAGAAAGTCTATAATAGTGAAACAAAAACTGTTTGTTACTGCATGCAATGTGTGTATAGATCAAAACATGCCCCACTAAAATGAAGGCTGATAGAACATCAAACCTATGACTAGGGGTAGAGAGCCATTGGACTATCAAGAACAGATTTATCCAAATTCCTCTCCTGCTGCATCCAACAAAAGCAGCAGATGAACTCTGTAAGGAACAGATAGGAAAAGATGAGAAAGGGTGCTTTGAAAATCTGCATAGCCCAAGCAAGAAACAACAGACTATAGATTTTCTTTCTTTCTTTCTTTTTTTTTTTTTTGTCTTGGTCAAGGTCATAACTTGCTAGTTAGCCTAAGATCCTAAATGGATTTCCTACAATTAAAAGCCATAATCTTTTCATAATCTGCTCATCTCAATAAGTTGCAGTTCACTTAATTATATCTACATCATTCACTTAGATTAAAAAAATATGAATGCCAACACTGTCACTAAACAGCAAAAGTTCTGGGTTCAGCTCTGTGCTTTCTTTGTGGACTTTGTCATGTTCTCTCTGTGCCTGTGTTCACTCCAGATGTTATGGCTTTAATAATAATAATAATAATAATAATAGATACTTTATTGATCCCCATGGGGAAATTACTTGTTTTTCTCTGCATTTGACCCATTCACTCAGTGAAGCAGTGGGCAGCCCACTAAGCAGGCGCCCGGGGAGCAGTGTGTAGGGACGGTACCTTGCTCAGGGGTACCTCAGGGTAGCCGTTAAGTGGATTCGAACCGCCGACCTTCCGATCATGGGGCGACCACTTTACCTACTGAGCTATCCCTGCCCATAGGACATTTTAGGTTAATTGGTGGTTCCAAAGTCGCAGTAGGAGTGAGTATGAAAGCGAATGGTTGTCTGTCTCTGTGTTGTCTCTGTGATGGATGGCAAATGGCAGCCCATTTGCGCTCTGAAGAACATGAATGATGATATCGAGCTTAAAAGAACGAATAAAACTTAACTTCTTGGAATGCAAGTTCTCTTGAAGCCCTGGTCCTTGGGAACAGGGCAATACCTTTTTCTCTGGTTTCCAGCTAAGCTGGGACACGATATTAAATGTCATTGTCCTTACCGTTCTGAAATAGACCCATACTAAATTTTGGCATGTTCAAAGTGCTAAGATTTTGATAAGTCAACAGAAAAGAGGAGCACAACTGGCAATCCACAAGTACAATGCTATTTTCATGTGGCAATTGTCCACATTTTGTAATAACCACCTTTTTCCTGTTAATCTGCTCAAACAACATAGTTTGCACCTTATAAGTACCTTAAAGGGGCTTTTTTTGCACTTGTCATTTTCTGTCAAGCATGTAAAACTAAACTCCAAAAGTATGACCTCTTCTCACAGTTTGTACATTCAGTAGCTATTTGTGACAGTGAGCTTTTTACCCCACTTATAAAGTGGAACCGTTAATAAAAACTAAATTAAATTAAATTTCCTCATCCAGACAATTACGTGTCAGATAAGATGAGAGGTTGTGTGGTAGATTGTAATCCAATGCAAAGACTTGAGATTAATACTAACTGTGAAACAAGAGGATATATGCAAGCCTCTATCCAAACGTCTTTATACCTTCCACTTAGTTGGGTGCGTGTGTGTCACGCTAGTATACTATTGCAAGTGTAGCAGTACTAAAGACCAAAATGGGCTCATTATTTGTGGGAGGGCCCTATTTCATCTTTTAAAATAATACAATGAGCTATGCAAAAAAAAAAAAAAATCTGTTGAGGAAACCTCCCTGATGATATTGCTGTAGACACCAATCTAAGGTACCATTATGGAATCCAAACTAGAAATCTGTGTATTAAAAATAGTAACATACCTGTGCTGGCTAATAATATTCTACATTTACAGGAAAGTATAATCCTGGACCCTCAATATAGTCATCATATCATTTGTCATAAAAACTGGTATTTAAAGCCTCTTCCCTTGAGAGGTACAAACTTATTTTTGTAATTTTGCATCTTTAGCTTTATTACACACTGTATAAAAAAGTATCTCCATCTCAGCGTCTTTTCTGCCACTTGTTCAGGGCCTGGTCACTGTGGCAGCGGGCCAACCGAGGTAATGGCACAAATTCATTTCATCTTTTCCTGTCAGATCCAAAGCATTCCTAAGTCAGATCAGATATGTAACCTTTCCAGTGTATTTGGGCTCCAGCACTAGGTTTGCCACTCTGACTCTGATGCAGCTTCATCTTCAATCCCTCACAGGAAAGGTTTTGGTTTTGTGTCGGTTTTTCAGCAGACACATTTCTCACATAATTCAGAATTGGTCTGTCAGTACTTAGTGTTTAACACCATTTTTGTCCTTCTGTATCTCTTATCACTCATGTTAAATGTATACTGCCAATCTCACAACAGCAGCTGTCATTAAACCACATTATTGTGCATTTTGTGAGGCGTTCTAGTGGTACTAAAACAATGATTTATATGGAGCAAACCACTTTAGTAATGCCTGCCAGTTAAAGTAGTAACTTATTTATGAACCATCAACTGTTTTCTGGCAGGTAATCATCACATCCAGCACAGAGATGCTAAACTGTCATTCCAGGCCAATTTATAGTTGGATACAGAACACTGCAGTGCCTGTTGAAAGTTGCCGTCTGATTAAGCGAGGAGAAGCACTTCAACTACAAAAAGCACGAAAGTAATTCTGCTTTCCCTTCAAATTCATGAAAATCATAGAAAGTTTAGG
The DNA here is from genome assembly GCF_963969265.1 of Rhamphochromis sp. 'chilingali'. NCBI lineage: Eukaryota > Metazoa > Chordata > Actinopteri > Cichliformes > Cichlidae > Rhamphochromis > Rhamphochromis sp. 'chilingali'. The sequence continues at coordinate 20,808,473 of NC_137935.1, read as the reverse complement.
ACAGCTCTGGAGGAGCCCACAGGCCACTGTTTAAGTTGCTTGACCTCTAGAGTACTTGTTATACTACTGACAAAGCTAGCATATCTGGTGTACTTTACGTGTAGTGCAGTCATGGTCACTGCAAATGGCAGGACTACTATTATATGTAGTAGTCCTGAAAACTACTAGTATTAAAATAAATTTAGTTGTTGAATGTGGCATTAGGCATGTGATACTAATGAAATGTGTCAGCCAAGAGAGCACAACAATGTCCAAAGCCTTGAGCATCCCAGGGAGGAGTGTCCTGAGTCCCCCGAGTCTGCCCCCTCCGTAAAAGACACGTTGGCCTTGTTCAGGTGTGCCTCCAAGTGCTCTTTTCAGAGCTCAACTGTATCATCATTCAAGTATTCCCCTGCTTGAGCAAAGCCATTATCTGACAGCTTGGCAGAATTTCCCTAAGTCCAACCTAAAGTGCATCTTCATGCATTGCTTATGCAGCCCTGATGGACGTCAGGGGCATGGGGCGTGAGTGGGTTATGGCTCAAGAAGTCATTATCGATTGTTGTGGCGGCCAAGTCTGTATATTTGAAGCAGCAGGCAGACGCTGGAGGGCAGATGGACTGTGTGATGCCAGGCAGCAAAATCCCAGATGTGACAGCTCAGGGAGGAGATGGAGAAAATTATTGTAATATTTAATTCTGGTTTTGATAACAATGCCAAAAAATGCATGTATGCCTAATTAATTACATTTAACCCTTGAACACATAAGTATCATACAGGCCACCTGGACTGTTTTCGTAATTTTGAATAATTCTCATCTTTTAGAAACCATTCAAATTTTCTCTTGAGCCCAAAATGACTGAGGAGGACACATGGTAAACTCTAGGCGCAGCTGATTTTTCCATGTGTTCAGAAAGTGGGGCCTTGTGAATGCTTTGTGCTACCATGATACAATAAATATCCCTGTAAAGCTTGTCGTTAGAATTTTGTCTATAGCACAAATGGTAGCAAAGTTACAGTCATTTAAAGAGCGCTTGTAAAATGGACCCGCTGCCAGATTGGTAAATAAAAGGGTTAATAATAATGATTATGCTGTGCATTTGATCTAGTAAGTTTTATGTAATATATAAAAACTGATTACTTAAATTTCAGTAGTGGTGCTTTTCTGATAAACTCCACTTTTTTTTTTAATTGTTTCACAGTCAGTATTCATTCCAAGTCTTTGCATTGGATTACAATATGCTGCACAGACTCTCATCATAAGTATGAGTGAGTTCAGGGACAACATCTTTATTTTAAACAATCTTTTGTAGTGTAGATTAAGCCTGCTAAGCACTTCTTTTCTTCTAGCTCAAGGAAAGGTGTCAACAATGTAGAGACAACAGGAAATTGAAAGACTATCTTTCTTGTTTTGACCTGAAGTCAGGCCATACATCACTGGTACAAACCCTCAGGAGTCCAGAAGCAGGCTGTGCTCAGCTTTTAGATCAATTTATGGAGAAACAAAAAACATAAAGACAACACAAAGTAAGAATAAAATAGTTGATCTGGTGTCTGATTTTATATATTTGGTAAGTGAACAAAAATGGATGATGATTATGAAATGTAGTGTATTTGTGTATTGATTTAGTTAACCCTAAGGCATTTTTGTCTAGCACCACAATCATGACAACTTTTGCATTTCTAATTTACATTATCCCTTGAATTCTTGCACAATGAGTGGTGTGCTTCCAGTAGACATAAATGTATTGAGCAAATACTGCATTGAGTATCAGGGACCCTAAGGGCTTTTCCTCTAGCATTCATATCTATCCTACCTTGCTAATACTGTATATAACTTAAGCTCAGCTAAGTGTAACTAGAGCAGTTAGATAATTGCTTCAAGGGGATCAGATAAGAAAGAAATTAATAGAAAAGGTTCAATGCAGATTTCTGTTTTTGTCAACAAAAACTAGCACAAACCCTTACACATTCACAATAATGGGTTGCTGTATGTTGCACACCACCACTATACCCTTTCTGACTTACAGACTTCTACAGTTATGGATCTGTGCTACTGCCAATTCATATTTGGTCAGCACGGAAGAATGAGAAAGCAGAGAGAGCTGTAATGCCAAGGACTGTGTATGGTGCACAAGAGACAAGTACCCTGATCCCCAGTGTCCACAAAGCATTAGATTGCTTTCACATAGATAAGCTGGCGAAGCCCCTGGGCTCTTATTTAATGCCCTCATCAGCTATGCTGTTGTCTGCGTGGCTTTACATTTACAAGGTTGTTTATAATGATAATCACTGCCTGACCCAGAACAGGATTGAATCATTCAGTTGCTGGCATTTCTTTGCTCACACTGCTGAATCATAAACTGTTGAACCTAGTGGAGTGAAGACGTTTACAGCGAAATATAGTTTGCTAAAAAATGTAAGCAAACATTTATCCTCCGAAATACTCAGATCGCCCATAAGTTCAGAGGAACGCTACAAGGCTGTCTGATTTATTTATCAGCTGTCTATAAATAAATTGAGGGCATCATATTGAATTTGTTTACAAAATCAGAGTAGCATTTTATGATCATTGTTTGATTCACAGACATTCATACAAATCTGATATACACCTATTTTCTCTCCTTTAACCATTGTAGAGCTGATTGTGGGCTTACGTCTCCTGCCTCACATATTATAAGATAAGTCCTACTTTAAACGGCCTCAGTCCTTTCATGTTTTAAGATGGATTGGCTTACCGTGAATTTGCATGCAGCTGAGAGAATATGAAGACAATCACTCGGCAAAATCACAAATTAATTTGATTAGTCACTACTAATGGTTTTACCTGAAACCATTTCAAGCCCCATAATATTAATAATGCAGAGCACTGTGCAGCAATATAGATATTAATAATGCAGCACTGGTCAACAACAGGACACATATCACACATGCTGCAGGCAGAGGTTAATCATTATAGGTTTTATTAGCTGTTTTTATTCATGTTTTATTAAATCAGGTAGTTTCTTGTGGATCAAACACAATATATTTCAAACATTCCCAATGCATTTGACTTTCAGAGTTACCATAAATGGTTTAATGCTCTATGATGAATTAATGTGCTGTAAATTCAAGTTTAGCATCAAGTAAAGCCTAATAAACTAAAGTGCTTATTTTCCAAAGTTTCAGTATTATGAAAAATTATCTAATTTAATCAATTAAAAGTTTTAGTTTAGGTAAAATAATTTACTCAACACATTTTCATGTGTTCAAATTCATTTTGTGTTTCTATTACAAGATCAGTCACAATGCTAAAGTTCCAACACGATTAAGACCCCAGCAGTGGAAGAACTGGACAAGAAGGTTGTAAAGTGATCAATAAATGTGATCAGCAGAGTGAGTACCTGGTTGAGTGGTCCATTTCAAGCTCTATTAACTTCAATGATGGTGTGTCAGAAGCAAAGATGAGGTTTGTCAATGCACAAATATTTTTCACACAGTTTACCTGATTTTCCATCTAACCAGACTCATTTTTTTTCTTACACACAATGTTCCTCCATGATAAACCTGTAATAATCAATATGTGATAAGGAAGTAAGACATAGAGAAAATATGAGAGCTTGTGTCACTTTTAAAAGTAGATATTTTTTTTCTTTTTTTTTCCTTTTTCAGTTTATTTATATTTATTTTCACTTTTAATCATTTTACATTTTTCAGTGTTGTCAGCATTCTCACCACTGGTCAATCACCTCGATACTATGGAGCATTTCGGTCTGTTGCCTTTTGCCTCACATTTCCTTTTCAATATCATACATTTATGAAAGACAATAAACAAGCCCATTTGGGAAATTCCAGATAACTGATGCATTTCTACAGTCCCTGTGATCTGAGTTCCAATTCCACCTTTTGAACAAATTTGGTCGATGTGTTTCGTTCCATAAAGAAGCTAATCCTGTAAATTACTGCTGTCTTCTGTCTTGAAGCATGTTCAGCTACCAGTTGTTGAATCTGGATTCTTGTTTTTGTGGGAATGTCCATGCCCCACTGAGAAATCCTGAAGGTTGGCACACTGACTCCTCCAAGTCAGGTGTCTGGTCTCTGAGAAATCACAGTGTCAAATCACAATGGTTAATCTGATTCTCTATGTTTTAGTTTCTCAACAGATACGTTGCTAATCACCTTGAGTTAGAGGGAAGAGTGAAGCAGCTTTTAATAACTCAATGAAAACTTCACACAAAACAAGAGAGCCTTCACAGAGAAGATTCGGATAATGGAAAGGGAAAAGTCCGCTTCCTTCAGACTGGGTTTGTTGTTCCTATGACTTTGTTGCGTGAGTTGGATTACTGTTTTGATGTCATCATCATTCTAGTAATGTTCCATTCTAGTGCCTATATCTTTATTTATATTTACAGGGTTTACTGCTCTAGTCTTTAAGTTCTTACTTCTTGCCTTTCTGGTTCAGTCAGCGTTTCCGTGTCCAACTTATTGATCAGTTAGTGTCTGTTACCCTGTTTCTGCTATCATGTTTACTCTTCTTGTCATGGTTCCTCATTCTTGAACTCAGAGATTTTGCTTTGAATGTGTTTATTGTTCTAATGTGGCTCTAGTTTATTCTTTATACCTATTGCACTTTAGTATCTTGAGCCTTAGTTCTTGGTTGCAGTTATTTTTTGCAGTTAGTATCCCCCATAGAGTGTATTCTGTTAGTCTCCTGTTATTTTCTGAATTTTCCCCCGGTGTATCGTTGTTTCTGGTTTGTACTGTATGTTAAGTTTGTCTCTGCATAAGTTGCTCCTTTGTTGGTTAGTTCCTATTTTATTTTGGAAGTCTCTGTTGTCTTGTGTACCTTGTATTGACTTCCCTTGTCTCATTATCTCTGACTTATTCCTTATTCCCCTTTTGGACTTCATATTTTTCCAGTCAGCAATAAAAACTTGTTTTATGTTTCACTCCTTATTTTTGATCCCCATGGTCCCCACACGTATCCATACATATCCATAATTCTGTGTTCCACAATTATCTCTCCATTCTTCTAAATGTTTTGCCTTTGACGCTCCATGTACTTCACTTTTCCATGTAGTGTTTCCTCAGATGTTTTTGAACCTTTCTTTTAGTTCTAACCCTGCTTCCTGGATTTCAGTCCTCTGAACACTTTGACAGGGTTTGGTACTAGTGATGGGATTTCCGTCTCTTTTTAGAGAGCCGAGCCGAAAGAGCCGGTTCTCTAAAAAGAGCCGGCTTTTTCGGCTCCGAACCGGCTCTTCAGGTTGTTTTGTTGCTTTAATTAATTTATTATTAACAATAATAAAAATTATGCACAAAAGGAATTACTAATGTAAAAAAAGTGGTTTTATTTGTATATGTTTAGATATATAAATATATGCGGTGGCCCTTAGAGACACAACACGTACAAACTAGAGATGGACCGATCCGATATTACGTATCGGTATCGGTCCGATACTGACCTAAATTACTGGATCGGATATTGGAGAAAAATAAAAAATGTAATCCGATCCATTAAATATCACGAAAGCACCTCACAAAACTTGCAACACGCCGTAACTCGCCTCAGAACGTTAGCACGTCGGAGCAGTATGCATCACGTGATAGAGCGGCTGTGGCATGCGGGACCTGTCGGTGGTCTGGATAGCATGTGGAGCTTCGCTAGCAACCCGGCATTTCATCTCCAACAAAGTTATCCCCGAGAGAAGTAAAAAAAGTGTGTAAGTCCATCTCTGAATGTTTGTAAAGCATTCCTGCGTTAAGCTTAACAAACGATATATGGAGCGACTGCCTCTTCTTGCTGCTACTTCAATCATGAAACTGCTTAATGATCAGCTGATCGGCTTTTCTGTCGCGAGTCTGTCTCTCTTGTTTGCTTTTGGCCCACTTTGCACCAGAAAGAGGAAACCAGCGGCTGAACAACAGCAGCACGTTTAAGCTTGATCAGCTGTTGTTAGAATTTATTTAATATTACTTTCTACTCAGGATCTTTTTCTACGTAGCTGACGCTGGTAACTGTGCAGGGGCGGATCTAGCAAAGTTTAGCCAGGGGGGCCGATAGGGCATGAACAGGGAAAAGGGGGCACAAAGACATACTTTTCTTTCTTATTCTCATTTAAAATGTCTAGCTTTTAATAAATAATTATCTGACACCCAAAGTTTTAATTTGATGCAAAATGAATAGAAGTCAATTACTGTATATAGTGACTATTAAGTCTAATATATACCCTAGTAAGCTATAGTACTTTTTCCTTTGGGAAGGTACCATCTGTGCAGTCTGCAATTTTGTTGAAGAAAGATGTTGAATCTATTTAATATTTTAATATATTGAAAAATAATTGATTTCTGTGCATTTTTTTTTCACACTGCATCAAATTAAGGTTGATTACGTCGATTAAGCATCATGAGGTGGAGCGTGAGGGGTGGTTCCCTATTTTTTATTTATTTATTTTTGTTGTTGCTGGGAGTTGGAACCCTATTAGTTAGGTTGCTTAATATTTATGCTAAGTACTCTTTAAAAAACCAGAATAGGGAGGATGGTGTAGGTTTAAGTTTATTAGATTGATCAGTATTGCTGAACTATGAAATTTTTTTTTTGCATACAGGTATAACAGAATAGCTTTAGTGTAGTTGTTGTTTTAAACTTGAGTATGAACTTATACAAAATGCAGCAAGATATTTTAAAAAACAGTTTTGTTGATTAAAACACTATATCGGATTCATATTGGTATCGGCAGATATTCAAATTTATGATATCGTATCGGACATAAAAAAGTGGTATCGTGCCATCTCTAGTACAAACTCCACAAAGCACGTACAAACTCCAAAACACATTTCTAGCACTTAAATTACACAATTGAAAGCATATGTGTATTGTTTGTGTATTTATACACAAACAATACACATATGCTTTCAATTGTGTAATTTAAGTGATCTAGGTAGTTCTGTTTTGGAATTTCAGTTCATGCTAGAAATGTGTTTTGGAGTTTGTACGTGCTTCAGGGTTCGCACGTGATTTGAAGTTTGTATGTGCTTTGTCTGTAGGGGCCACCGTAAATATACTTTTATTTATTCACTCCACATAAAATGTAATAAATCATATAATACAAAAATCAACTATTCACATTTCAACTTTTAACTATTTAACTTTCCAGCTTTTTCCTTTTACAAATTTAAAGTGAAACAACACAAAACACTGCAAACCACAACACAATTAAATATAAATTATAATATGAAAACGAAGATGCATATTCTCTGTCATATGGACCTGCATGAATAAACTTTCTGAATCCTTTATCATCTGCAACTGAAAATAGTTGTGGATGATTACTATACCTTTCTAATGTGACGTTGTTGTCCCTGGCTCTCTTTCTCTGTCTCTCCCTCTGGCTCTGTTCCTGTGCTACTGCCAGTGTAACTACCACCCGTTCCCCCTCTTCGCAGCACAAAGCACAAGGCTCGCATGCAGAGTGAAGCGAAAAAAGGGTGAGAGAGAGGGTGAGAGAAAAAAAAAAACAAAACACCCACGGCTCGCGATAAGGAGCCAGCTCACGTCGTTCACGTCAAAGATCCGGCTCTGAGAGCCATTTCGTTCGCGACCAACACATCACTATTTGGTACAACTTGGACATATGGAACATATATTCACCAGACATTTTCGAAGATCTCAGCTGTGCCGAGTCAAGTCTTTCAATTCTGTTCAAAATTATAGTTTTCATTTATAAAGCTCATTATACTTGTACGCCTGTCCAACTTTATAAAAAGCTGAATTTTTTTATATGTAGTCCTCATAGAACAACCAACCTATACACACATGATGATTCTATACAATCATAATGGAGTTTTACGTATTAGACTACCCAACAGAATCTAGTTTTTCACATTAATTCAGGAATAATGTTCATATGAATTCATAAAGTTCCATGAGACAGTGGTGAGATGTGTGGTAAGAGTGACAGGTTGGTAGTTAAATGTGCAGCACCCCAGTATGGGAGTGGGATTACATGAGGGATTGGCACCAAGGCCCTTCATCTTCACAGTAGTGATGGGCAGGCTGATGGATGAGGTCAGAGAGGCGTTTCTGTGTTGTTCTCAGAGGAACAGAGGATCTATTGTGGAGGAGAAAGCAGGTGGAAGAGGTGGAAGTATGCCCTGGAAAAGTCAGTAGAGGTGAGACAGAATACATGTGTGTGGATGAGAAGGAGACAGGTTTAGCAGTGAAGCTGCCAGGACTGGAGGTAGTGAAGGGATGTGGATGAGATACCTGGGGTCATTCCTATGTGCACAAGAGAGAAAGGAGAGAGTTCAGGAAGGGTGAAGTTGGTGCAGACAAGTGAAAGAGTGAAAAGGAAGGTTTACAAGATGGTAGAGAGATCTGATATGATGTATGGTTTAGAAATAGTGGCACTGACAGAAAGACACGAGGTGGAGCTGGAGGTGGCCGAGTTGAAGATTTTAAGGTTTTTACTGGGAATGAATAGAATATACAGGATTAGACATTAGTATATACAGCTGAGGATGAGCATTTTGCAGACAAAGTTAAAGGAGCAAAGCTGAGATGGTATGTACTGTACATGTCCAGAGGAGGGATAGTGGCAGGACGAAAACAAGACAAGAACAGAGAAGATTAATGGATGTAGTGAAGTAGAACATGCAGAGGGTTGGTGTAACAGAGGATGGTAGAGATAGGGTTAGATAGAGGTAGATGATCCACTGTGCTGACCTATGAAGAGAGCTGCCAAAAGACAGGAGATGATTGATCAATAAGGTGGACAGAGGGGCTGAAAAAATGTTTTAAGAATAAAAAAATTAAATTGGCTTATTGTCAGGGGAAAGAAATGAACATTATAACCCTCCATATAGGTCATGTGTCTTTGTTCTTATTATTCCAACACTTGTTAGATTTATATTACACAGTCAACACTAGTTTATTTATCGGCTAGTTTTGAATTAGCCCAGAATTCCTGAATATATTACAAAAATATTTGCATATTCACAAATATATGAACTTTGAATTATTACAGTAAACCTTCATTGTACTGCTATAGTAGATTGTGAGAAATACAACACAAGAGGAAAAAAGTTTACCTGTTTACAGCATGTGTCAGACAAACCCACCTCAAAAACTCCCATATAATTGTGTTCACTGATTGTACTTGTTCTTTCTGTCACTTAAATGAAAAATTATCTGCTGACAAAAGTGCCCCAAAAATTATTATTTTTTGTTTAGTAGACACATTTTGTATTATAAGTGCCAGCTGTAATAACAGACAAGTTATATAACATACAAAAACACAGGTTTTCATAACAAAACCCATATTTTCAGTATTGAAGCTGGGCATTAATGCAGCTCGGGCACATAGCAAAGAGAGTGTAAAGTAAACAAGAAGGTTGTTCAATATGATAACAGAAAGGAAATGTGCTGAATGCATTCTACTTTGTTTTCTTGTCCGCCTATAATGCTCAGAGCAGGTAGGCAATTACAGTGCAGTACAATTATATACTATATATACTATATCACAAAAACAACCCTAGCATATAACAAAAAGGTAATATAAAGACAGGCAACTGGTAAATTGCTAAATTATGAATACATTGGCAACCAATTAGATGACTATTTTAGAAAGAAAGCGTACTTTATTGATCCCCGTGGGGAGATTCCTCTCTGCATTTAACCCATTCATTCAGTGAAGCAGTGGGCAGCCATTGGGCGCCCAGGGAGCAGTGTGTAGGGACAGTACCTTGCTCAGGGGTACCTCAGGGTAACTGTTCAGGGGAATCGAACCCCCGACTTTCCGATCATGGGGCCACCACTCTACCTACTGAGCCATCCCTGCCCTTTTATAAAATGATAATAATAATAATAATGGATTGCATTTATATAGTGCTTTTCGGGGCCCTCAAAGCGCTTTACAATTCCAGTATTCATTCGCTCTCACATTCACACACTGGTGGAGGCAGCTACAGTTGTAGCCACAGCTGCCCTGGGGCAGACTGACAGAAGCGAGGCTGCCATATCGCGCCATCGGCCCCTCTGGCCAGCCAAAATGTGCTTGGATGCTTGTAGGATGCATGTTTGAAGTATATGTCTGTGTTATTTTTTTATACACTCCATGGTGTTAAACATTTATTTACTGTGAATATTTCAATTCAAAGCTAGTTGGTGTTTTTTGTCTATTTTATTTGGTCAACATGCCACAAATGGAGTCTGCAGAAATCCACTCACACTGAGTTATTGGTGAAGTACAGTAATTCTTCATTGTCAAGTACCATTATTTTGATGGTCTATTGTCAGTTGAATTGTTCAGCACAGCTAATAGGTCCATTGACCCTGAAGTGCACTACAGAGCAATCATTATTGATGCAGCAACTAGCTGCTAGGCAATCTAGGGTTAAGGGTTAAGAACCTTAGATTACATCTGAAAACCAGTGTGTGGAGAAAAGAGTGAGCATGAGTGTTAATGAGTGGAGAGGCCAAAAGAATGAAATCGTTAAAATAAATAAATAAATAAAAAGCAACGGGAAAAATATATTTAACAGTGATGCGGCAGTACAGCAAAAGGAAAAGCAAAGAAAACTCAGTGATCCCAGTGAGACAGTACAAGTGCTCTAGTAAAGAAGAAAGGAAAATGACAAAGCACAGAAATGCAAGGAGTTTACCTTTTGCTTCTGCACCAGTTGTGCCTTCAGGCCCTGATTCTTCTGATGACCAGTATGGTATATGTTGACGGCTTGGATCTTATTCCTACCATTCAGCTGGCTTACCTTCTGGAGGTATTTGGCAGTGGCTGACCTTCATGGATTGTTATTATGGTTTAGCCTTTGGGATACCCAGATTGTAGCTGTCCTGTATACTGTATCTGCCATTCTACATTCTGGTAACTCCAATCCAAAGAGTATAAAGGGTCTGCTCTTAAAAGATCCATTAAGGATGTACTGTCAGCTACAAAGGCAAATGGCATAAAGGCAGACAAACCCAGAGCTGAAACGGAACAAAACTAGAACATCTGGGAGAAAGAGGTGTTACACAACAGCAATGCCAAGCAGCTAGTGGACCAAAGAGTAGATCACAGCATCCTCCCAGAGAAAGAGCCGGTCAACATCACAAAGCCATCCAACAATGAGTGTCCTGTACAAAAACAGCACCAGGACTTGACTTAACCAGACTAATACAGGGCAGAACAATCCAGATCATGAAATTATATATAGCCATCCAACAATGAGTGTGTATACACGTGTGTGTGCCTCTGACTTTATGCTATTATGCTAATGTAGCTATGTACCTCCTTATGTCTCGTAATGCCCCCTTCCCGACCTATATCTATAATCCATAGCTGTTGAACTTCTGCCTTCCATTCCTCTCTCACAGTCTCTCGTTTCCTCATCTGTAGGCAGGTGCTTGTCTGCTGGTACTGACAAGGTAATGGAAAGTTGGGATGTGCACAGACTACTAAACAACTGGTTACACCAGCAACTGAAAACAGGACAGGAGAAAAAGAAGAAAGTAAATGAAAATATGGGGAAAGAAACATGATGGAAAACCAAGTAAAAAAGATGGGAGGGGAGTGTGTAAGACGTGAAGACAATTTCGGAAAAGGGGGCAGAAACTCAGGCTCAGGGGGAACAGTGGAGATACTCTGGGGATGACAGACAGGGAACACCACCAAGGACAATTTCATCATCAATTCTACGAATCCCTTTGAGAAAACAGAGTAGTTAAAAGATTGAGGTAGTTGATGCTGCTAATTGCTTATTTTCAGGCTTACTGCTTATGCATTTCCATTTCCATACAAAGTGACTGACAAGATCCAAACAGCAAGAAGAAAACAGGGAGTGATTTTTTTTTTCCTGAGGGCATTCTGCTGCTGGAGGACTCCATGATCAAGTTGAAACTATGAATAATTTACAAGATTTGATGGATGCTTCTGTCGAATGTGTCATTCGGGGTGGTCCTAAACCTTAACCTGCGGGCTTTCTTCCAGCCAGCAGGTGTTTAACATGGCAATGATCCAAAGAAAGAAAGATTTGCTTTAAACTCAACAAATACTGTTCCTGTTCCTGCAAATGTAGCATACAGTAGTTTCAGTGGCAATCAAAATGACTATATTTCACTTTACTAGTTGAAGGTAGGTTTCCTCCTAGTGTTATACAATGGATGTGCTTCTGGTCCCCTTTAAAATATTTATCAAATTCTGTGGAATTGTCCTGAAGTGCTGCTGCTCGGGAATTTAGACCACAACCACAGTTTTCCTCTGCACACTTTCTGTGTAACCAAGTGCAACCTACAATGTTTACAGGCATTATGTTAAACCTGACTATTTAATTTATCTATTGTATCAAATAGAATGATAGATCATAGAATAATAGATAAATGCTTTTAATTGTCCTAGATCATTCTCTTTTTTTTTTGTAAAAACCTAAAAACTTCAAAACTTAAAACCAGATTTACTATGTCAGTGCAAAACCCTCTTTTGGTAATAAAAAGGAAAATATTTGTGATGGAAAAATGTAGGCAAAGCTGTTTATGCAGCTGGTGTTTGAGTTTTCAGAGTGCGGCAATTTGAAATCTTTATAAATTTAAATAGCAGTAGGCAATTTTGTTGCAAACTGCGCTAAATTTAACTGGGGAAAAACAAAGCTTGTTTTATTTTTGCGCCACTTGTAGTTGTGACAGTTGCTGCTAGGTGCTGATTTATTTGAAATGGCGGGGGTAGATGTTGTCAGAACAAGCGTGCAGCCTAATTTGAGCTGATGGATGGCTCGAAGCTGTAAGCACAGTGCCAAACCTTTGGCCATGGATATTTTTGGCTCTAAGTAATACTGATTTTGATGAAACAAAACAGAACTTAACTGACTGAACCTAATGTGGAGCAACAGAGAAAGGAGAGCATCCCAGCCAAGTTAATTATTACAGAGTGTCATGGTCCTGGGTCTCTTGACCCAGCGTTTTAAGTTTGAGTTTATTTTGTTCATTAGGTTATCTAAGTTCATTTGGTTATTAGACTCCTTGTGTTTTCTTCCCCTGTATTTAAGCTTCCCCTCACCCTTCGTGTTTCATGCTGCGTGTCTTATGTTATCAAGTTTGTATTATTATGCCTAAGTGTTTCTAGTTATTATTTTCCCCTCGTGTTTCCAACCATGTTAAATCTCCCCTGCTCTTCATGCGTTTCATGTCTGTGTCTTACGTTGTCAAGTTCGGGTTGTCATGTCTATGTCTCATTATGTTTCCTGTTTTATTGTGAAGAGGTCTGGTGTTCTGTGTTCATCATGTTCAGTTTTACTCTCCCACTGTGACGTCATTATGTTCATGTGTGCCAGCTGTTTCCTCATGTGTCTCCACTTCCCCTAATCACCTCCTGTGTATTTAAGTCCTCTGTTTTCAGTGTGTGATTGTCAGGTCGTCTGTTGTCCACGCCATGTTTCCGATGCCATGCCATGCTTCCAATTTCCTTGTCTAGGTTTTTCTTATTGTTTGTTTAGATTCCCCAGTTTAGGTTTGTGTTAATTTTGCTTCAGTTTGCCTTGCCCTTTGTTTGTACCTTTTCTACCAGCCATATTAAACGGCTCGCCTTTGTTAACATTTCAAGTTCTGTTCCCTGTTCCTTGGAGTCTGCGTTTTGGGTCCTTTTCTCAATTCATACAGTCTGCCCTCGCCAGACTGTGACACAGAGTGGCAATGGTTTTGCTGTATTTCAGGTTTTGCGCTACATTTCTGCATGGAAAACATAAAGAAACTACTGAGAAGTCTATCGCTCTCCCTCTCACTGTCACACACAATAACTTAGTTTTTTTACATTTTTTGTGACTTTCTCCAGTCCAATCTGTTACATAAGATATAAAACTACAGTATCATGACATTTTGAAATGTACCACACTGTATATCCATGAATTTACTCCTTCTTTCATTCATTGCAAAGCTAATCCAAATAACTTTCTACAGCATGAATTATGTGTCTTATGAGTTACAACATAAGGCCTTTAAACACCAGACATATTGTATAAAATCCATGTGAATATTTAGCGTGTTAAAAATATTTTCCAGACTCACCAACTAATTTTAATTTTGCCAGACAAATTTCAATAGTTTTTTTTTTTCAAACCAAATTCAATTTTTCGCATAGAAATAAATGGATCTGACCAAACAAACCTCTGCATTTGGCAACAAGCATGCTTATAACTCTACATGCGGACTAGTTCTGGCTATATAATGATATGGAAAGGGAAAAAAAAAAGTTTTACTTCAGACACACAGCTAGACACTGCTCGGGGTCAATCGGCTCTCTGAAATTGTTTCTCTGCCTCCTCAGAAATGGTTCCAACTCTGGCAAAAAGAGCTCAAACTACCCCACTGACATCCTGAAATATGTACGAAAGCAGTCATCATACATCTTCAACTCTTGGCTTAAGCTATGAAATTCTCCCTGCTTCTGCCTTCTTGCAATAACTGAACGAACCCAGAATCTCCATTTCTTCCTTTTCTTGTTTAAAAACATCAGGACCAGCTCACCATCGCTTAATGTTGACATCATTCATTTTTGAGGATGGATGATTCGTACACGTTCACAGCATGTTCAGATCAGAAAAAATTGGAATTTTCACAACAAACTATCTATGTAGAAAGATCAAGGAAACTTACCTCTCACACAGATGTACTGTCAATACTAAAAAACAAACATTTTAACCCACTATATATTCATGGTAGAGCTGAAAAGGTCTGAGTTAATGTGCGCTACAACCTATTGTGGGTACAAAATGTGCCGTAACATAACGTATTTTTCAGTAATAGTTATATTTCATATATACAACATGTCACTAAATTCAGTACTCAAAATGTAGTTACAATTATGTTGTTTCTTGTGTTACAAATGTTTTTCAGCTGTCAGCATAATAGATAATGACAGGTAGATTACTATAACCAGCTAAAATTAGGTTGCAGGCAGGAAGGAGGAAAATCGTGGAGGGATCTTCAATCCATCTACTAAATTATGGAAAAATGGACATTATATTTATTTGTATTGCATAAAAAGACAAGAGCATGATGGTTAAGTGCAAACTGCACTCAGGACAGAAACAATTTTATTATACCGCTAACGCAACATCAGTTCTTTGCAAGCATCTGCACAGACAGCATGCTGACACAAATCTAGCAAAGAACCCAGTATGATGTTAAAGGTGAGTGTATGCTCACCCTAACCCAGCAGCTGGAGCCTGATCTTAAACAGATAACAAAAGCAGTGATGATCAGTCATGCTTGCAGCATTGAAGCATTTACATTAGACATGTAGTGTTGATCACTATGAAATCTCTTTCATAGGTTTACAAGGTCTTTTTTGCATCGTCTACTTTATTTTCAAACTTAAACACTAAATCAAAAATCTTATGGCTCATTAGATTTTCTGAGTAACAACCCCAACACTGGCAACAAATCATTATTAACAGGTTCACTAAAACCTGGGATTAAACAAGGTGGTTGTTAAATATAGACTTCAATATCATCACATCTTTACAGCCACTCTTATGAAATAACGTTTACAGCATCATGTTGTATGTTTGGCACCCCTGCATTATGACATGATTTTGTTTTCAAATTACCTTTTTATTTATTTTACTCAGCTCATCTTCACGCTCTAAAGATTTGCGCTCCTCTTCAGTGTAGAAGCTTTTGTCATGCAAGCTGTTTCACCAGTATACATCACCTCAACCTTTCAGCAGACACACGATCAATCTATCAAATATGGAGTACTGCCATAGGTTCAGGAATAGAGCTAGCATCATATCATTTAATTGTTCCCTCGAAGAGCCTATCCGGCCATGAAATACCTTCTACTTTTTTTTTACATATCTGATTAAGGCTCAGATTATTTTTTCCACCTTTCCAACAACCACTTTCTCTCACTTCTAATCGTCCCAGCTACCAGAGCTCTACACTATGCACTGACAGGGGCAGATGTCATGGTTCAATAACTGGGATGTGCCAAGCAAGAAAGCAAGTCTCAAAAAAGCAATGCTATTATGGAGTGGCTGCTTTGGTGCATGTCAGAGGGCACCAGTGTATTTTGGGTGAATGCTGGTGGTTTTTAAATTTTATACATTTTGTGTGTTTTAGTTTTTTATTTAATCTTATACATGCATAGTTAACTAAACTCATAAATGTAGATAACATAACAGAAAAATGACAACAACATGCTTCCCTCCACCTTCTATTGAATCCTAAGCCTTATTATAGAGCTGCTCTTCAGTCCTGTTGGGCAGCATCCATTTTCTCTTGTGTTCCAGGTGTAACTAATTTCCTTACTTGATTATTTGACTGAAAAAAAGTGCTTAGTCTCCTTCAGAACCAGAGTTCAGAACCCCTGAAAGAGACCTTCACAGAGTATGCTACAAACTCACCAGAGGCACACAGCAGCCCTCTTAGCTGTGATATGGTGTCTTAAAATTGGTTTATTGCCTTGTGACAAAATGCTGAAAATACTCGATTTTTATAGGACCTACTCCTGAGACCTTTCCAAGAATAACACAACTAGTTGTTTGTTTGAACTGCAGGCTGGATATCTGATTTTTCTTGCAAATATAAAAGAAATGCAGAGAAAGGCTGCAGGTCTATAATGCCTGGTCCTTCGCTTTCAAGCTTTTAGTGACCTGGACCCTACCAGTAGATGCTACAGTCTAGGGCAGTGTAATTTTTTTTCAATCTCCTCTTAAGATAGAGTTTGACATTAATACTGTTAGCTTTTTATTTAAAGTTAACTGAAATATGAGATAAAGGCAAAATAAATATGTAGTTTTTCCACCTTTTTCAGTTGCACTATTACCATGCACCCAGTAATATATAGTAGATTTTACTGAAACACTACAGAAGAGGACAGTAATAACTAGGCTAAGGTTAGCATGCTGACATTTAATAATGATCAGTTAATCAACTGATTTGATTAGCAGCACCTGGATGCTACTGGATCCAGGTCCTTAATTCCTATGGAAGCAATTATGGTGTACTTAGTTTTTCACGAGGCTATGAAAGCTTCTGTTTTCATAATTGTAAGCCTTGTGGACATTGCTGGATTTGTCAGCAACACAAAATGTTAAAGTTCTCAATATGAGCATTACCACAGCACAAACACAATATATTCATCCCAAACTGTACATTGAGAAACAAGGATAAGTAAGAACAAAGCCCAACACTTAAAATCCAGGAGTGCAGAGAGTTTTAAACCTCCCACTGGTAATATCCAGCTTCACAGTGTTTTGCCCTTTCCAGGATTAGGCTTTTTTGCTGGAGGTTCTTTGTTGAACATACTGTCCATACACTTGTTAATATTCTCTGCACCATAGAGATTAAATGACCCTTCACTAATGGTTGCCTATTTCATATTTAACACGTCCTCTTTCTCCTCTCTATGCTCCTGGTAATGTGATATGTAAATATAGCATGGATACTGCAATTTGAAAGGCTTTGGGGTCTTTTTCACATGCTTCATCTACTTGTAAATGCAAGACTGTAGTAATGGAAAGTTGCATGCACTCTGACTCAGAAAGGTGGATTTTTGATTTTCTTAGCAACTATTCAAATGACAGGGAAGTCCTAGCATCATTAATGTCATACCTGATGGAACAAACTGTTGTAAATATTGTTTTTTGTTTTATTATTATTATTATTATTATTATTGGTAGTATTGTCTGTAAAAGATTAATCACTGTAGCTGTTTCTTAGCTTAGCACAGATAAGGTATAAAGCATTGGCTACACTGAACTTATTTTGCACTCATCATTTCTAGCTTTGATACCTGCCCCCACCAGTAGAAGCAGTTTAACATTTGAGCCAATTAAATTACATTAGTTATCTCACACCTGTCTTTATCTTACATGATTTGGAGGGACAAGTAAAGACCTTGTGAGAAACCGGTCCATCGTTGTGTTTTAATGTTGTCTTATGAGAACATTTTGCCAAATTCAACACATCCACTTTAAATTTATACCAAGGAAAAAAAGCGCTTCCCTCCAAGGCAATGCTCTCCTATTGACATTAAAGAGAGCTATTAGTAGGGATTTGGTTGAGGGGATCATTTTAGCACAGTAACCTGGGTATGTGCAGATAAACGGTTTAGCAGTGACTGTCATTAATGAAGACAAGCTCATTTCATCTCCAATTATCAACGCTTCTCAAACCATGAAAGCGGCGTTCTTTCTGTGTGTTTGAGTGTTCTAATGCCATATGTTCCTAACAAGGATGGATTGAAGAGGAAATTCCTCAAATGTCAGGAAATGTTGGTATTAAGTATGTTTAGCAAGGGTTAAGGCATACATTGAGAGATCAGAGGTATGCGTTTCAAAGCAAGAGTTGTCAAGGGTAACTTCAGGGGTAACGCTGAGTTTGTAGTATTACAAAGGTGATTCACTCCATTGCTATGGCAGGTCTACTGTAACCTGCTCTAGAGCAGTTTCTGTTTTGATAAGTAATCAGCACGTACAAAACTACCATCTACTGACCAATCAGTTCTCTGGAAATAGTGTTATATTTCCTGGAAGAACCCTTTGATATATAGGCAAAAATAGTTCAAGAGCATGAAGGTTTAACTTTTTTTTCACAGATAATCATCAGTAAAGGTTTAGAGATTTTTATCTGCAACTTTAATCCTTGACTCTTTTCCTGCTGACTGCAAACCATTTTAAAGCAATTGTATTGTTCTATAAGAATTCATACATTTTTCTGTAGCAGGGAAACAGTGCTGTGAAAACTTTTTTTTCTTGCATATTTGTCGCACTTAAATGTTTCACATAATCAGACAGATTTTAATAACAGACAAAGAGAAATTGAGTAAATACAAATTGTAGTTTTTAAATGATGATTTTATTCATTATGGAAGGGGAAAGGGCCAGACAAACCTACCTGGCCTTATGTGAAAGAGTAATAAGAAACCAGAACTGGCCAAATACCTTCTTACACCAATGAACATTTACTTACTTTAAGTATATCAGATTTGCAAAAAAGACAGCATGTTTGAATTGTGTTTTTATATTTATTTAATAATTTTTTTCTTTTATATTTTCTTTTTTCTGACCAGTTAAAACCACTGAGACTGCAGCTGTAGGAATAAAAACTGATACTGGTTCACATCTATCTAAATATGAATTAAACTAACAGTTTAGAATAACAGTTGTAATCTGTCAGATCCTCCTGACTTGTAATGATAGTATTGTGATACCAACACATACACAGTGCTTGAAGTCCAAAAACACTACTGCACCCCTTTTTTTCTCACACACCTTCACAGTCTGATGCTTTGTCTGCAGTAGCTGTATTTCTTTTAGTCTCTATTGTGTTTCCTTCTCCATATCTTTCTATTAATACATCTTTACATTTCTTTTAAAATCAGTCTTTCTGCTGCCAGTAGACCTGTCCATTTTTCTGATTGGTCATATATCGCCAGTCCAACCCCATTAAAGCAAAACTGCTAACAGTTCGGTTAGGAAACCATAGGTTGTCAAGTTGATGACCACCCTTGTGTGGCACCTTAGCTTGACTGGAGGAATGATTATTCTCAAACACTATTTTGTGTTTGAGAAATCCCTACACCATAGGGATTTATTTGACCATATATAAAGACTAGCAGTTTAATACATATAGAATCTATATAATAAAAATAGTGTTAATTTAAGGGGAAAAAGAGCTGTTTACATTATAACAAACTAATTACTTTACAGCCTTTAATTGTGAAAACAAACCTTTAATTTAACACGATTTATAATTTGGGCCTCTGGTGACTGATAGGTCTCAGTCTTCCATCAGCCGGATAAGAAGGATCAGAAAAATAAAAGTTTCTTCTTTGAAAATTGCAATCAGGGCTCCACAATGTGACCGTTTTTACATCACTGACCTAAACAAAAGTCCCCCAGTACTCTCTGACTTTTAGGGATTTATCTAAACTTTCACCAGGGCTGCAGTCGTTTTGCTTTGTAAGGGTTCTTGCTGTACATCCATCATATTCACTACTCAATTCTGATGCATGATAGACACTTCCTTGAGGTTGGCAGCATAAGTAATTCACAATGCATTTAAATGGACTCTCCTGCAGGCACAAATCCGTGAAAAAGTATGAATATAAAATCAAACCTGAAGGAAGCTGCTGACAATTGCTGAACAGAAGACAATAAATATATTGATTTCGATCTGTAATTTGCTTGGGTTTAGACGGCCAAAGTCGTACAGTACAGCACACTGTGCAGGTTCGGTAAATCCAGCTTCGTCTGCTACAGCACCTGACGAGGGTCACATGACTGTATGAAGATTGTTGGTGTATTCACACTCCACAGAGTGAATAGGGTTTTTAATTTAACTCTATTTTATTGTACACTGAAATGCACTATATATATCTATATATATATATATCTATATATATATATATATATATCTATATATATATATATATATATATATATATATATATATATATATATATATATATATATATAGATATATATATATAGATATATATATATAGATATATATATATAGATATATATATATAGATATATATATATATAGATATATATATAGATATATATATATATATATATAGATATATAGATATATAGATATATATATATATAGATATAGATATATATATATATATAGATATATATATATATATAGATATATATATATATAGATATATATATAGATATATAGATATATAGATATATATATATAGATATATATATAGATATATATATAGATATATAGATATAGATATAGATATATAGATATATAGATATATATAGATATAGATATAGATATAGATATATAGATATATATATATATATATATATATATATATATATATATATATATATATATATATATATATATATATATATAGTGAGATTATAATATTATTTTATGCCATCTTATACCCCTAATTAAAGATTGTGAATTATTATGTAGTTTTAGTTTGCATTATTCTCCTGAATTAGAAGAAGGTGATAACTATTGCATTTGTTAAACTGATTTGCATTACATTAGACTGCTGATTTATTGTGAATGAATGATATTGTTTTATGATGCATTATACTGCTGAGTTATAAGAAATACTGTTCGCAGAAAGTCATCGCCTTAATTGTCTGATTAAAAGAGAACAGAATATACTGGAGTTTTCTGCCCCATCTCAGCAGGAGCAGATAAACAGGGAGCCAAGGTCATAGCTTAGGCGCTGGGTGAGAGAAAGCATGTGAATGTTTAGGCTTTTATGATTAGAGGCTATAAGAGTTTGATCAATGCTCCACCATTTTGAGATCTGATGCTGTCTGCGTACAGTGTCCATCTCCCATGCGTGTGATCATTAAAATCATCGTTTGACTCAACCTGGCCAGACCAGTGTTGCTATTGTGGTTTTTCCTCTTGTATCCATCCCCAATATTTGAATCCGTAACAATATATATATATATATATATATATATATATATATAAAAACACCCAGCACGCCCCTGCGGGCGGTTTATCCTTCAAGCTCGGGTCCTCTACCAGAGGCCTGGGAGCTTGAGGGTCCTGCGCAGTATCTTAGCTGTTCCCAGGACTGCGCTCTTCTGGACAGAGATCTCCGATGTTGTTCCCGGGATCTGCTGGAGCCACTCACCTAACTTGGGAGTCACCGCACCTAGTGCTCCGATTACCACGGGGACCACCGTTACCTTCACCCTCCACATCCTCTCGAGCTCTTCTCTGAGCCCTTGGTATTTCTCCAGCTTCTCGTGTTCCTTCTTCCTGATATTGCTGTCATTCGGAACCGCTACATCGATCACTGCGGCCGTCTTCTTCTGTTTGTCTACCAACATATAGACAATATATAGACAAACATATATATATATATATATATATATATATATATATATATATATATATATATATATATATATATATATATATATATATATAGTGAGATTATAATATTATTTTATGCCATCTTATACCCCTAATTAAGGATTGTGAATTATTATGTAGTTTTAGTTTGCATTATTCTCCTGAATTAGAAGAAGGTGATAACTATTGCATTTGTTAAACTGATTTGCATTACATTAGACTGCTGATTTATTGTGAATGAATGATATTGTTTTATGATGCATTATACTGCTGAGTTATAAGAAATACTGTTCGCAGAAAGTCATCGCCTTAATTGTCTGATTAAAAGAGAACAGAATATACTGGAGTTTTCTGCCCCATCTCAGCAGGAGCAGATAAACAGGGAGCCAAGGTCATAGCTTAGGCGCTGGGTGAGAGAAAGCATGTGAATGTTTAGGCTTTTATGATTAGAGGCTATAAGAGTTTGATCAATGCTCCACCATTTTGAGATCTGATGCTGTCTGCGTACGGTGTCCATCTCCCATGCGTGTGATCATTAAAATCATCGTTTGACTCAACCCGGCCAGACCAGTGTTGCTATTGTGGTTTTTCCTCTTGTATCCATCCCCAATATTTGAATCCGTAACAATATATATATATATATATATATATATATATATATATATATATATATATATATATATATATATATATATATCTTTACTTAAACTTCATATGCACTTCATACTCCAGACTGGGATTTAACCTCAACCCATAGTTCTAAATAGGTAATGTTGCCACTACACTATCCACCTGCTATAGGAACAGTAGGGGGAGCTATCATGGAAGACAAAGCCCCTCCAATGGAATGATTCATCAACAGACACAGGAAGAGTCTGAAAAGAAATGCCAAAAGTGGCTACAACAAGACAGTTTAAAGAACAGCACAGAGACTGTGATTATGGCAGCACAAGGACCAGCTCTAAGCACGAGATTCATAGTGCATGAATCTACCACAGTTGAGAGCACACTAAGGCTACGTTCACACTGCAGGCAAAAGCGCATCAAATCCAACTTTTTTAACCCTGTGCGACCCATATCCGATCATGGTATGACAGTGTGAACAGCACAAATCCGATATTTTCAAATCCGATCTGGGTCACTTTCGTATGTGGTGCTGAATCCGATACATTTCTGATGTTTTAGAAAGTGTCCCGATTTGTGATTGAGGTGCGAGACAAACGACTACTGGTCCAAGTGCGTCAAAACAATGATTTTATTAAACACGTGTGTGGAAAGATACAGCTCTATATTGTCAATACCAATCTCCCGTCAAAACATACTTTTAGCATGGTTTTATTATGTCAGGGTTAATGCCCCTTCTCGCGTCAGACAAAACATCACATGCATAGGTTATAATTAATGACAGTTCAACAAGTTTCTGTGTTCAACAGCATTTTTCCCTATACGGTTGTCTGGCCCCTCCAGATGTTTCCTGTAGACCCCGGATCACTAGTTGCCAAGCAGAGATAAAGCAAGATGTCTTTCACCTTTACCCTAGAAATTATACTTCATGTCTATGTATATGTAAGCATGTTAGGCATTCATTCACAGCATACAAGTCATTTCATCAATATATCAGTTCAGACATAACGCTGAAAAATGCTTTTAACCTTCATTAGACTGTATGCGACTGCTGTTTGGATGTACACGTCGCATTAAATCCGTCTTCTACATCACTGACACAAGACAGACGCCAATTATCAGCACTGGAGAAGTGCCCAAGAAGACATCGTGAACGCTTCCTGGCTGTCCAGTGTAGATATTAGTGAAACTGTTGGGAAGACAACGTTGGAGAAACATTATGTTTGTACTGTATAATCTGCAGATTCTGACATAAATCTGCAACGATCCTTTGAAGCACCGCTCAACTCTAAAACAGCAATAAGGATAATTATTAGGCCATATGTAAATAATAAAATAACTTTATAACTTATAGCAAAATTGGGAAACGTCCGAAACAAGTCTTTATATTAAGGGCCATCAGTCAAACAATACTGTTTGGTCTGGGTCTAAGCAGAGTGCGTTCTGTGTGATGTCTTCTTTTGTGCATGCGGGCCACTTTGAGGGTTCACACTAGAGCTCGTTTGCCGTCACATTTTATCTGTAGTATGAACAAGTAGACAAAAAAATTGGATTTGATCAAAAAATCAGAATTGAGCATTAAGACCTGCAGTGTGAACGTAGCCATAGTTGCAGACTATGTGAAGGTGCCCCAAAGACTATCCAGCATATACCAGCAAGACATACATAAGAAAAGCTGCCAACTTGAATAGTGTACACTGAGGGGCAAAACCAAGTCACTGGGATAGTATACTGGAACATCTGTGCTGCATATGGATTAGAAGCCCCCAAGTCCCAATGGGAGACACCACCAAAGGTTGTTGAGAATGACAGGGCTAAGGTCCTGTGGGACTGAGTTCCAGACAGACAAGCAGCTGCTGGCCAACCAACCAGACATAGTGGTGGTTGACAAGAAACAGAAGGCCGCAGTTGTGGTAGATGTGCCCATCCCAGCGGACAGCGGCATCAGAAAGAAGGAACACAAGAAAATAGAAAAGTACCAGGGTCTGAGGGAACAAATGGTGCATGTGTGGAAGGTAAAGTCCAAAGTGGCCCCAGTGGTAATAGGAACATTAAGAACTATAACCCCAAAACTAGAATAGTGGGTCCAGAAGGTGCCAGGCAACATCAGAGGTCTCCATCCAGAAGAGTGCAGGCCTAAGATACAAAACTCTCAAACCGCAAGTCACCCCCCGGGGGGTGTGGAGGGTTGTTCCTGTGCATAAATTTTATTCTGTACACTGATGTTTTTAGACAGAAATCAGTGAAAGGATACAGTAACGTTCAACCACTAAAACAATTTTTTTTCTTTTTAGCAATTCAAGTAAATAATCACTAATTGTCATTGATTTAGAGAGAGAGAGATGGGGGCACAAAACAAGTCTAAGCATATTCCAACAACCTGGTGTATAGTAGACTATTAAACATGCCATTACTGTGTGCTTAAAGCTTTGACAAGCCTAAAGCAGTTAACTGGCTGTCCAAGCACATTTTTAAGATAAGAAAAAGCATATTGAGGGTTCTTTCAGATGATTTTCAACCTAATTTTTTGGCTAATTTAAGTCAAATTCATTGCAGCTAAATAAGGTCAAATCTTTTCATATGCTTCTAATACCGAAGGGAACTTGGAAGAGCTGGAATGGTAGCAACAGGAATCTTAAACTGTAATGTATTTCTGTGTCTGTCTTTTCAGCAGCAAGGCTTCCTGAAATATTGAAACATACAGCTGTATCAGTATAATAATTTAGAAACACATCTGTGGCACAGTCCTTATGCATCATTCAAGAAAAAAAAAGTACTTTTCTGAGGAGGAATGGCTGACAGTGGCTAAATATTTCCTTGGGATTATATGGAAATGCCGGTGCATTATGGATGTGCCACACAGTAGGTTTTCCCTATGGGAATGAATGCTGTTTGCATGCACATCTATTTCAAGCTTACATCGGGGGGGCTCATCTATTTTGGCCCTTTTGTCACTGCTAAGGCCTGATGCTATGGGAGTGGGTCTTTTTGGCAATTCTTCTACTGTACTGTGCACATCACAAGACTACTGGCAGATTTAAAACCTGGAAGTAACAAGGACATCTAATCTCTTAATCTGTCTACCAACTGCTTGGCTCCAGTGGATAACAACAGGCTATCCAAGCAGCTGTCTGCAAAAACTCCCCTCAACGACAACTTAAAAGTCAAATCATGCTTCCTGGTCCACGATGTGATGCTGAAGGGCACTGATAGCAAACCAAGGGCTGCAATTTGTGGCAACGGGTAGCATTTGCTGATGCTGGCTGCTGATTTTCAACTTGGGTTGAAATCCATACGTTTTATGGATGTAATGAAGCAGGATGTGCAGGGGGTTGATGTGACAGAAGATGAAGCAGCTGAAAGGAGAAGAAGTTGCTAGTTGGACTGGTCACTGCAATGGCATGCTGATGTAAATCAAACCTGGGCACCAATTGTATCTGTGAACATTATTTGATAATGATGATGGAAAACTGTAACCTGTACATCCCAAAAAGTTGATTCTGTTCATCTGGATGTGGCGTCACTCATCCAAGTGTCTTCTTCAGTCTCAGCTCATCAGTGGTCATTGATCAGTGGTTGATCAGTGGTCATGACAATTTGCATATAATGAACAAGAAGCTGACCTCACAGCCCATTGTTCATCGGTAGTGCTAATTACAGTCTTTGTGCTAATGTGCTGTTAATAAGCTTGGGCAAACCTGCAGTCAGCTGAGAGTGAAGAAGTCACTTGGGTGAGTAACGAAATGTTTCTCCCACTGAAAACGCTACATCCACATGAACAGAATCAACTTTTGGGGATTTCCTTACTTGGATAACTGAACATGCATCAACACATTATAACCTGCACAAAACAAATTAGAAAAAGTTTCTCTCCTGTATTTTCTTCTGCTTCTTCTGCAATCTACTGTGCCCAACTCTGATGCTCAACCTTCACATTTACAGTATGCTTAAACAGATTCACCAGCACAGAAATGATTGCTTTCTCTGCTGTGTAAGATTTAAATTTCATGGCTGTTTTCTCATGAGTATGTTATTGGCAGTGCAAGGCTACAGGTATGTACATCTAGATAATAGCCTCTGAATTTAATTAAAACAGGCAGGACAACTATTACTGTCTTCTGCATTGTGTAACACAGTTATACATTATTGCAACATAAACCATACATTTCGTGGAGCAGCATTGTTTATTAAGATGCCAGAAAAGTCAGCAGAGAGCAAGGAATTTACATTTACCCTACCATCAGCCTGAAGGCTTTTTATGAGTGCAGGTATAGGCAGCTGTGGGTGTCTTCTCTCAGTGTATCCATGTATTAGTACAAGCACAATATTGCAGAAGGGAAGAGTGCTAAAATGTTGAATAACAGCTCCTAAGTTCCCTCTCTTCATTGATCTGGGAAACCTGACTAAATAGTTAAAGAGTTGAGAGACTGTGTTGGTGGAGCAGAGTGCACTGCCTGGAGACATGTTAAAATGAGGAGATAACACAGATATAAATGAAACACATTATTAAGACAATTACAGGGAAATAAAGCGGAAAGGAGAGAAGATAAAAACATGCAAGAAGAGTGCCTTGGTTTTCCTCGGTGGGCTGCTGCCGATAGGCTCCTTTTTAAAAAGCGAATAATTTCAAATGTGCTGGGCTTGGGAGCTGAATCTGTGGCTCTGGATGACTACGCGGAGAGTGCTATCAGTATCTCTGCCAGAGAAATAAGTCTTTTGAGGAGAATTGATCATCCGGACCACTGCTTCGTTAACCAGCATTTATTAACAGCTGCTTTGTACCATATGGTAACACTGTCACCTTCCTAATTGAGAAATATCATAATAGAGGTTTAATAACAAGGTGCTTTTTTTTTCTTTATTTCTTCATTTATTTTTTAATGCTGAATCAGAATGGGACTGGAACTTGAGTGATTTGAGATTTGCCATATCACACTGACCATATTGCCATATTAGCTTATCATATATACATAATGTGCACACACACTTCATTAGGCACACCTGTGCATCTCCTTCTTAATCCAAATATCTAATAAGCCAGTGGCAGTTCTGTCAGAGGTCAGAGGGGAATGGCTAGACTTCTTTGAAAGCAATAGTTATTCAAAGAATAACTTGTTACAGCAAAGGTATGTGGGGTCAGCGTCTGGTGCAGGATAGTGTCCATATGACTGACAAACATGTAAAAATGATAAAGGCTATAAGATCAAGATTTGAATAATGGAAGAGCAGAACAACTTGACATTTGTCACTGCTTTATGTTCTGAATGCAATTTCAAGGAAGGCTGTGGTAGGATCAGAGGGTACCAGTGATCTGATTGAAAATATGATGCCTCCGTGTCTGATGACACCCACCTGTTGTGACAAGGGGATATTGCTGAATAATGCTCAGTGCCTGCGCTGATCCTAGGATGTCAAATGATGAAGGAGAAAAACCAAGAAAGGTACCATTGGGGACGCACAATATGCAAAATATTGATTTGTACAAGTTCACCTGGTACAAATCAAAGAATATTTCAAGGAACTGACTCAAAAGTCACTCTCACAGGCATAGTGCTACAATGGTAACCTTTATGAGATTCTCTTTTTTTTTCTTGTTTTTTTCTTGTTTTTAGTGTTGTCACTGACGAGAATATATATATATATATATATATATATATATATATATATATATACATAAACACAACACCCAGCACGCCCCTGCGGGCGGTTTATCCTTCAAGCTCGGGTCCTCTACCAGAGGCCTGGGAGCTTGAGGGTCCTGCGCAGTATCTTAGCTGTTCCCAGGACTGCTCTCTTCTGGACAGAGATCTCCGATGTTGTTCCCGGGATCTGCTGGAGCCACTCACCTAACTTGGGAGTCACCGCACCTAGTGCTCCGATTACCACGGGGACCACTGTTACCTTCACCCTCCACATCCTCTCGAGCTCTTCTCTGAGCCCTTGGTATTTCTCCAGCTTCTCGTGTTCCTTCTTCCTGATATTGCTGTCATTCGGAACCGCTACATCGATCACTACGGCCGTCTTCTTCTGTTTGTCTACCACCACTATGTCCGGTTGGTTAGCCACCACCATTTTGTCCGTCTGTATCTGGAAGTCCCACAGGATCTTAGCTCGGTCATTCTCCACCACCCTTGGGGGCATCTCCCATTTTGACCTCGGGACTTCCAGGTTATACTCGGCACAGATGTTCCTGTACACTATGCCGGCCACTTGGTTATGGTGTTCCATGTATGCCTTGCCTGCTAGCATCTTGCACCCTGCTGTTATGTGCTGGATTGTCTCTGGGGCATCTTTACACAGCCTGCACCTGGGGTCTTGCCTGGTGTGATAGACCCCAGCCTCTATGGATCTTGTACTCAGAGCTTGTTCTTGTGCTGCCATGATTAGTGCCTCTGTGCTGTCTTTCAGTCCAGCTTTGTCCAGCCACTGGTAGGATTTCTGGATATCAGCCACCTCCTCTATCTGCCGGTGGTACATACCATGCAGGGGCCTGTCCTTCCATGATGGTTCCTCGTCTCCCTCCTCTTTCTTGGGTTTCTGCTGCCTGAGGTATTCACTGAGCACTTGGTCAGTTGATGCCATCGTATCAATGTATTCTTGGATGTTCGTTGTCTCATCCTGGACTGTGATGCAGACACTCACCAGTCCCCGGCCCCCTTCCTTCCGCTTAGCGTACAGCCTCAGGGTGCTGGACTTGGGGTGAAACCCTCCATGCATGGTAAGGAGCTTTCTTGTCTTTATGTCAGTGGCTTCTATCTCCTCCTTTGGCCAGCCTATTACCCCAGCAGGGTACCTGATCACGGGCAGGGCGTAGGTGTTGATGGCCCGGATCTTGTTCTTACCGTTCAGCTGACTCCTCAGGACTTGCCTGACCCTCTGCAGGTACTTGGTGGTTGCAGCCTTTCTAGCGGCCTCTTCATGGTTCCCATTCACCTGCGGGATCCCCAAGTACTTGTAACTGTCCTCTGTGTCTGCAATGTTGCCTTCTGGTAGTTCAATCCCCTCAGTTCTGACTACCTTCCCTCTCTTTGTTACCATTCGACTACACTTCTCCAGTCCGAACAACATTCCAATGTCATTGCTGTATAGCCTGGTGGTGTGGATCAGTGAATCGATGTCTCGTTCACTCTTGGCATACAGCTTGATGTCATCCATGTACAGGAGGTGGCTGACAACTGCTCCGTTCCGTAGTCGGTATCCGTAGCCAGTCTTGTTAATGATCTCACTGAGGGGGTTCAGGCCTATGCAGAACAGCAGTGGGGACAGAGCATCTCCTTGGTAGATCCCGCACTTGATGGTGACTTGTGCTATGGGCTTGGAGTTGGCCTCTAGTGTTGTACGCCACATCCCCATTGACAGGAGCTTCCATGTAGTACTGAGGCAGGTTATTGGTCGGTAGTTGGATGGGACCGGTCCCTTCTTGGGGTCCTTGGGGATCAGGACCGTTCGACCTTCGGTTAGCCATTCCGGGTGTCTCTCGTTAACTAGCAGCTGGTTCATTTTATATATATATATATATATATATATATATATATATATATATATATATGATAGATAATATACAAGATGCTGTCAGTCATAAAATCTAAACTGTCGTGATGACAAAAGTGTTCAAACAGGCGACTGTTGTTGTGATTTGGCGCTATATAAATAAAAATTAATTTAATTTAATTTACAGTATGTTGAGCCATTCATCCCATTTCTTAACAGCTGATGCAATTCAGGGTTGCAGCTGCCATTAGACAGTGTGTCGCACGGCAAATACAGTCAGACAAACAATCATTCACACTTATGGTTAATTTAGAATCACCAATTAACTAAACGTGCACATGTCTTGGGACTGTGGGAGGATGTACCTGAATACCTGAGTATAAACATGCTAACTCAGTGTAAAAGTGGCTCAAGCCAACTCAAGAAACCTCCTTGTAAACCACTGAACCACCGTCTCAGAAAGTTCTGTTGAGTTTGCCTGTGATAAAATCATGAAATAGTGTAACTGTTTCCATGCAGGCGGTTAGATTTTAAAGAATAGATTTATTTTTTAGTTGTTGTTTTTTTGTTTGTTTTTTGCCTTAACCACTGATTAACTGTTGATTTGACTGTCCATGCTTTCAGCTACTTCCTCTGTTGAGAACCATCTGAGGTTTGCAAAGCTGATTGTCACCTTGAGAAGTAGAAAAGCACTAAAAAGGCACATCCTCCATAAGGGCAGTGCTTTGAAATCTGGAACGTGTCTTGTAGTTAGTAATAAATTAGACACTTTTAGTGCTTGGGTTCCACCTTACAGACATAATTTGTTCCTCACTGGTTGCTCTCACAGGGTTCCACATGTGCAGAACATATGCAAAGCTAAGTAGCACTGCTAAATTTGTTATCATCTGTTCATGTTCAAATGACTCTGCTCTCTATTATGAAACACTTAAAATGCCTCTCCAAACGTGATTCCTGCAGGATTTGTCCTTGTTAACAAAAGAAATTCGCAACCATGCATGAGAGTTGGGATTAACTATCTGAGTCACAATGTTCGGGTTACTTCTCATCACAAAACACTTACTTTTATTTCTATTTTGTTTGACATTACTTCAGGGCATGCCCTCATCTGCATTAAATCAAGACTGCCTCCAAGAAGATGATGTCTAGTTGCCATAGAAAAAAAGACTTTCTGTCACAAACAGAAAATATGTTATATGTCACTGGCAACCAGCTAACTTGATGTTTAGCTATGGTGATATGGTGCTACTTTGTTTGCCTCAGAATTATTTAAACACCCAAATCTTTTTTAATCTTTTTCAAAGGTCAGTATATTGTTGTTTGCTTTTTCATTTTTATATCATTTTCAATGCCTGCTCTGGGATTAGAAAGGGGATATTCACATTAAAAGCTATTAAATACTGAGCCAGTCAACATGAGAAAAAGAAATAAGACATCTATGTGTCAGACACAGTAGAAGGCATCCTCAAATCAGAAAAAGAAACATTAAAAAAACCTGGATTATGCTGTTAAAAGTCTTCAAGCCAAAAGATTTCCTCTTGTGCTCTTGCCAAATTATCCCACTCACTACCAAATCACACACAATCTATATCAATTTGTGTGTTGTATGCAATGAACACTTTTACCCTGCAGCTACAGAATCAGTGAAGGCTGTAATATTTCATGCAAAAGTCAATGATTGCTGCAGTTAGTCCAAGAAATAAAAACAGCATTGTCCTTGGATTGTTATGCAAGGCATTGAGTTCAGGTTATGTATCAAATATAATTCTCCCACAAAACACTACGTCCAGATGAACAGAATCAACTTTTGGAGATATCAAGTATAATAAATTAAATGGTAAATGGCCTGTATTTATATAGCACTTTACTAGTCCCTAAGGACCCCAAAGCGCTTTACATATCAGTCATCCACCCATTCACACACACATTCACACACTGGTGATGGCAAGCTACATTGTAGCCACAGCCACCCTGGGGCGCACTGACAGAGGCGAGGCTGCCGGACACTGGCGCCACCGGGCCCTCTGACCACCACCAGTAGGCAACGGGTGAAGTGTCTTGCCCAAGGACACAACGACCAAGACTGTCCAAGCCGGGGCTCGAACCGGCAACCTTCCGATTACAAGGCGAACTCCCAACTCTTGAGCCACGATCGCCACGAAATTAAGATTAGACTGGGGTTTTTTTTATCTTAAGATAACCTTGTTAAGTTGTGAAACATACAAAATGGGTCAAGCAAAAGGTCATTGGGATCATTTATGCTTAATTTTCAAAATCATGTTTAAATTATATATCCTAAATTAATTGCAAGAGCAAAGACTTTAAAAACACACAACATTAGTTGTGTTTCACTTAGGCTTAGTAAGTTTATGCCATAATTCTGTCCTCTCCTCTGATTTAAAGACCTTTAATAGATGGGTCTGAACAGCAACATGGGAGAAAAGCTTGAAGTTTACTACACAACATAAACATTCAGTTGATTTAATTGAATGTGAATACATCTTTTGCTGCAGTGTTGAAATATTACTCACTGTGAGTACTGTGGACCTGTACTGTATACAATAGTAGTAGTTCTCATAGTAGGCTCTGTACCTTCCAATATAAATCAGCTTAGGGCAACTGTAGTTGTGATTTGCTATATATAAACTGAACTGAATTAAAAAGTTGTAGCAAAAACTGCAGTCTGTGCAACAGCTTTTATCACATAAAATACAACCAGCCATCTATCTATTTATCCATTTGCTCAACTCCTTATGGATTTCAGGGTCATGGGCAGTTGGAGTTTTCTGACACGTCAAGTTTTGTGCTTGACATCTGTAAACACTGTTGGGTTTATGGTGTCAGTCTCTTATTGTTGATGCTGAATAAGAAATTAAATTTTAGCCATAACATTGTATAAAAGTTTTTAGAAAATATAAAATTTGATCAAATTAGTGTATTGTCTGCTGTATAAAACTGCATCAGTGGCTAATGAGTTATCAGACACAAGTCATTTGCTAATGAGCATGTGCTTTTATCACTTCCTTGTCACATACAGTTTTGCGGAAGCAAGATGGCAACAGTGCTACAAAGCCACCAAACAAACAAAATATCATGTAAGAGCCCACTGATGCTAGTGATGCAGCATGCATAGTTTGCGTAACATCACAATGCCTCGTGATGAATTTTAACTATGATTTCTTGTCTAGTTGGCTTCTGAAGATGCGTTTGCAAGACAGCATGCCAAATTGTCAGCTTTAGAGAAATGTGTTAAATAATATTGCTCGGACAGTGAAAGAAGCCTTTTGTATATGCCACAGTGGACTATGGGAGTCCAGTCTTTAGCGATGACTAGTAGAAGGTATTTAAAGATACACACATGCATCCAAGGTACCAAACTGTGCACAAAGTTTCTTTAAATCAAATTAATAATGAAATTCAAACACATTCTCATTTAAAGGATCCAAGTGAATGCAGGACTTCATGGGAATGGATTTGATGATAGACCACAGAGACTGATGGTAGGTTCAGGTCTCCTGGTAGGGCTGTCTGACAGCTAACTTAAGCTTGCTGTCAGCTTTATGATAAGTAATAGTCCTTTTTTAGCTTCCTTCTGTGTCTCTTTTTCTCTTCCCGCTTCTATGCCAGACACAATTTTCCCTCAACAGCTTTGATGTTTCTCTCTTCCACCCTTCCCTTCTGTCCTTTATTCTAATCCATTTAGTCTCCCCTTTCTGTGTCTCTCTTTTCTCCCTGGCCACCATGTCTCTCTCCAATCCTTTCCTGCCTGTAAAAATTCAGGTGAAACTTCCCAAGTTAAGAAGCCGCTCATCTCTGCTCCTGTCTCCCTATCATCCTTCCCTCCCATTCTTGCTGATTAGCAGCTGCTCCTCTCCACCTTTGTCCCTCCCCACACCCCCACCCTCTTGCTGCAATCCTGTGAAAACTATCCTGACTGAGAAGGAAGCATAATATTTAAAAACAAAAAAAACAAAAGAAAAAAAAACAGTTGAGCTGAAAGAATAAGTGGGAAAGACAGATGAAAGATTGGAGGCAAGAGTGCAGAGGAAGAAGAAGAAACTTACTGATGTATGAAGAAAACGAAAACAGTAGAGGAGACAGAAAAATCAAACTGTCAAGACAATGAGACTGAGAAAATAACCAGAATTAGCTAGGTTAATTGCAGACAAACAGGCAGATTGACAGAAAGATGGAGAGGAAGACAGCTACAGGCAGCTATAAGAACACAATAGAAATGGACAAAAAGTGAAAGGGCACAGAAACATGGACGTGGCAAAGATTCTTTTTTTTTTTTTACTTCATAAATCTGCATTTTAGACATAGCTGAGAGATACAAAATGACTGCACAATACTTTTTTCAGAGTCAAAGACAGCAGGAGAGCATGCAAATAGACAGAGAGATGAAAAGGTCAAAGAAAAGTAGGCAAACAGACAAGCAAGGTACCATACTGTATACAAATAAGCACATTTTCAAGACAGGATATTGTGCAATGTGTGAGAAGAGAGACAAGAATGCAGAAAGGGCTTAGAAAGGTTTGGCAGACGAATATGCAGACTTCTGGGCGGGCAAACACGCAAGCAAACAGGCAAGCAAGCTTTAAAAGGAAAAGCCACGGCATGCAGACAAGACACATTTAGGTAGGAAGAGGAATGTAGACTGGGGGAAACAATCACTCAGCATCTCATGCTCTACTTTATGTTTCTTACTGTCATCAGACATAGTGTTATGCACACACTTGTGCTTACAGACACAGACATGCAGCCAAGCAATCCAGTGATTACCCAGGCATGCTACGTTGAGTGCCATCAGAAGCCTGGGAGAAGTATCATGTAGCTTTTGAGTGCTTACACTCACACACACACAGAAAAAGAATAAGTGAGTGAGAGCCTTCACATCTGTTACTGGCTCTACTTCAGGGAAATCCACTTGTGCTACAACAGAGTTCACATATGTTATTCCTATGTCAAATTGTTCTTCGCTATTTCTTAACAACAGCAAATACTTAAGACTTGAATAAAAAGCAATGTGAATATAATCATAGCAATTTGCTATTTTAAAAATTTGAACATGTTTGTTACTTGCTGGTCTCTGGCTATGCAAAGCAACAGAGAGTGGTCAAGTTAGGCGAGTGAGAGAGTGCAGGCAGGGTGGAGCCGAGTGTCGGGGTGATTTGTGAGAGAAGGATAAAAGCGAGAGCGAAAGGGAAGGTTTACAAGATGGTAATGAGACCTGCTGTGATGTATGATTTGGAAATGATGGCATGGAGGGGGAGCTGGAGGTTGCAGAATTGAAGATGCTAAGATTTTTATTGGCAGTGCCCAGGATGTCAAGATTAGAAGTGCATATATCAGAGGAACAGCTCAGGTTGGGCAGTTTGGAGACAAAGTTAGAGAGGCAAGGCTAAGATGGTTTGGATATGTGCAGAGGAGGGATGGTGCCTATATTGGACAAATGATGCTGAAGATTGAGCTGCCAAGAGGAGGAAAAGAGGAAGATCACAGAGGAGTTTCAGAAAGGAGAACATGCCAGAAGGTTGGTATACCAGGATACTAGGGTTAGGGTGCGATGGAGGCATATGATCCACTCTGGTGATAAAGGGAGAGACTGAAAGAAGAAGAAGAGGCTCTTTGGTCTTCGTACCTTGAAGAATGCACAAAATTCTGTGTAATAATACCTGCTGGCTGTCCATGTCAGTATGCCAATAGCACATGAATCTTGACCCAAACGGTCAAGATTGCAGAAGATAGAAATTCTGTCACAAGATAGATCAAAATGGGTTGACCGTTGCTGCTGGATCAGGCGGCACATTTAAACTTTGGACCTCTAAAGGCCTTCAGAGCTAAAATAATGTGCAGCCTGGTAATCAGTAAATTCAGGATTAATGCACAGATAAGCTGTCGTTTGACTATTAATAAATATAATTAAACACTGAACTGTCTCTTTGACTGATGATCTTAATGTATTAGAGCATAAATTAATCTAAAGAGAGGACATGAATTTCTCCTCTCTTTTTCTCATGAAAGATTTCTTATTGCATCCAGCCCTGCATTTATTTTGAGCTTTATCCTCAACATGATCCAAGTAGATGTTGTATTTCTAGTACTTCCACAGAAAGTGGTGTGTATGCTATTTTTCTGCTGCTGCAATGACCCAATTTCAATACACAGATCATTAAAGTTTCATCTTAGAATGTCGAGTTAAATTTAGGGATACTGAAATACTTTAAAAATCAGAAAGAAAGAAAAAACACCTGCTTAAGCTGCAATTGTCAGTGTGCTCCTTATGCATATTTTTTATATTATAAAAGTTGTCAAACTTACTTACTAATTTCCTGGACTATGTATTTATGTGCTTAAACCACCATTCTACTTTGCAGTGTTTTTCAGGTTCGGCTCCAGCATTGTCTGAGAAGAGATAAGGGAGGACTGCAAGATTTCCGACTTGAGTCATGCCTTCTTCTCTAATATTGCTCACTTACAGAATAAAATCTCTCCCTCTCTGGTTTCTCCTCTCCTCCTTCCCCTGTAATTTAGGTGTGAACTCCTACATTTAAAGCTGCTATGTTCTGCCTCGCCTTTTTCCTTTATGCCCGTCTCCTTCTTCTTCCTCTCCTCCTTCTTCCCCTCTGGCAGAAAAAATGATCCAACTTAAAATGAAAGTGTGACATTTAAATAAGCACAAGCAAGAGCAAACAGAAGAAGCAGGAGAGGGAGAGGGTGACGGGGGCAGGAAAAAATGGGAAAGTGACTGATTAGAGAGGGAAAGAATGTGAAGAAAGTGAAGAAAGACTAAGTGAATACTTTCATAATATGGGTTAAAAATAGGCACATAAGAAGGGGGAATATGTAAATTGCACACTTTTAGGGCAAAAAAATCCTGAACCTCTATGTGCAAGAGGTAAATTAAAGGTTACATAAAGAGGAAGTGAAGAAAAAGTATATTCTCTCTGTAGGTATGATTAACCTTCACAAAGAAATAAAAGACTCCACATTTAGATAAACTGAAAAATAGATATTTAAATCATTCTTTATGGGGCGAAACTGCCTTGGTAAGTAAATGAATGCAAAACTACACTCATCAGCCAGGCAGGTAAGTGTACATTATTACCTGTTCAACTGCTCATTAAAACAAATATCTAATCAGCCAATCACATGGCGGCAAGTTAATGCATTAATAGATCATGAAGATGGCCTGGTATCAGAATGGGAAAGAAAGGTTAAGTGACTTCGAACTTTGAGTATATTAAAAATCACTGATAAGCTGGGGCTTTCCACAGAACGATGTCAATGATTTTAAAAAATGGTCTGAAAAACAGAAAATATCCAATGAGCGATGGTTTTCTGGTTAAACATGCTTTGTTGATGCCAGAGGTCAGAAGGGAATTGCCAGACTGCTTTAAGCTGATAGGAAGGCAACAGTAAGTTAATGAACCACTGAATTAACTGGTTAATTGATTAAGAAACGTGTAGTTATTTTTAATAAACAGTTTTAAGCCAAACATGTGCAAATGATCTAATGCAATCCAGATCTAATGCAGAGTTTTGTGCTCTGCAGAGCTTCTGTGAGCGACAGCATTTGAACATTTGGTTACCCTCATACAACGTCTTCTCTGCCTGTATAATGTATATTGAGAACCGTAGTTATGGACGACAGTCCATGCCCAGGCGCGGATGAAGAGGAGGGTTGCTCAGTTGATCTGTTGAGCGATGATAATGTCATTATGACGCTTAACATGGTAGAGCCCTCGCTGGAGACCAAAGCTCTGGAGGCAAACCTAACAGATAGTCAGAGAGAACTATTAGTTGTCCTCCTTGAACAATTTAGCTGCATGTTTGATGGTCATTTGGGCCGCACGTCTTTAACTGAACATGTGATCGACACGGGAGATGCGAGGCCTATTAACCTCCCCCCATACCGCACCTCCCCTGCAAAGAAACAACTCATTGAAGAGCAGGTCCAGAAAATGCTGGAAGATGGCATAATTGAACCGTCCATGAGCCCCTGGGCCGCACCTGTCGTGATCGTTAACAGGTTGGGCGCCGTGTTATCCGGCTAACCTCCACACCACATGCCCGCTGGACCGGCTAGCCGCTCCTTCCTCGCCAGACTGCTGTTACACATGACGCCTTTGATGGTTGATGTTTACTTCGAGCCCCACAGGGAATGTATCTTAGTCATTCAAGCTCTGTATGGAGAGATGTTTATAGACTTCTAAATATACAAGTGGAGCTCAGAGTGAAACTGAGAAATATAAAGCTGTCATCTAAAACCTTCTGTGAAGGGATACTTCTTGAAAGAACATGAGTCGTATTCAATTCATATGTATTCATATGGGTATGAGCTGAATAGAAACTGGCTCAGCAGAGAATTTAATAGCTGCGATCAGAATCTTCACCGACGACAAAACAAACTAAAATGTTTCATTTTCAACACAAATGCAAATAGTGGCATGTTGAGCACCCAGTTGTGTTACACAGTGACATGTCCACAATGCTCTTTTGGCATTGCTGTTGATTGGGATTACTGTTGACTGGGTGTCACCTATAGCACACCGACCAAATGAGAGAGTGATTTGGGAAAAAACATAATGTTTAGCACCATAACTGTGTCACAACGATGGATGGAAAGCAGGATTTGATGGTCCCAAGTGGAAGGAGAATGAATCAAGACCAAATTAATCACTGGATTTAGGGAAGACAGAAAACCAAAACTGTGGCACATAATCCTCCTTTAGCTTCTTTCTTGCCCTGCTACATGACCTTGGGCAGTCTTCCAAATCAATCCTGAATAGAAGTTATATAGGGACTGTGGGTGGCCTGCCAATGTAAGCCTGGAGAATAGCCAGTGGCTTCATTAGCTGTGCAATTATGGTCACCAATGGCCTTAAATGGGCGGGGTGAATTTTCAAATGTCACTTGTGATCATACATATTCCTATTACTAACAGAGCAAGTCCATTAAACCTTGTCACATTAAGAATGATACGAGTGATTGCGATTAACAGATATTGGGGTGACTGGAAATTTTTAAATTCTTACCACAGGTGCCTTTCAGCTAACCCTCTGTTCATTGCTTTTGTGACTAAATGGTTTATGTGGGGGGTTTTTCTTTAATTCTGGGCCAAAAGCAACAGTGCCTAATCAACTTTAATAGCCTTTCTGTGCTCAAGTGAATGAGAGAGCAGTACATTTCTGTATGCACAGGCTGTCATTTTGTTTGCTTCCTCCTGTGCACGTCTCATCTGTGCTAATCACGCTGTACTACCCCACTGTCCTAACCGCATTCTCAAACGTGCAACTCCTATCTTTTGCTACATGTGCAGCAAGTCTCTAAAGCAGGTTTTTTATACTGTTGTGCTCCCTGCATCACATGTTTGGAAGATGGTTGAACTGTGGTGAGAAGATGTTCTATGTGTTCCTGAGGAGTCATTTTTCCTATCAGATGGCCTGTTGCGCTGGCAGGTAACTCTATGTACATTTTCCTCAAACAGTCATCAACTAAGTGGCAGTGAAACTGTGAGTGCAACCCAAAGTAGAAATGGGTAATGTTTGCCTTCAAAGTAAAAGTTGTGCCTTTGTAAATATGTTGGTATCAATGAAATGATAGTGAGCAGTCCATTAAATGTCATCACGTTAGAACAGGTAATATTCAGTGAGTATTGTGTTGTACTAAATTACCAGACAACTGTGCCAACAGTCATGAAAGATCAAGAACACACTCAGAATCAAAATTTGCAACAAAGAAGAGGACATATCCATCCATATGCTCAATGGTTTCAGGTGTAAGGCACAACTTTCTCTCAGAAGGTGAACGTTCTTTTTTTTTTTTTTTTTAATTCAAGTTTCACTATTGTTTGGCATGTAGTTAGAGAGTGTTTGCAGGTAAGTGGGTGTTTTCCATTCTGCTAGCAACCACAAGGAGGTTGTTATTGCAGCACCCGCTCTGCAACTGATTGAACCCGGTGACTACCAGTGACCACTGAGGCTTTAGTTGACTTTGTATCATTATCTTTTGTTTTCTGTCTGTGTTTGGATTTCTTGAGACTCTGGTTATGATCATAATATAGCTGGATCAGGGTGGGTGTTACTAACCATTCAGAACATGATTCTGAATTTAGAAGAAATGTATTGCTACCTTATTCTTTCATTGGTCTTCCACAGATTATCAGAAAAGGACAGAAGCATTCTGGTTTGAGTTAAAGAAATGACTTTATTGCTCTGCATCTAGTAAAAGCATTAGATTTCTCAATGTACATTTACTACAAGTCTACAAAGCCAAGACAGATTTAATTTAATACCAACGTTTTCAACTGTGCTCTCAGTGGTTATATCTTCGGTACAGTGGCTCAGCATCTGAATTATTATGGCTGTGAAGACTAAAAGAAAAGAGAGTAGTCAGCTTTCACTACTTACATTCTCTCACCCAAATCATTGACGCAGATGAAGCGAAAGTCAAGATGTTAAAGTTGCCGTAACCCTACTGTGGACTGCTCTGTGTTTTTTATTCACTCTCTATCCCCTAATTTAGTTACTACTATTCTTCTTATATAATAAAGTCAGTGAGTTCCACACAGCAGTCTCCAGTCAGCAATTAGCAATAGGAGTAAATAAGCTGAGCAAAAGGGGATGACCAGGGCCCTATTTCAGAAAGCCGGTTTAGTTCAAACTCTGAGTAAGTATACGCTGAGTTAACGAAAACTCTGGGTTTTCGGTTTCACAAAGCGAGTTTAGATTAATTCTGAGTGAGTTACTATGACGACACACTCCGTGAAGCTAACCTGCCCCCTAGCAGGTTTACTTCAACTAACCCTGACGTTCTCCGCCTCTTTGTCGGAAACCTGACTGTAGGAAGTGTCAGACATGGCGTGCCCCTTCCTTGAAGAGCCAGTAGATGTTGAAGCCCAAATTCTCCGCAGAGCTCTTCGCTGGGAGAGAGTGATCAGAGCGCGTTTGGACATTTTATCATTTCCTTATGATTTTCTGTGTGAACGTTACCGTTTTTCAGCACAATCTATAATTTATTTGAATAACATCCTCAGGCCTAATATTGCTCATGTGACACATCGCGGACATCCTCTCAGTTCTGTACATATTATTTGTATCGCACTTCGGTTTTTTGCAAACGGGAGCTTTCTATATAATATTGGTGACGCTGAGCACGTTTCCAAGGCTACCGTCTGTCGGGCAGTCAGGAATGTTACAGTTGCACTGAAACGTCTCCTGTACTCATTTGTGGTGTTCCCCGGTCATAGACCCACAAGATTTATCAAAGAGGGATGCCACAAAATTGCAGGTATCAGGATGAACGAAACTTAATTCATGATGTGGTGATACTTGAACTACTACTTAAATTTTACATTTATTCTCATGGTTCCCAGGCGTGATTGGCTGTATAGATGGCACTCACATTCCAATCATTGCTCCTTCAGTAAATGAAGGAGACTATGTGAACAGGAAGTCTTTCCACAGCATTAATGTACAGGTACATAGTTCCCTGTAGCATTTCAAACTAACAAATTATTTCATTATAGTAATGGAGGCTAATTTGTGTTCTCTGCACTGTGAAGATCATATGTGATGCTGCCAACATTATCACAAATGTGGAAGCCAACTGCTCAGCCTCTGTGAGTGGTGGTGGTGGAGGACCTCCACCTGTTTTTCGGGCCTCCCCTTTTTTTCTGTTGGCTATAACGGGTCACATTTGAGCATACAGAGTAAGCAAATATGTACTTGTAATGTGCTCAGATAATTTCAATAAGTGCTTACAGAAAGTAAATTAATGTAGCCTCTAACTGCAATTGATTTACATCGGACAAACAGACCAAGCACTATGGCTCATAATACAATTACACCTTACCTGTTTGGACTATATTTTTATATTTCATTTTTACTTGCTGCCAGGAACGTTTGGGGCCTGTTGGGTTGCACCTGCGCTCACATCACGTCACAAAATAAAATGTATAAAATAAAAAATAAAATAAAATATAATAAAATAACGTGTTAAATGGGTGGAAATCCCTAGATCAATGTTTAAATGAACACTCACGCATTGACTCTGTCGGCTATGTTTTGCCATGCATGTTCCCTTTGTTTTGCAGCTGAGGCTGTGTTACTTTTTTTCTGCAAAATTTGCACGTTATCGGCATATGCTGCCATCGGAATTTCGGCCTCAAGCGCTGTAAAATACATTGACCGCGCCTTCTTTCCCTCCGTCTCCATGGTGACTCGCTTAATCTGTGGTCCACTAATCAGGGCTTTATGTATCCTCGTGCTCGCGCTTAACTTGGGGTTAAAGCAACTCCGCGTTGATTGAACTAATTGTTATCAGCCTTTCTGAAACCAAATATTCCGAGTTGGACAGTTCGGGGTTACTCAACCCTGAGTATCGTTTTTCACTTTGAGTTTTCTAAACCGGCTTCCTGAAATAGGGCCCAGGTCCAAAGAGATTTTGCTGTAGCACTGTTTGAGCTTTGTGCTTCTGGTTTTCTGGGTGGTTTTGATTGTTTTGCTAGCTTATACCCTCTCCTTTATCAGCTTATACGTTTTTCTGTAGTTTTGTTTTATTTTATTTTATGGTTAGGACATCTTTTAACAAAGAAAAACAATGAATAATAAGTATATAAGTAAAGAAATTGAGATTGACCAAAGACCAAAAATGTTCTTAATAAATGAATTCTAAAAAGATTTAAAATGCTTGTACATTCACGACTGCAGTTTCACATTACATTTTCATGTACAGTTGCACAGTGATGTGTGCCAACATCATCTATACCTCTGGCTGATTCCATCACAGCACTGCAACAGTTCTAATTCATCTTATGTTTACAGTAAGCCATAATGAGCAGATGTGATCACCAAAAAAAAACAGCTGAAACTGTTGCGAACCTCAACGCTGCAAGTGTGGCCAGCAGCTGCCATGTCTGGAGTTCCAGACTTCTCTAGCAGATTTTTCTTTTTTGCATGTTTTTCCCTATAATGTCTCTGATAACCCACATCAAAGTCATCTCCACTATTACTTAACGGTTTCCACAGAAACACTAAAAAACAGTCTTATTCAAAGCAGTGATCTCCTGTTGATTATTGACAAAAGGGAAAAATAAAGTTGCTTCAATATTCTAAGTTCAGACCACTGTTGATCTAAATATCAAAAGATAAATTTACACATTTTTTGTTAGATTGTATTTACTTTCATTGTAATCTCTATGGTAATATATACAGATATTTCCATATACTTGTCATGGGCAGGAACATCATGGTAATTTTGGGCTTTTAATTACTTTTTGAACTATTCAAGGATGGAATGATTGTACTGCATACATTTTTTTCTTTAATCGACAGAGTCAAACAAATACAAATACATATTGTGACAAAATGGATGAGCAGTTGTAACACTGTCCATTTGTCCCAGATGTGTTGACCTTTTTTTTTGCACATTATTCCGTCTCTGTATTTATTTGCTGTGATTTGCTATTTGACAAAGTAACATTGCTGCACTAACTATCCCGGGTTTGTTTGTGTAAGCATTCTGTTGCCGGCAAATCAAACATTCTGCAAATTAAGGCAAATACTCAGTTACATGTTACTTTATATTTTATTATGTTACAGATTAAGTCATTTGTTCATACTTACTTTGTTCTTTCATTCAGTCTTCATGTAGTTCAGGCCCACCTATCATTTCCTCATTTTAAAGTGCTGATGATGTCACACATGACATCGGCAGGCTGAACCACGAGAAGGGGTTTCTTTTACCATAGAAATGCTTCCTTTTGTTTGTTTCCAGGTCAGAAGGGATTTGTTGAATCTTTTTTTTTTGTTAATACAGCCATTTAGTTGTGTAAATGTGCTAATCAGAAGTGTATGGAGGTTTTTGTCATTTTTAGTCAACTATGTAGAGTTTTAGATCACTACTGG
This sequence comes from Rhamphochromis sp. 'chilingali', assembly GCF_963969265.1. NCBI lineage: Eukaryota > Metazoa > Chordata > Actinopteri > Cichliformes > Cichlidae > Rhamphochromis > Rhamphochromis sp. 'chilingali'. The sequence goes on along the minus strand of NC_137935.1, from coordinate 20,764,637 downwards.
CTGGACTAATTGAAGGGAGATTGAAGGGAGATTGACCTATATATGGTCAGTCTCTGCCAGACTCAGATGAAAGGGAACCTGTTTGGAAGGATTTGAGGAATTTTTATTTATTTATTTATTTATTTATTTATTTATTCATTCATTCATTCATTCATTCATTTATTTATTGTTTTTGTTTTTAGCGTTGTTCCAGACCATACTCCCTACCAGTTGGTGGCGGTAATGCACCTTTCAGTTGTTTGCCAACTGCCAATACAAATGTAAGAAAGAAGAAAGAAAAAGACTCAGATGAGAGAGGAGAGGTGAGCTGTGTTACCAAATCCATGTACTTTGGAGTTTTGTTAATTAAGTCAGCAGTCCCCAACCTTTTTTGCGCCACGGACCGGTTTATGCCCGACAATATTTTCACGGACCGGCCTTTAAGGTGTCGCGGATAAATACAACAAAATAAAACTAGTACCGGTACCGAAAAAAAATAAGATTTATTCATAACACACGTGAAAAGACCCAGGAAAACCGAGTTAACGATAAAAACAATAACAAAATAACACTGAAAACCAATAAAAACCCTGAAAATCATACATTTCACACCTGAGCCTCAACTCTCGCGGCCTGGTACCAAACGACTCACGGACCGGTACCGGTCCGAGGCCCGGGGGTTGGGGACCGCTGAATTAAGTTACTTTGGGGGGAAGTTTTATTAAGTTTCACTGTAACTTCTCTGGAAACCGGAATGTCTAATGAGTCTGCTTCCCTACTAGGGCTGCACGATATTAGGAAAACCTGCGATGTGCGATAACTGTGATCAATACTGCGATAACGATATGACTTGCGATAAAATAAATAGCAAAAAAAAAAAAACGAATATATAATTTCCGTTTTACTGCAACTGTTTTATTTATTGAAAGCTGCTATATTAGCAGTGCAACAACAAAGTGCACTTTAACATTGAAACATTACCCCCATAAAAAAATTTCTGAGGCTTGAATCCTGAAAGACATCCTTCCCGGTCTCTAGAATTAGTTTTAAATAAACATAACTTAAATTATACTGCAAATTATCTCAATGCAGTTGTTCATCGTTTTACCACTTACCAAGTAGTTATGATGTAAGTCAAAACTGTTGAGGAAACTTTACTGTAGTGCTTGCGTAGTTTTCAGCTTAGCTCAGTTCAAACATGACGGTCTTGCGGCATGTTTTGAACATTTGTGGAATGGCGACATGGGAAATGTAGTTTCGTGAGGGGATGCGGTATCTCCGGTCCACTTTATGTATCAGACTGGTGAAGCCCTCTCTGCTAAGTGTATTTATAGGCATCATGTCTTTGTCAAAAATGTGTAATGGCCTCTGTTATTTCTTTATACTGACGTTTTCTCATAAGGAGTTCCACTTGAAAACTCTGATACAGAGATGGCTGTTGGACTGCTGTGCTCTTTGTCTTAACATTAGCAACCTTTGTTTGTCTAGCCCTGTCATTCTGGAACTCTTCAAACAGTTCTCTGTGGTTGTATTGAAGATGTGTGTGTGTGAATGGGTGGATGATTGGATATGTAAAGCGCTTTGGGGTCCTTAGGGACTAGTAAAGCTCTATATAAATACAGGCCTTTTACCATGATGGTGGAGATTAGTCGAGTTTCCTCTGGTGATTGCCACACGTGTTTGGCAAGTTTTGCAGAGTACCTGTGTTTGGAGAATGTCGTCTTTATCAAATCCAAAATACCTCAAAATAAGCGAGGTACTATTTTTTTTTTTTAGCCACGAGTTCATAGTCAGTAGCATTCTCGCCATGCGTCTCCCTCTCAGCCTTTACAACTCTGACTCGTTGCTGCAGCGTTGTTCGCTCCCCACCTGGGTAGGAGGCGGGCCTCTAATCCATTTGATTGGTTAATGCCGTGAAGGGCTCTATTCGACTGGTCAAATGTGTAAAGGGGTTTCTTTGATTGGTAAATTCTTTAAAGCACGTGTGTAAACATTTTAAGGTACCCAATTATCGCAGTTTATGTCGTCTTTTGCGATGGGCTCATCGCGCAGGATGACATTGACAATAAATTTTCGATTTATTGTGCAGGCCTATTCCCTACCACCTTCCTTGACATTCGAGTCTGACTACTTCACACATATATACAAATATATACATATATACACATAGACATAAATATATGCATACACCTCCAATAATATTTGGTTAAATGTCCCTCGGCAACATGCACACACAAACACACGCACACAAAATCAATCTAGTTCAACTCGAAGGGCGCAAAAATTGCATCAGTTTAATGCTGTGTTTAAATTTGTATGACCTCGTTTTCAACACCCACTTCAAAACTATATCTGCTTTATTAATGGACTGATTCCAATTAACAAATAAGTGTAAACACTTATTCATATGAGGAAACTGGCACGGAGACTGACAAAAACTGCAAGAAATCGTCCTAACCAGAAACTGGAAACTAGGATGGAGGGAAGAAAAAGATGGAGGGGAAGGGCAACCGGTGGGGGCGATAAAGGAGAGCAGTTCAGATAATCATGTGTTTGACATTTCAGTTTCTGGTGAATGAGAGAATATGGGAGAAAAGAAGATGAATTGACAGGGGATTAGGAGTCTGAAAAGGAAGATGGCTTCTCTTAAGATGCTTTCTTTCTTAAATACAAGTGGGAGGAAATGAGAGGAGGGCCTGTGGTCAGAAAAAAGACAGAGGAAGTAAGAAAGAAAATTATGTGTGAGGGGAGAAGAAAGTAAAAGCAAGATAACCCTCCTACACCCTAACACTATTTCCTCCAGGCTCTCAGTATTGAGTGACGCATGACTGGCTACCCAGGATTTACTTGCTGTCTCACACACATGGAAACACACACAAACAAGTTTTGTCGTCCCAGAAAACTGACTCTAGATTCAGAATTAAATACGAGATTTTAATGTTTCGTGTTCTGTTGCTTTAAATTATCATATCTGAATTTCATTACAAAATAGGATGTTTCTGTTCCTGTTTCCCAAAACAACACAGAACAGGAAATAAGCATGACATATCCACTTATCAGATCTGTGAGAAATGTTGTTTAATCTTTTCCATAATCTGGTTGTTGGGACGTGGCCATGAAGGGTTGTGTGAAAGCCAAGATATGGCACAATGAGACTGAATGAAAAGACAGGAGAATCCAGATCGTCGTGTTCCCAGAAACGGTGGCCTCCTTTGCATTCAGTGAACTAGATTTAGAATTATAAAGTGAGTGATTTTTTCTTTCCCTTAACAAGATTATCTTTCAGACATGACAAGTAAAGTTCAAAGAGTTTTTTGTTTCCTCAAAGGGAACTTAGAACAAGCCAAACCCATATCTAAGTAAATAAGCAGAGCACATAGAGCTGTGTCTATTGCTGGAGGCTGAAAAATATTTATTATTACAATACAGTGTTTCATAATTACTATAATTACCCTTTTTAAGGGTGAGAAGCCAGTATGGGCTTCTGTTTGTATCACTGCTTTTTTTTATGCGGCTTCCTAAGAAGGGCAGTGAGATCTAGGCCACTGTATTAAATTCACATGTATTACACCCTATAAAAAGGGCAGCTCATGACTCTAATTTTCACTGATGTCAGCTTGCCATGTCCCCTTGCTTCCATGCTGAGAGCTATTTCAGTTCTCTGAAATGGGCCTGTCATGGACGGAGTAAGCTCATGGAATAAGTGAACGGTGACGTACAGTCAAGAGACATCACATCCAGTATACTGTATGCTGCTATCATTTACTCTGGACTATTCATCAGAGGGGCTCAAGTAATATATAGCGTAAGCAGGGGATATTTTTCTAATTAGCATCATGACAATATTGGATATTCTCCATGCAGTCATACTCACGCAAACAGTACCGTTTTCAGTGAAGTAGTATCACTTTTGAAACAAGTCAAGAAGTAGAATTGCGTTACATCTGTAGAAGTACATCTTTGCTTCTTTTTCGTGTCCTTGAAGTGTAACCTCAGTACCCACGTGTGGAGTGAATGTTTGTTAAAACAACCCCCTCCTGAACATTCTGACATGAGCGATGTTTCTTTCTAGCTCGGCCAACAATCTGTCAATTACAAGTGTGAATACCAATGAGAAAAAGTTCAGCTGAACCAGACGTTTCGCACTCTAAATCCAGACAGCCACTTTCTGTTAGGTCCCTCACTGCGTTTCTGCTCTACAGAATTCACAAACTTACTGCTGTCAGCTTGACAGTTTTAGGCAGGTGCAAGGAATATATCTCAAAGACCCGACACATTTTCTCTGTGCGAACGGACAACATCTACAGGATTGCACAGGTCAAAGTCAGCTGCTTGATGTGAAGTACATCCCCAGATTTGGTACAGTTTACCAAAAGTTAATGGAAAAAAATCTTACTTTTTGTCACAGTCCCTAATCAATGGAGATGCTGAATCTTAAACATGCAAAAAGGCAGATTTCGTTTTTTTACTTTTTTTAATGTTTCCTAAGAGTTGAAAAATTCTACATTAACGTGCAGAATCTCTACCTATTTTCCATGAACTTGTAGCTTAAAGATGTGAAAATGTTCCTTGAATTACTGTGGTTTAGTAACAACACAAACAGATAAATGCTCACTACACATTTGTAAGTGATTAACCTTCTTCTAAAAAGTCCACCAGGTTCACAAGAAACTGTCAGTAGATCACAATCTTCTCAACGTTATCGCCAAAGGCTAAAGAAGGAAAAGTCACCAGCATCTCCCTGGGGACAAATTTCACTGGCTGACTGGCGAGGTTGCACCTCTTAGCATGTGTGGCAATGCTGAGCAGGGGGGGGCGGGTTGTCCTCGTAGCTGAAAAAATACTGCACTGTTTATTTGCAGTTTAAGCATCAAAATTGTTCAATAAACTTCACTATAGACAACATAGTTTTGAGAGATATTTGCCAACAGTGAAGATAAGATAACAAACATTGGAAATATTGGAAAGTCTGCTTGTTCTCAGTCTGCATCTTTTGCTTTTCCCGTGCTACGTCATAAATAGTATCTTTATTTCTAGCACCTCTGCACCAGTGGATGTAAGCGTCAGCAACAATTGAGGCTATTTTATTTTATACATTTTTTTAGAGAGGAACTGTAACTGATATAATGTTTATGGGACTTCTAGCTACAGCTAGAATTTGTAAACCTTTTTCCCAGTTGCTAAAGTAAGATTTATAAAGCGGCAGGGAGAGGAAATCAGAGGAGGAGCAATCATGTCACTACAGTAGCTGTAATAAGTCTGCAGAGTCTGCAAGTGTGTGCTGTATCTGTGTATGTGCTGTGTGGGTACGCTTTCTACAGTAATAAGCTTGTTGGTGTCTCCAGTTCATTTATCTGGTTCTATTCACAGTGACCTTCAGCTGCACAGCTTGCACTCACATATTTTCCGCAGGGCACACACAGTTTCTATTTCACACGCACACAACCAACCTGGACACACACAGAGACAAGAACTCACAATCCTTAAACTGTCAGGTGTTAATCATGCCTGCCACAATTAGGGTGTTTAACAACATTTTATTTTGTTAATATTTAATCAGCACTGTCTGCTGGAAAATACAGATGATGGATGATTATTTGTCATCCTGCTTCCTTTCTTGCCTTTTCTTTCTCTTTCTCTTTCCTTTGCTCTTTGTAATCATGGTAATAATACATGTTATGTAAGTCTTGCAGCTTTTCCACTCATAAATGGCCTGTTTTCGTGGTGCACAAGATTAGATTTATGAGCCTCAGTTCTGGTTGTTTTCCAACACCCTTCAAGCACGCTGTTGTTCAACCTCTCCTTAAAAAGCCTAATCTAGATCCATCCCTACTCTCTAACTATAGACCCATTTCCAACCTCCCTTTTCTGTCTAAAGTACTGGAACGAGCCGCCCTCACGCAGCTCCAGCTATTTCTTGACAATAACAATCTCTATGAGAAGTTCCAGTCTGGTTTTAGAGCTCAGCATAGCACAGAAACCGCCCTTCTGAGAGTTTTTAATGATTTGCTTTTAACTGTTGACTCTGGTTGTGCTGCTGTCTTAGTAACCCTGGACCTGACAGCAGCCTTCGACACTGTTGATCACAACATACTGCTATCCCGCCTTCAACATTGTGTCGGTTTAAAGGGCACTGTCTTAAAGTTTTTCCAGTCCTATTTGAATAATAGGAGTTTTTCTGTTCACCTTGGTGAACTGTCATCTCCCAGAGCTCCTTTAACCTGTGGCGTACCTCAGGGGTCCATACTAGGCCCCCTGTTGTTTATTCTGTACTTGCTCCCTCTGGGCGATGTGCTCCGTAAACATAATGTGTCCTTCCACATCTTTGCCGATGATATTCAGATCTACCTCCCTCTGAGGTTGAACTGCAATGTTTCTTTGCAGCCGCTACTCTCCTGCTTGTCTGACATTAAGACTTGGATGACTCTTAACTTCTTACACCTTAATGAAAGCAAAACTGAAGTCATTGTGTTTGGGCTTCCTAAAGATCCCTTCTCTCTTGACTTTTTGGGACCCCTAACCTCCGATTGCACTTCTTCCATTAAGAGTCTTGGTGTTATTTTTGACAATGCTTTTAAACTTGATAAACAAATCAGCTCTGTAGTTAAGGGATCTTTTTATCATTTGCGGATTTTAGCCAAAGTCAAGTCTTACCTTTGCAGGAACGATCTAGAAAGAGTGGTCCATGCTTTTATTACTTCACGGCTAGACTACTGCAATTCCCTCTATGCTGGCCTAGATCGTTCCTGTCTACATCGCCTTCAACTGGTGCAGAACGCTGCCGCTCGCCTGTTGACCGGTTCAAAAAAAAGAGACCACATCACTCCGGTTCTCTGCTCTCTCCACTGGCTCCCAGTTGCCTTTAGGATTGATTTTAAAATCTTATTGCTGGCTTTTAAGGTTTTAAATGGCACTGCACCTTCTTACCTGTCAGAACTCCTTAGTACTTATCGCCCCAGGAGATCTTTGAGGTCAGCCGACCTGATGCTTTTAGATGTTCCCAGGTATAAATTAAAGACAAAGGGAGAGAGGGCGTTTGCTGTGGCTGCACCCAGACTGTGGAACAGTTTACCTCCTCACGTCAGACTCTCCAAAAGCCTAGAAACTTTTAAAACCGCTCTTAAAACTCACCTCTTTTCATTGGCTTTTAGAAAGGTTTAATTTATTTGTTTTATATATTTTTATTTTATTTTTTATCAGCGAGGTGTTATTACGAAATTGTGTTCTATTGTATTTTTATCTGTATTTACTGTACAGCACTTTGGTCAGCCTTGGTTGTTTTTAAATGTGCTCTATAAATAAACTTGACTTGACTTGACTTGACTATGAGACCTGATTTATGAGCTTTGCTTGAGTTAGCAAGCAGGCTGTTCAGCAAATTTACATCATGATGTACAAGGTTTGAGCACAGATGATTGACACTAATAGTCCGAATATTAGCCAACAAAAGCCTGCAAAACCTTATGATCCAATTTATGTTGAAAAATTAGTGTCTGGTGGTTAAAAACACAAAATAAAAGCACTGCATTCCTGCTCTGTCAGCACCAAAATAGTGTTAACAGATGACTCTAGTTCACTTCTGCTATTCCCCTAAAATGTATTTCCTCTATTGCTGAAGTTTTGGACTTATGGGAAAAACACTGCAGATATAAAGTTGGAAACCACACATTAACCAAATAAGAATTCAAGTTAGTTGTTTAACTTCGGTGGACAAGAAATGTGCAAACAAGGGTATAATATAGCTGATGGATAATATGTGCGCCTGGTGAGGCTTACTGACGAGAGCTGTGTTGCAATAAAAGTACAAGGAACCTACCTGAAATATTCAACACATACTCATGCTAAACAGTTACAGTGACAATTACAACAATTCCAAAGTTCTGCAACTCCATTCATAAAAAACAAATCCCTTGTCCATAATTCCATCTATTTTCACGCGTGTGTACCACTTCCACTGCTGCTGTCACTTTCAGATCGCTCCCTAGAAGGCTCACTGTGACCCACAGCATGTGCGCATCAACAATTTCACTGTGAAACAAAATATCAGCTCCCACGTCAAACTGACCAAAACCTTCCAGCTCTCTAGGCTGATGTGACAAGTCTCTGCCTACAAGTCGCAGACCACTCAGTGGTGTTCATTAGAAGGACTGCTGCTGAGTCATTGGTGTGCATTCTCAAACACACATACCCACATCAGCTTCCTGAAAATGTTTTTTTCATTTACTTAATTTACAGAAGAAAAATGTAGACAAACTTGTTAGTTACTGCAATGTCAATAGTGATCATGTCTACGGATTTATTTGAGTCTTTTAAGTATTTTTCTTCTTCTTCTTGCTAACTTTGGATGAAATCTACTGAAAGACATAAAGTGTACGGCAAATGTCTCGGAGTAAAAGCTTTTGCAAAAACGAAATAAATAAAAATTGAACTGAAACTAAACTGACAGCAGAAATTTGCCAACCGTTGGAAGTTCTAACTACAGCTTTAACTTCAAAATCACACAAAATAATTCATCATTACAATGAAACATCTCAGCTGAACTACTGAGCTACAGCATAAAATTACTACATTATATATTTCTCTGTATTCAATATATGTAGGATCATTTCAAACAGTTTGGAAAGGAACAGCTGTCACATATTTATGAAAACTGACTTCTGACTCCTGAAACATTATTCACACTTTCTGCTGGGTTTATGTAAATTTACATATTGATGGGGGAAAACAAGTCTTTTTGACTGTGAACTATTTTGCCTTCTATTTCTAGTTTGGAATAAATATTTGATCTTTGTACCCTCCAAATAACTGAAAAGAACAAATAGGTTTGATATGATCACAGCAGATCAGATCATTTGACTTTGACAGCCTATAACACAAATGTGAGTGTCAGAGTTTCAACAATGTGTGTAAAATAATCAATTTTCTAAACCGATTTAAACTCATCTTTATATTATTGTTTCCTCTTTCCTTATTTTTCTACCTCATTCACCTCTGTATCTCATTTTTCCTCCACCCTCTGAGTCTTTCCCCTCACTTACCCCTCTTTTTGTCAGCATATGCTGATCTTTATTTATCCCTTTCTTTCTTTTTCATTCCCAAGAGAAACCCTGTGTTGATCTCCAGGCCTGATTTTATGACATTATTGTTTTATTGTCTGTTGTCTTGAATTGTCTCTATATAAATCAACTGTGCCTCAAGGGAAATGACATGACTGACAGCCAGGGAGGTAGACAGCAGGAGGTGAAGGAGACAGCTGACAGCAGAAGAGGATAGAGAAATCCACATTAACTGCAAGGAAGACGTGGGGAAAGCAGGGGCAAGGAAAAGGAAGAACAATGAAAAATGGCAGAAGATAGGGATGGAGACGAGGAGGAGACAGTGCGGTTTCTGCAACTCAAATTTGTTTTTATATTTATTCAAAATGCAGTTTTAACACATACAATCAACCATAACAGATATTCACATATTCGTTTTATTTTTTTAAGTATGTTTGTAAAGTCTGAATAATGCATGTTAATAACTGATTAATCTGAATGTCACCTCTACCCTCATGTAATCACTTTTCCCAGTAGGAAACTGTCATTGTAAACCTGGTCATGCTGATCAGGGAGCTGAAAATACCCAAAAGATTTTTTTTTTCTTGTACTAACAACACCCCATCAAAGCCATTTACAAAAACATTTTTTTAAAAATGGACAAACGGTCAAATGTAATACTGATTATGTTTTTTAAACACTTTTTTTTTTCTGTTTTTCAAACTCCATTCATCCAGTTCATGAAGCAGACTTTCTGAAAAATTTGATCTGGTTTTAAGCCCATTCTGAGATGGTGTCATATTAAAAAATGAAATCAGAAAGATGGCTTTTATATGGCTACATATAATATGACTATTATTATACAGTACAGTGGAAAAGTATTTGCACCATTCTCCATTACTTATTTTCTTGCACAAGTGTTTGAGATCATCGAATTTTAATATTGGACAAAAATAACCTGAGTAAACACAAAATGCAATGATTTCATTTATCGAGGTAAAAAAGCTACCCAAATCTACCTGGCCCTAATAACCCCCCCCCCCCCCCCCCCCAAACCTAATAACTGGTTGTTCTACCCTTGGTGGCAAGAACTGCAGTCATGTGATAACTTTCAATGAGTGTTTCACATCACTGTGGAGGAATTTCTTCCCACTTTTCTTTGCAGAATTTTGATTCAGCTACACTGAAGGGGTTTTGAGCATGGATTGCCTGTTTAAGGTCTGGCCAAAGCATCTCAGTTGGATTAAATCCAGACTGACTAGGTGTCATACTTTCAATGTACCTTTGGGCTTCATTTTTTCTCACTTTGAACTAAGAAATTTAAAAAGTAGAAATTTTTCCAACAATTTCCATCAATCCAGCCATCTATTTTCTTCTGCTTGTCCAACTAAGTTCAACAAACAAGGCATTAAAGTAAACACATCGTCATGCAGTAGTTACCAGTTAACAATATAAACCCGAGGCTAAAGTCCCACACACCAACACAAATCCATATCCTAATCAGGACACACATGCAGTATGATGTTTCTCTAGTATTTATGTATGAACACAAAGCTGACAACACAAAGACAAAAACTAGACCAGAGACTTCAAAGTGATCGTCACAGTGATTCTACGCTACAAACATTAAGAGGTAGAAATGGAGGCTACAAGCCTGACTGCTCATCGCTGCTTTTGTTACCTGCAGAAGTGAAGTGTGGAAGAAGTGAAGTGCAGAAGAATGAGTCTTTGACCGCTGAGTTTGCATCTGCATGCACTCAGCTTTAATATCACTCTGGGTTCTTGACTAGCTTAGCATTAGCATGCTGTCTGTGCACATGCTTGCAAAGAAACAAAGAGCTGTTAGCATTTCTGTCCTGGACGCAGCTTCCAATTAAGCTTTGTGCTCTTGTCCTCATCTTCAATCCTCAGTAGCTGTATTGCTGTCCACCATTTCACTCCTCACACACATGAACTAAAATTAGCTGATTGTAACGCAAATATGCAGGAAGACAACCGAAGAACCTTTGCAGTAACAACATAAGTGTAACTGTAATGTAACTACTAAATTTAGTACAGTAATATGTTGCTGACAAATGTCATGTGATCACAGTAACGCGTTACTATAAAATGTCATACCCAACAATATTATATGTTATATAATATTATGTTTTTAACTGGTTGGGTGTGCTTGGGGAAAGAAAGACTTAATCCTGATATAACAGGGGGTTAAATGACAAATTGCATGAAATAGTGATTGACACATCTTGTAGACATATGCTCTGCCACTTTTTCCGTACATCTGACACGACAAGGAAAACACAGAGGGGACAGTAGCCAGCACACTACTGGGGTACTTGACACAAACACCATCCTCACCAGCCTTCATTCATAAAGTGCTCTACAAACCCAAGCATCATGCCCAACGGGTGGATTCACCTGCTTCAGTGGACTAAGAGACAAAGAGTGAAAGTGGACAGTCTTTTCATAAGTCTTTTTCATTTTAATTTCCTTGTTTTCAATATTATTTAGTTATTGGTTCTATCAGTAGTTAGCTAACATTGAATGTAGCACTACCGAACTAGTGACTTCATGTTCTTCACTTGGACAAGATGCCATTAAACATGCTCTAAAAACTGTAACTTAAAACGCTTATATTTTAAATCGAGTTCCACAGACAGTGTTAAATTTACAGTAAAGCGCCATGGTGTAAATTAGTTTTAATATATGTAGCGTTTCATTTCCACTGTAACATACTGTTTAAAATGGAATTATTGTCAGTTTTATAGATCTTTATGAATCACGTAATCACACTGCAGTTCAAAGTAGAACTCTGCTGCCTGTAAGAACACTGCATTAATCCTGCACTGAGATCTTCTTAGGCCTCATTTGTGCAGTACCTTGATATTACCGAATTGCTTTGCAGAATCTTTAAACACAGGTTCACATTCACATTTAACAATAACAGTAGGTGGTAACTGCAGAGCTCCAATAGCCAACCTGGCAAAAAAGGGAGACAAGCTTGTGATTATTGTTGGAACTGGTCAATGATGAAATTTCAAGCATTTCTTAGAGAATGTAAATTAAGATAATCGTGCATTTAAAAAAACACGTATTTTAATAAAGAGAGGTCAACCGTAAGTCTAACAATGTTTACTGTGGACTCATAATTATGATTAAACTTGTTTAAAATCTATGCCCTTAAAATCTGGAGTTGAATGGACTGTGCAACCTTTGATGGAAACATACCTTCTTTTGTGACTCTCCCGTGGGATAATACAGAGACCTTATCATGGTGGTGATCAGTGATGAGGTAGGTTATGTAGCACTCAACCTGAAAGACAGAATGACAGATTCAGCAATGGCATTTAAAGTTCAGTATTCACTAGTCGATCCATCAGTTTTATTTATTTATTTTAAGTTGATTCGCTAGATATGGGCATCTGGAAGTGGTGTGTATGGGACTTTGTACTTACAATAGGTGGGCATAGCAAGGCAGGAATTCAAGTAACACTATATTAAATCTATGACAAAAAAATCTAGAATTTATATAGTCCTCATTTGATGAAATGTGTTAATTTGTGTCCATATCCTTTTGATTGATCTTTACTTTATCATAGAAACATGTAAAAAAAAAAAAGAGGAAAAAAATCAGCAAGTTTAAGAAACACAATCATTTTTGCCACTTATGTCTCATTGTCAAAACTTTTTGACCATAAATTCACACAGAAAGAAACATTTTAATAAGGTAGTTTCTGAGAGGTCAGTCCAAAGTGACTAATGAAGGACCTCTAAAACCCAACTTCACCTGACTTCATCATCATCTACAGTCAGTTCCTGCTGGGCTATTATTTCTGATAACTACACCTGTACCACTTTTTTCGTCTAAAGCTGAGGAGACTTAAACATTCTATTTCTTTTCAACATCCGCAAGAAGCAAATGCCTTTGCACTCTGTAAAAAAAAAAATGTAAAGCATACTTACCTAGTTTAAAATGGTATAGCAATAAGTACAAAATATGTAGATAGTTTTCCAGTGGCTGCGCTGCACTGAGCTGAATGTTTCAAGGAAAGGTAAACCCTTTCACACTGACTGTAGGCACCACACTGGGTGGCAAATATGGATGAACAGCTGAGGGTGAATAAAAGAATGATCAAATCATATCTCTATAACATTCTATCCTTTTTCCTTTCAGCTGTCTTGAAGATGACTGAATCCAGGTTGAGTCATTCTTCTTTTGGTGCTTTCTGTAGCTGTTTCTGCAGAATGGCAATTCAAAGGTCAACTTCTTTCAACTGTGGGTTGTTATTAGTGATAAATTGAGTATATGTTATATTTCATAGGCCAAAAAATGTTGTTTTCCAAGAAATCTGAAAATAATTTGATCTGTAATACATTAGTAATGTGATTGTTATTTAACCTTCTTTTCTTCTTTTCTTTTAAAGCTGCTTTTTAAAAAATTGGAAAATGGTTTAGTTTTATGTACAGCATTGCACTAAAGTCTTGAAGGACATTTTCAAAGCTCCTTTCTAGATTTTCGGTTCTGTATGCTGTCAACATCATCACACACTGCTTCAATAATGTTGAGGTCTGGCCTTTGAGGAGACCAATCCATAACTTATAGAGCTCTTTTGTGTTTTTATCCAGGTATGCTTTACTGAATTGGCAGTGTATTTGGACTTGTCATGCTGAAAAGTGACGCTCTTACCAATCAGACACTTTCCAGATGGTATTGCACGGTGGATCAAATGGTACTTTTCTGTATTAAAAATTACATCTTTTTTGACAAGTTCTAAGCAATGACAGAGCCTCCATCTGTTTTATAGATGACTGTAGACACACACTTTTCTACCACTTACCGGAACTCCTCCTTACAAATTGATGACAAATTGAACCTAAACTTTCCCATTACACCTGTTGACACAGGCACGCACACACTTTTTCCCTTTCTTTCTTGACAGACGCACTTCCACTTAGACCACTTCTACTGTTCTCCATTTATCCAGTTTGCTCTGAACTTTTAAGGACACTCCATGCACCATGCCTGCATATGCCAGGTTTTCAGCTAACAGCCTTTTGAGAATCACCTTGTTGGTGCAAAAATGTCATTTTTTTCCCTGTCAAACTGTGTTATTTTTGCCATTTTTGTAGATTCAAGCCAGGAAATGGGAGCAAATTATGTGTTTTTGCAAGTAACAAAATTACTAGATACAATTTAAAACTTCTTCTTCAGTTCTTAGCTAAGTTGTCTGTTACATGTACGGACAACATCCCTTGAGTTAGGTACTTGAATGCTTGAATGATTCATAGGTCAGTGTTAAGTGGCTTAACAGTGGCTTAGAATTTAGCAGAGAACTGTCAGTCTGCCTGTGCTCGTTCTATAGATAGATTTCATCAGCTGTGTAAGATACAGCTGCAGAACTTTACATGGATGTCGAGATCAAATTAGAGATTGAGTCAGAAGATGGGTGTTGTGTTAGTAAAAGGGCCAAAGTGTCTGTGTCCCGTCGCTCAGTCTTTTATTTATTATTTTTAATTAAAAAATGCTTAGTAATAATTGAAATTCTCTGTCTTTAATTGCATATTCCTGAACATATTAATGTTTTAAAGTTATGAAAACTTTCATCTAATTGTTTCTCCATAACAACTACATCTCTTGTTCTGCAGTCTTTCAGTGGATGGTGTGGGCTTCCTTTGTGCTGGAGATCCTCTGAAAGCTGGGCAGCAGCTGTGAGACTGCTATTCTTAGCTCATTCTTCAATGCTGAGCTTTGACCACCATTTTGTCTTGATTGAGGCAACAAAAAAAATCTATTTCACACAGTTAGGATGTGGCAAGACGTTGACATTGCAGTGGGTACACCTTTTCAATGTTTCAATCAAAAATGCAGCCAAGGTCTTTGACTAAAACTGCAGCCTCATCGACAAATCAGATGCCGGATCAATAAACACTTCCTGTAGTGATGAAGTCAGCAGTTGGTGTTACACCAAAGCAGTCTTGGATTTAGCCACATTTTGCAGTATACTGTACTGCAGGGCAGAAACATGAGCTTTTATGCACTGACTGTGCTCTACAGTTTGCTGATCTAAATGAATGATTTGAGGCTCTCAAATAAGTCTGTATTGCCTTCTTTCACTCACAGGTTGCTCATCTCTAGGTTAGAGTGGTGTGATTTTATCTACAAACTTTTAAAGTGTGTGTATGCAGGTGTGTGTCAATGAGACATGGAAGTTTTATGAGAAAAATGATAAACAAAAAAGTTCATTACCTTTTATCTCCAACAAGATTCTAATCTCAAAAGTGAGGTAGAGAAGTTCCAATTATACCATATAGTTGGGCCCTAGTGATAATGCTAATGTGATATTGATAGAAACAATTATTATCAGGTTAGGTTAGAGTTGCCAGGAGGGGAGTTTCCCTAATAAGTGGAATATTTTGTGATTAACATAGACATCCTGTTTTTGTGGAATTTCACCAAGACAGTCCCATTTAAGCTTTTCAAACGCATCAATTCAAAGGTGACAATATAATGAATTGTATAATGAATTGTAACGCTGAGACTTTCTGGGGGAAAAGCACTTGTGATTAATATGGGGAGCAGCGAGAACACCTCTGTGGTGTAGACTGTGTGATCAGCCACATAATTTACTCTGTGGAGATTTAATGTAATTAAGTAAATGGACTGCAAATCCTTCCTACCTATAAACCGTCCAGGTTCTCACCTGTGAGCTTAAAAGCATGTGTTTATCAAAAGCACCTGTCTGTATTTGTTTTAGTTAAATAAGGTGAAAGAGTCAAATTAATTCCAGAAGGACAAAGGTCCCTTTCAGCCACTTTTGGTTGTCAGTTATTAAATCAATAAATCTCTGCATGCTAGACCAGTGAGACACTCGGCAGTTCAGTTAAGTAAGCTGCTTCTACATTGTTACCTCACATGTGTAAAAGACAAGTGACAATTACTCCATGCAGACACATCTTGTTGGCAAATTAAAACACAAACATTTAGCTTATAAGCTGAATGATTTCTGCTTACAATGGTGGAGCAAAGATTCTCCTAGCAAGGTGTAAGCACCTCAGATTAGCCTCCATGTCTGAAGCTTGATGGGTGGCGGTGTAACGCTGGAGCTACAGTATGCATATCTAGACCATTAACTCCTTGTCCCCCACCAACTAAGAATGGGTTCCCCTGAACCCAATTTGTATGCAGCGTAATGATTAGGTGTTACAGGAAAAAATATACCGCGTGATTGTGTTTTTCCATGCACTCTCATAATAGAAGAATAGCAGCTATCAAAGTTGGTTTGCTGCCATTTCTCCCCATGGGCGGAGCCTGTGTGTTTCTCATTCGCTAGCTGGCACACCTGTTCTCCATCAGTCATTTATTTGCAGTATATACGGACCAGCTTGCATTTCCATTCCATGCCAGATTGCCCTTGCTTGTGTGCTGCAATCAGGCTGTCTCTAGTTTTGGTGCTCCTGTGTAACAGGTGTTACTGACTTTTGTTTTCTCTCTGCCTTCTAGTGCAACCACTCATTGGCTCAAATATCCCACGCAAGATGAAATGTGCTTGTTATCCTAACTAACGATAACTTTCCCAACACTTCAGAGCTGGACAAACCTGCAAAAAGGATTTAACGGATTTTCCGCTTACCTGCACTTACCTGTCTGCCCACTCTCCGCTGCTTTGCTTACTGGAAATGTCTGTGTTGCTCACCCCTTTTGCCACCTGCCAATCACAGACAAGCTCATAAACCTCCTATGAGGGTGTCAGTTTAGCTCACAAGTTGAGCAGGTGCTCATGTGCATGCGGCTGAAATGCAGCTGCCTGGGTTTGAGTCTGAACTCTAGCCCTTTGCTGCATGCCCTCCCCTGCTCTCTCTCCCTGTATGCTCTACACTGCACAATTATCAAAAAAGGCAAAAAAAACCCAAAAATAAATAGTAAACGCCTTCCATTAAATTCAACCTCAAATTCTATGTCCTTTCACTAGCTAAACACAAGCCTGCTTTCTCCTCTGGCAGAAGTCCTGTCCTGCTACTGAAAAAAGCTACTCACCTGCTATCACTTACTCGCTTCAAGCTTGTATTTTTTACATATGTACTGTAAATCGTGTTATTTGAACAGTACAGCAGGACACACCGTTGCAGTGGCTGCTGTGTGAGCTGGGATAGTTCAAGCCTAGTTAGAATTCTGCTACCCTGCAGACAGAAGCAACAACAAAACACTATAGGGATTATACACCCCTCTAAAACTCTTCCTCTCTGCGTCTTTGTGCATCTCTCAGACTTGTTTTCTGTCTTTTTTTAGTGTTTTTTTTCCTGCCTTGATATCTTTTTTTCCCCCTTTTGCACAGTCTTTCTTCCTCTGTTGCTATTTCTCCCTGTCTTTCTCCGATTAATAAAAGTGGCAGAATAAAGGATTTATACTCAAAAGGGATTCATTCAGGGTGCCAGGAAACTAGAAATGGCCTGTGTTAATCACTGCATGCACATTTGCAACCACACACACGCATGCGCAGTTTCCAAAGCACCCACACAGAGATGCATACTCCATATATCATTATCACAGGGTTCCAGCCTGCAGATAATCCAGTAACAGTTGACATTTAGCAGCCTGTTGTTCGCACAAACACATTCAGTGGAAGCTCTGATTAACACTGGCATTAACATGTTTTATGAAGGCAAGATTAACACCAACTAACAGGAAATACATGCCCTCAAATGCTGCAACAAGAGATCACGACAGAACAAAACAATTTCTTTCTTTCTTTGCTTTTACGTAATGTTGAAGGATTTCTGGCTCTGTGCAACTGAGATAGAGAGCTGTTAGGGCGGAAGATGTGGTCAGAAAGAGGAAAAGGCTAATAAAGTGGTGATGATTGCACTCAAAGAGATGAAGTCAGTACTCGCAAGTAAGCATGATGAGTGCATGTTTGGGCTTGCAAATGGGTCAAGAGAAATTTTAATTCACGTGATCAAGACACATCACTGACGGGGCTTTGTTCATGAAGGTCAGGCTATAAAATTTTTTAAAAAGAAAGTGCTGAGGATTTAAATGGCACACCACAAAATATCAATTGATATACAGGATAACAGAGAATAAACGGAGCATCAAATGAAAAGCAGTTCTTCTGGTTATAAAAGACTCAGTATGTATTATTAATGCTATCAAGAATGCTTTTACGGAGCAGCCTGGTGACCAGGAGTTGAGGTAGTGACCGTTAAATGTACTTTCATTTCAAAAAAATTTTGTTACTTATCAACTGTTGCTATGAAGGTTTGTCTCTTGTATCGTCTGGTAACAAAACCAACACGCAAAACAGCTTCAAACGATATCCTGGCTGTCTATACATGTGATCAGTAGGGATGGGTATCGTTTAGGTTTTATCCGATACCAGTACCAAACCGGTACTTTTTGAAACGGTGCCGGTGCTTAAAGAATGAAGAACACAAACTTTGTACAAAAACCTCTCATGTTTAGCTGTTTTTTTGTAAAAAGATAACAATGTTGCCATTGCCATCATCATCCGTCATCATTTCTGCTACACTGGCAGGGCTAGGGGCCAGGACTCTACTCTTCGGGTTTTTGGGGGATGTTGCAAACTCCGGGTCTGATAACAGGCAACCCACCCGCAGTAGATGTGCTCGGTGTGAGGTCTCGCAGCAAACTATCAAATACGGTGCATTTCTCGGCTTTTAAAAAAACGCTATGCGTCACCAGGTGTTTCATCAGATTCACGGTGTTACCTCCTTTGCACAGTATCAGCTTAAAGCACTTGTTGCAGGCTGCTGAGTTTGCATCTTTTGCTGTGAAGTACAGCCAGACTTTTGACCACTTCGCCTTGGGCATTTTTAATCTGTAGCCCTGCTCTAAAAGAACGTACGTACCTGGGCTTTCCAAGCCTACTACGCTTGGAAAGGTAAAATGATTGACTGGAATCCAAAGTGTATGACATCTCAGGAAAAAAAAAAAAAGCATCGAAATAAAGCACCAAAATGTGCGTTGCTTTTCGGTCTGGTCACTACCGTTTATGTCAGAACCGGTGCTATCATGGCACCGAATACCGGTACCCATCCCTAGTGATCAGTGTAAGAGTTATTATTATAATTCATCTATAGATGGAGTACAACTCTTCACCTAATGCAAAAAAGAAAAAAAATGATAATGAGCAGACAATCACCACATGTGTGAAAGTGCTGGGCCACCTACACACTCTGCCTGTAGAAGCTGCAGCCGTGTAAACCAATACCATGAAGCTCCCAGCGCACAGATTTTGTGCTGATGTTCATACCAGAGGAGATCTGGAAATGACTGAATCAGCAAAGTGTTGATGGCTTTTACAAACTATGATCATTAGCACTCTGCAACCCTGTAACTCTCTAACTTTACGCTCTCTGACACTTCGAGGGAAAAAATTTACCAGACTGACTTATTGCAATGATGATATCCTATTACAGCACACTGCATAGATAGGTGTTTGATGTTATACAACTCTGTTAATGAGACTAAAAGACCTGAATTCAGTGTTTAAAATGTAAGTATAAGCTTGTAAAGATTGTATTTTAACCTGAACAATAAACTTTTTATTTGCCCTAACCAGGTCAGTTTCATGTCCAATGAACGGCAACTGAAAGTGAAACTAAAAATCAAATGATGCAAGATTTAAACCCAGTGAAGTCTCATGTGATCACAGCAGATGTTTTCTTAATTTCTTTAGTCATTGCATGTAGTCATTTTATGATTTTGTGGCTCTGCTGAATAAAACATGTTGAAGTTATGTAACTAATTATTGATAACTAACATATAAAGAATGTCAGGTGCTGACAGAATAAAATGCTTTAGTTAAGCAGATGCTTCTTTAATGTAGATGACATATGAAAAACAGTAAACTCTCAGGTATTAATTATTATTTTTATCATTTTCATTTGAAAATCAAGTAATAGCAGAAGTAGCCAAGGATCGAAATTGAACAGTTCCTTAACATTTCAAACTCACTACTTTATCTCATTTGGCATTAATTTCAGTAATTTTTTATTTTTTATTTATTTATTTATTTTTTGCTTCCAAGATCCCAGAAATCCTGCCCAGTTGGGTGTGTTTTTCCTGCATTTCCATATGCTGGTGTTCCAGTGCAACAGCTTGAGGGCAGATTTATCTGGCAACGAAAATAGATGAGTTCAGTGAACTAATTACACAGCTGTAATGTACTCATCAATATTTAGGGGCAATCATAGTCTAAACAGGTAGTGATTATACCAGCGAAGAGAAGGGAACAGAAGAGAAAGCTCCAATATTTCAAACAAACCTTTATAGATACTCAAAGAGGAATTATTATACATTGTAAAGTATCACAATGCCCCTGGAGGGAGCACATTGAGTGGGATGTTAAAGTGATCCCTGAGGACTCTTAAAATAAGAAGTAATTGTTTATGAAGCGTAACCAAAGTTTAAATTATGTTTGAATAGTAAAAATGCCTCTCGATGCAAGTAATCCGGGCACTAACTGAAGAATCCATCTCATGATTTCATTGTGAATGGTTTGATTTTTGAAAAGACTGTAGATATACTCAAGCACGATGTACAAATTACATCAAAAAAGGAAAATGAGCGTATTTTATTTCTCTGTTTTGTCTTAATCTCCTTCCTTGATTACTTTTTTAGTTTCCTTTTTTTATTGCCTCACATATGGTGTATTGTCTCAGAATGTCTTCCATATCATCTCCTTATTTTTTACATTATCCGCCTTGACGCCATGAAAAGAACACTGGCACAAAGCCTCACTTTTTACTCAAAAATATCCCCGGAGAGCAAAGCAGGGGAAAGCAGGAATATTTTAGAAAAAGTTGAAAGAAAACCAGAAAGACAGCATGAAAGAGGGCAACATAATCATGCATGTAATTACCCTGTTGATTTCTCTGACAGACATTGAAATCAAGATTTAAAGAGGAAGAAAGAGAGAGATGGAGATAGAAAAAGACATTACTGTACCGTCCTGTGTTCTGCTACTATTATTGCCAGTACAGGATCCTCCATGCTCTGATTAGTCCTACACATCCTGGCACAAAAAGGTGCACAGACACACACACATGCACATGCTCCTGGGAACACACAACCCATATTCAATCATACACGTACCCCTTCAGGGTCATTTTCACCCACACCTGAATGGATGCACCCAAACCCTCCCACACACTCTAATTCTCTGGTTTGTCATAGCACTTTTGAGCTCAATAATATATAGCAGAGAAAAGGCAATTAGGGTGGAGGACAGTCAAAATGAGGGGAAATTAAACACAAAAGAGAGAAATGCAAATTTGCTATCAAAAACAGACGGCTGGAGAGAGATTGGAGAGAAACAAAATCCTAAAAGGATTTATTTTAATCAAATAGAAATTGTTTTTTCTCATGTACAGAAGGAGCATTCGCTATCCTGAATGTGATATAGCCTACGTTTCCTTCTTAATTCTGGTGCTCTGTCTCATTTTGCACCATGCGTTATTAAAGGAAATGGATTTCAGTCCTGCTTAACTGCTTCACCAGACTGTGGAAGGACCATCTCTCACAATTTAAACAGCATATTCTGAGTGGCATGTCTTCCCCAGTGATTTAGATCACTGTGCAATCTGTTTCCTGACTTGTCCCTCATGTAAATTTTAATGCAACATTATTAAATTCACACTTTTGTTTTGTTTTGTTTAGGCTGTTTCCCAGTTTAATGAAATTCTGAATAGTTGCTGGTTGTTTTTGCATTGTTTGAAAAGTTTTACAGCTTTTCCTGTTGATTGATTTTCATTCATACTGCTTCAAAGTAATTAAATAACATAACATTACAGAACATTGTAGCAATGGACCTTTTTCTATATTTTTACCAGTTTATCATGCTGTTTTACTGGTTCGGCACACTTCAAATTAAACTGGGTTACATATGTCCCAGCTATACATCCTTGGTCAAAAGTATCTTGTTTTTTTTTATAAGATCATTTTTCTAAATGTATAAAAGGAGATATTATGGTGGACCACCAGGTGGCTCCACTCACACCCAGTGTGAGGTAAAGCGAGAGGGTTAGGTTTTTGGCGCCTTGAGTTGGGTGTGCAGCCAAGATTAAAGTTGGAGTAAAATATTGGGATTTCTCGTGTAATCCTTACAATACTTCCACAATATAATGTTAACTGGGTAAACTGCAAAGCTGGATTTTTACTATACTGACCATGTCAGTTTCACTCTTTATCATTAAAGGCAATGAGTGAAATTCACACAAAAAAAATGTAGTAGAATGTAGTAGAAAGGTAGTTGTTTTGTTTTTTTTAATGCTTTTTAATGTTTGTCATTGTTTCAGGAACATTTTGATGAAATCTCATAACAGGGACACATGAGCTGCCGTGAGTCTGAATGCTATTTTAAGATGTTTCTTCTTTTTGTGTTCTCTTTTGCAAAAGTATCCAAGAGGGTGTCTGCTTGAAAGCCCTTTGAGAAAAGAGAAGTGGCATAGAACTTTGATTGTTAATGTTGCACAAACACACACAATACACAGTCCCAGTTGTAACAGGTCATAATAAACAAGGTCACTCCCCACATCTTGGGCATGCCAACCCTGAAGGCGACCATCGTAGCAAGTTTATTAAATGGACCATTAAATGGACCATCTGTCACAGATACGCACACACGCGCAGGTAAAAGATAGGCCTAATATGCATAATAATGCTTAGCCATCAGCTTGCACGCAGAATTAAACTTTACATCCAAAAAACTATTTATGCACAACATATTTTTCATGCAGTTGCATGCAGGAGAAATGCAGTTTAGTAATGTAGCAATATAGCAAATCAATGGTACTTTGTTGCAAAGCAATATCAGGTGTTTCAATTTAAAAAGGAAATGAGTGCTGGACTTGAGCACTATAGCACAAATTCAATTTCTGTGTTCACCCATCTTACGGTATAGCATTCAAAATTAGCATGCTAACCTCTTCCCAAGCCCTTCTAGGCACGGTGCTAACTGGATTCAAAATCTCAAGACGATATCATTTGCTTAGAAAGCATTGCATTTTGAACAACCTAATTTAACTCTGTCAGCAAAAAGTTCATCAATAAAACATGCAGTTTAGTTTATGAGTAATTAAATCATTTGTATCATAGAAACTAAATCCCCTGCACCCCATAGTCATAGTACAAGTAAATGAATGCAATCATTTTGAATTTACCTTCCACTGCGACAATTACAAACACTAAATAAATCCGCGTGGCTAAATTCATTACATTATATTCATTATATTTCATCAGATTCAAGCCAAGTGAACTTCTACATCTGTCATCAAAGTTAAAATAAGGGAAGAAAACACAATTATTGCAGTGCTTGCTACATCTTCATATCAAATTTAACCTTGACATTTACATCTGAATGTTATTTTTAGACTGCTAGAGGGGAGGCTGGAACCACATGCTTCTATTATGCTTAGTGTCACACAGAGCAGGCGAGTACCGTGCAATGAGATTTGAAGATGTCATTTAAAGACAGTTATTTTCACCTATGGGAGACAATGAAGTAATTTTAACCTTAGCCTTGAGCAAGATACATGTAATTGCTGTTATCAAATAGAATTTTTATTACCTCCTTTATCATTTGTCAAATTTTATTTCACGTTAGCGGGGACACACCACCTCGGACATACCGTGGTTTGATACTATTTGCTTTAAAATTATACTCAGATAAGTGGTAGAGACCAAGAGGGAAAGAAAAGTGCTCATATGGCAAGATCTGCATGTTCAGTTGATCAGTTTTCAAGCTTGATCAGAAAGCTGTCTGGCTGCAGCTTGAAGACTGACTGGATTGCCAAGTATGTAGCGCTGCCAGCCTTGGATGTCTGCCTTTTGAGTTTTTCCTCCTCTGCAGCAGCTCTTCGTCTACAACAGTACTGGGTGTGGATTGTTTGGTGTTTGATGTTTTTTGTTTTTTTCTTGTCTCTCATCTGTTATTATTTATGCATGATGACGATCTTGGCCAGACAAACTGTTTAGATACTAATATGTGGAAATTTTCTTGTTTGACTGTCATCAGCAGGTCTATGAATACAATTGCAGAGTGTCCACTGTGCATGACTCTTTATCAGGTTTGTGCAAATGGCATGCTGCTGATACCTCATGAGGTTTTTCATAAAAGCAAGTGATTATACAGGCCAAGAATTTTTTTGTTTTGTTGCTCTTTTTTTTTTTTTTTAGAAACTAAAGGAACTCTGACGCATAGTGTTTGACGTCTTGAAGAAGAAGCATAGTGAGAGTCATGCCAGAGTTAAACCACGTGTTTCATAGTTCAATACAACTTTTATTGTAGTGTCAAGTTTGACCTGGTGGCAACGAAGCACAGAAAGCTTGAGTGGTTTGACCAATTCAAAAACCAAATGCAGCCTCAGGTTCATAACTTTCCATCTACTGTTATTGGTGTTTTAGACTTACTGTTTCTTCTGTTGTCCTCTGTTTGTTCAATTTCTTTAAGATTTTTTAAGGACACACTGCACACTGCCAGTATTAGCCATTTCTATCGGTATCATAATTTAAAACAAGAAATGAATGAAAAGTTCAAATATATAGGAGAGACCTGGACATTTTCAGTGCTGATGTTGCATAGTTTGTGTACCAGAGGGCAGTCTGCAACTTTCCTGTTGACAACACACATTTGGAACACCACAAACACAACAACTAGCAGAGTCATGTAGAGTGTATACAAATAAATAAATAACTACACATAAACATGTGACGGAAATCTGTTTATCTTTTGTGAGGCGAAAAGAAATAAGCATTGACCAACATAACGAAACGTTCGATTTTTAAATTAGCAACTGTCTGTATGATTATCAGTCTTTAAAAAATCTTACATTGGTCAGCTCTAGTTTTGCCCTTTGAAAATAAAAACAAAAATACATTAAAAACTACTGCATTTTAGAAATTTCTTCAATTTTTTGTGAGGCCAGAAATTATACAGATTTTAGTGGCAAAATGTCAAATGTTAGGGGCACACTGACCACACATACTGCATTTAGAAAAATGTGTATGTACCTCAGGCACACTAGGGTGAAATTAGATTTTATCAGGCACAAATGCTGACTTGATCTCAAGGATGAACTGATTATAAGGTGGTTGTCAAAGGTCATAGGATAAAATGATTTGGGACTAGCCGTTTCCTCTTGCAAATCCCAAAGACTTGCCCGCTGTCAAATAGTCAGATACTGGTGTTATCTATAATTAGACAGGCTGCTGGGTTTATAATTCAGATTTTTATCTTAATTATACAATGCTTTAATATATCAATAATGTTGATTCAGTGCAGAATTCAATGTAGAACCAGCAGTGCAAAATGTCTTGTATTGAACTTGGAAGTAACTTTAGCTCTGCTAGAATCACTGACAGTTCTTTCCTTTTCTTCCAAGAGTTAAATCCCTGGACCACACTCCAATCCCTGCCTGTTGTATCCACTTTGTAAGGCTTTAGTCCAGTTCCAGAAGCAAATTATGGCTGAAGTAGCTTGTTTTGGAAGAAAGAAGCACACCACAGCTTACTTAGGACTGACACATCAGAAACAGCTTCATTGACCAGAATTGAACTTTGTACATGTTTACATAACAGAATAAATAACAGACAATAGCACCATGACAAAGACAATAACAGCACATGATGATGTGATGGTGCAGAGATGTTGGAATAAATAAGAAATTGATGCTAGTTACCTCTGTTCTCACTGCCCCTGTCTCAAGTCACCAAAAATTCACAAGCTTTGCAGATTTTGTTGAATACAACTGGAACTACAACGAAAAAGGTTTTGCATTTTTTGCTTCCTAGTTTCTCACAGTGCACCAACATGGTGTGAAGTGACACAATATATGTGTTATAAATGGATAAAAATTTACGTTGTCAGATATGGTTCAAAACAGGTGTGCCAATCATCCAAACTAAAACTCAAAACCTAATACCAGACAGAAGAGCAGTTGAAATAAGAGTGAACTTAAAGAGAATATGGAAGTATACAAAGGCATGAGAACATGAAAATAAACGTAAGCTTCGTTTCATCCTTATTCTATAACAAGAGAGAAAATATACTATATTCGGACCACATTAATAAAGCAACATGAACAATGTATTGTGTTTTTTATTTTTAAGTTAGGTATGAACATTTCAGACTACCTCTCAGCTTTTTTGATGTTTGCTTCTTTGTCCCATACAAATTTATTGGTTTCTGGGCACACATGCTTGCCCCTTGTTTATATTCCGCACCTTCTGTTAATGCTGTGATTAAAGATTCAAGCAGGATTTAAAGAAAGCTCTGTCAAGAGAAAGTCTTCATCATAACCAACTGCATGATTTCCCTTCTTCTTATATGGACTTTTGTTGCTCTTTACGCTACTTTATTATTACTAACCTGTCTGATCTCGTCTTAAAAACAGACCTGCGATTGGCTGTAACCATGCACCTTGGGTCAGCTCTTACCCTTCTGATCCCCTGAACCATAATATGATGAAAAGTTCGAATGGGTTTTGTTTTTCTAGCGATGCCAAAAACATGTTCCCTACCCTGTCTTTAACTTGTTTATTTTTAACAAGTTTGAATCGACGATTTTCATAAACGCTATAAACCTTGACCTCTGCATGAACCTGAAAGACGTCATGTCCATCTCCACAAATAAGTCCAAGACCTTGTGATGACTTTATCCTGACATGAACTAATCTCATCTGCCTCCTCTGCCTCTCCAGAGACTCGGGAATGCGTTGACTTGCTAGACCACTTGTTTTTGCTTGACCTGAATCCCTATTCACTCGAATGCTTCCCAGCTAAGGCCTGGCAGGGGAAAAAATAGCTGTTAGTGACAAGAGTCCAGCATATTCAGCCCAGGCATTAGGAGTTTATGGTTCTCCACTGGCTATCAAAAACCGTCTAGCTAATTAAGTGCCATCATGATTGTGGTTATCTATTCACTCTGTCTACCCAGCTTTTTCCAATCTCACACTGAATGTGTTTAAAGTGGTGACAGAAAGTAACTAAGGACGTTTACTCAACCACTCAGACTGACGTGGTTTCATTTTCTTCTGCTTTATATTTTTTTACTCTGATAATCTTGTTGGCCTGTGGCCCCGAATAAAAAAGCACAGGCTACCTTATTAAATGCTTCAGTTCTCAGCATTTCCACCAAAGACATTTGTCATCTAAATTCGTCAAATGGTTTCAGTTCATTTCATTTAAGAAGCAAAGATGAGGAAAATACATTGAGGTCCATACATTTTACACTTTTTTCAGTTTTATCTTTGTAAGAAACTGACTGCATTAACTGTTTATTACAGCCATTTTTATGCACATTTCCCTCATTTTCAGAGGCTCAAAAGTAATTGCACTATTAACTGACAAACATTTTCACAGCCAGATGAGGCTTGATATATTAAAAATTAAGGAGACACAAGATGTGAATTGATTCCAAGTGTTGAGCAGGTTGCACTCAAAGAACAAGAAGGCCAGATCAGACATCTCAAAGAGCCTGTGCAGTTTTGAGAAAAAAAATTATTTAGACAGATGTCAAGATGAACTTGTACCAGAATAATGGGAAGAGAAAATATGGAGAAGGAGAGAAACAGCTCATGATCTGAAGCATGTCACATTATCTGTCAGATGTGGTGGAGGCAAAACATCACATGGACAGGTATGGCCTCCGGCAGAACAGGGGTCACAAGTGTTTACTGATGATGTGCCTGCTGGTAGAAGGAGCAGGGTGGATTGTGAAGCGTAGGGCGATACTCTCTGCTCAGATTCAGCCAAATGCTGCAGATCTGATAGGACAGTGCTTCACAGCTCTGCTTAGGCCAGCAGCCTAAGCAGAGAAGCCCAGATCTCCCTTTTCCCAGCCAAGGCGTTCCCCCGGCAGGCCAGCCGAGAGATATAATCTCTCCAGCGTGTCCTGGGTCTGCCCCGGGGCCTCCTCCCGGTGGAACACCTCACCCAGAAGGCGCCCAGGAGGCATCCTTGTCAGATGCCCGAACCACCTCAGCTGGCTCCTTTCGATGTGGAGGAGCAGCGGCTCTACTCTGAGCCCCTCCCGGTTGGAAGAACTTCTCACCCTGTCTCTAAGGGAGAGGCCACCCTTCGGAGGAAGCTCATTTCTGCCGCTTGTATCCGCGATCTCGTTCTTTCGGTCACTACCCACAGCTCGTGGCCATAGGTGAGGGTAGGGACGTAGATCGACCGGTAAATTGAGAGCTTCGCTTTTACACTCAGTTCTCTCTTCATCACGACGGACTGGTGCAGTGTCCGGATCACTGCGGCCGCAGCACCAACCCGTCTGTCAATCTCCAGCTCCCTTCTCACATCACTCGCAAACAAGACCCCGAGATACTTGAACTCCTCCACTTGGGGCAGGAAATCATCCCTGACCCGGAGTGGGCACTCCACCCTTCAGTCCACTCACATCTTGATTGTTTCATTTTAAATCCTGTGTGATTGAAGCAAAACTACAAAAAAAGAATATTATGGACCAAACTGTATATGAATATTTTATTTTTTAAAAAGTGTCACATAAAAAAAATTACAAATGATCAAATAACTTGTGACCAAACTTTACTTTCAGATGTTTCGACCATAAAAATCATCCTGAAACTGCCTCAGTCCATTTATAGGAAACCCAGTCTCGACACTGGGGAGAACTGATTTCAAAAACCGAACAGGATAAAAATTTACAATTCTGTTTCCAAGAAATTTGGGATGCTGTGTGCAAAGTTAATAAACAGAATGAAATAGCATTAGCATTTGATGTGCTATCTTTGTACTGTCCTTTGAAAAATATATGCTCATTTTGAATTTAATTCCCTCCCACCGTCCAAAGACATGCAGCTTGAGGGGATAGGTTAATTGGAAAATCCAAATTGCCATTGTGTGAATGTGCGAGTGAATGTGAGTGCGAATGGTTGTCTGTCCCTGTGTGTTGGCCCTGCGACAGACTGGCGACCTGTCCAGGGTGTACCCCGCCTCTCGCCCTATGACAGCTGGGATAGGCTCCAGCACCCCCCGCGACCCTGAAAAGGATAAGCGGAAGCGAATGGATGGATGGATGGATGGATGGATGGATGGATGGATGGATGGATGGATGGATGGATGGAATTTAATTCCAACAGTCTGAACATGGACATGTTTACCACTGTCTTGCATCATCTGTTCTGCAAACAACACTCCGTAAGTGTTTGTGAACTGAGGAAACAAAGTGTTGTAGTCCTGGAAGCACAATGCAGCTCCAAGATTTCCCCCCCAAAAGCAGCATTTTGCTTCCAGACCTACAGCACTTTGTCTCAGGTATAATTTTCCTATTCTGGTCCGTTGTTCTTGAACGAACTCATAGTCCAAGAACACGGCAACATTTCTGGATTTTATGTTGCTTCCTTTTTCATTTGCATGTTAGGGTTTTAACTGTGGCATTCATAACAGTTGCTACGAAATGCAGATACATACTCAGAAACTGGAGCACATGAGGCATGTCTACATGTGCACGTGTGTTTGTGTATTGCTTCTCATGACAGCAGGAGGCACTGCTGCTCCTTAAATGACAAGGTGTGTTATAAATATGTTAGTCTAGTGGAGTGGGTCAGTTTTTATATATATATATATATATATATATATATATATATATATGTATAGCAGGTAATTTTGGTAAGCTTATAAAACTGTGCTTACAATAAGGAGCAGGCACCTTGTCCAGGGAATCATTTACAGGTCGGAGCAGATGGTGATATATTAAAATTAGAGCAGAGCTATGAGGAGATTTAAAGACTTGTTGAAGGCAGACACTCGGTGTGGGAAGAGCTCATAAGGCTGTGTAAAATTTAATTAGAATAGTCTGGGAAGGGATTTTCATCACATCATCTCACACAAGGCTTTAAGGAGTGGGAGTAAATAGAAAGTGCATATTTTCCAAGCACACTGTATTTAATTGATTATTATATTTACATTTAATAGTTTTGAAACTACACATGACCTCTCATGCAGTCAGGAGAAAAGATGGGACCTTATGATGCTTCTCATGAGTTCCTGTTGTTGTGCACAAAATCTAGGATATTCTTGTAATCTGCCAAATAACAATGTTCCGAATATCTACAATGATTTCTTGATTAATTTAATTCACCAGCATCGTGTTTCATATCAAGGTATTGCAACACTCATGTAACTTGAGATATGAGATTATATAACCTACCAGTAATTGTATTGTTTTGGTAGTTCATCGTGGACTTTCATTATTCCTCATTTTAAGTTATTTGTGGGCCACTACAATTTTGTCCTACCCACAAGTTCGAAAATAATCCATGCAGAAAAACACTAAAACACTTGTTGTGTTAATTACACCTGTCATGTCTCCTATAATTGTTAGATGATATTTTTTTAACATCAATAGATTTTTAAAAATAGTAATTATATACTGCAAGTTGTCCCACAGCACATATGCAACATTGTAACCAAAACCTACTTAGCTTGCAAAAGGAAGAGATAAAACAATAAGTGGCATAACAAAGGTGCACAGTCAAGCCCTGTGCTAACACCACAGAACAAAGGTCAATCCTCTTTGACATATTTTCTATCCTTTAACTTTTTTCAAACTAGATTGAATAGATTGAACACTGTCATCTGTATTATCAAAAGAAGACAAATTAAGTTTCCTACCTTACTTTATAGTCTTTATTATACTTGACTTTTTTTCTAAGAAAACACTAATACTGATTTGCAGCCCTGTTTCCATACATAAAACAACATGACCAAACATAAAACATGCACAACATTATTTAATAACATTTCTGTGGTCCTGAGTATTTACTTTTACTTTACATTTATATCATAATCTAAAAATAATTCAATTCAGTTTTTCTTTATGTACTGCCAAATCACGATTTGCTAAACAGTCACCCCAAGACACGTTATAGTGTAAGGTAGAGACCCTACAATAATACCCCCACCCTCCCAAAATTTGTAAATTCCGACAGTCCTGGAATGCAGCATTTCCTCTTCCGTCACCGGTATCCCAGAAGCCTCCTGTCCAGGAAGTGTTATGCCGAAGAGATCTTTGCTTTGTATTTGTTTTGACAATGATGGAGGAAGAAGAATTTGAATTTGCTGAAGATCTAGAGGCTATTTTGCATCTAACCCCAGAGGTGCAGCTAGCCATTGAACAGGTAACCGCTTCACCTCGGTACTGAAGGATTTCTTTGTAACCTGTTGTTGTTGGTCTTTGCTAATGTGCTGACAGCTTTCAGCAGGTAGGCTAACCATCTTGCGGGCTTACTGTAGGGTAAAAAGCTGGACTAAGAATACTAGCTATTAAACACCAAGCTGACCGTAATATTAACAGTGTTGGGCTTGCAATAGGCATGTCAAGTAATTAAAATATGATCGCTTTAACGTTACGACGTTAGCCTTAGCTTTTATCTCTTGTTGTTGTTAAATTTAGTATATCATATAATGAATAATTAGCATCACATCACAACTCATTTAACAACATGTTTATACAAAGTATCTGTCGGTCAGCACGTGAGTTTCCGACCAAACGTTGTTTGTTTTTTTGTGTGCAAGGTATTCCCCAGCCAAGACCCGCTGGATAGAGCCGACTTCAATGCGGTGGAATACATCAACACACTTTTCCCCACCGAGCAGGTACACTGAAGTGCTACACAACTGATTGCAGCCAGGTTTTCACTTACACATATATACAGATGTGGTGTGGTCCAGACACAGACTGACACAATTGATAATCAAGTGATAATCTTTAAGTTAGAAGTCATGTTCTCATTTGCCACAGTGGGAAACGTCCCGGTGTTACTTATAATGTAGTATTAACAATGAATGATCCCATTCTACTCTGGAGCTTTAAACTAGCAGGCAGAGTAACAGGACCCATTTGGAAGTAGGTTCCTGCATTTAGGCTTTACATATTCAGGCCAATCAGACAGCCAGGAATGTTTGTCGTAGTATTGTGAATATAGTCATCTGGAACCTATCCCAGCTACCATAGGGGCAGGACATGTGACACCCGACGCAGGGCTAACACAGAGAGACAGGAAACCATTCACACTCACATTCACACCTATGGGCAAATTAGATTCAACAATTTTCTATGCAATTTGAAGTCTATCATTCTACAAAATAAATAAAAAATTAATACATTCAAGACAGCTGCCAGGCTTCCCAGAACTGGATGTTTGAGCAAATTCACCCCTGAGGTCGAACCGTGCAATGTTTACAAAAAAAGAAAGTCCAGACATCAACTTGACTGAATTCTGGGGCAAACTTTACTAGAGCTGAGCATAAACAAATGCTTGAAAACATCGATGAACCGAAAGAAGGTTGTAAAGAAGAGTGGCCTCAAAGTCTTCCACCAAAATGTGAGAGACCAAGAAAACACTTGGTTTCACAAGCTACTGAATAGGGTGTACTGAAAATGTGACACTGTCCTTCTGCGTTTTTTTTTTTTTTTTTTTTTTAACTAAACAGTGAACACAATGACATGGTGTAAAAAGCCATGTTTTTGTTGTCCATCTCAGGTTGTATTTAGACCTGGTGAGGACTCAATCATTTTTTTTTTTATCATGTCCAATATGATGTCCTGCTGATGGTTTGGTCTGTACTAAGGGTCCCAAAGTGACGACCTAATGCAACTGAAGTGTGTCAGTGTCCTGCTGAAATTGCTAAATATGATTAAATGTAAGAAGAAGGTCATGAGAGAAGAACTGTACAGTTATGGCTTGTTTGTGAAGGGAATGGAACAATTGTTGACTACCTCTGCTTCAGTGAGGGCCTGGATTGTGAGTAATGCCACTTGGCTCCATATGATTGCTTCAAACCTGACTGTGAGACATAGAGGGAATACAAAAAAGAAAAGATTGAAATTTATTGTTGCTTTTCTTGCAGCTTTGGTTGATAGATTAGGCAAAGTATCCTTTTTCATATTAATTTGTTTTATTCCTCTTGCAACAGTTAAATCTAAACCATCTATATCATAACATGTGTATACTCTAGTTCCATAAGGGGTCACTGTAACCCTATAGTTTGTGTTTAGACTGCAGAGGTGAGCACAGTTGTGGAGGCATTTTCGTCCTATTGTGTTATATGCATAATAGTTAGGTTAGGAGTTACACTAGCCCTGTGTAGATCTACTGAACTGACTGTATCATCTGAGACAAAGCTATCTGCTTGTTGAAGCACAAATCTGTGAAAAGCAGCTGCATATGGGTTTATGCTCAGTGTTGTTTTGTGTTAAATGTAACACATGAAATGATACATAGTTAGGAAAATGGAAGAACTTAAAAAACAGTAGTCAACTTGCATTAAAACGCAGATTTTTAAAATGTGTTGGGAAAATTCACTGTATACTTCCCTGATTTCCTGTCTTTGTATTCCCATCAGTCCTTGGCTAATATCGACGATGTGGTAAACAAAATTCGATTGAAGATACGGTGAGTTAGATTTCAGTCAATTTGTTTTTTGTCAATTTTTCTCCTTGTTTGTATCTTACCCTCAGTGTGAATAAATTGCTCTTTCACATTTGGCAGGCGTCTGGATGACAACATCAGGACAGTTGTGAGGGGCCAAACCAATGTAGGCCAAGATGGCAGACAGGTAAGCTGTCCTTGAAATATACTTTGTTTTGGAAATATTGATATAATTGTCCCCCGAGGCATGTATAGCAGGTGTGTTTTATTATGCACCGCTGTTTCTCACAAATCGATGCTAAAACACACACTGAAGACCTTGTAATCCCCAGTGGGGGAGACGAAGGAAAGTAATTATGCCCATACATAACATGTCTGTTCATTAGTTGTGGTGTTCAGGCTTACATCCTTCTCCTGAAGTTAAAAGGGTGCCAGTGGCTGTAACAAACTCAGAAGACGCTGCCCCTCCCCCTCTCCTTCTCTTTCGTCTCTCCATATTGCTTCCATGGAAAAGGACAATATGACTCAGATCCATTCCCGCAGCTCACACTGCCCCTTCTTTACGGAAAACACGTCTGTGAAATAGATTCCCGTATGTAAATACTTAGATTTCTTTACAACCCAGGGTTTGGAATCTTTGCCTTTTCTTTAGAGATCATGGCTGGGAAAAAAACTAACAATAAAATCAAAACAAAATGAAAAAACGGCGCCTCCTGATTTAATCCAGGTCCTTGCAAAGTCAGAGTTGTTAAAGTGAATGTGACACCTGGTGGGTGAGCCCTGCGTGTTCTGACCAGTTCATGCGATTAGGTGTGCATTGTCGTCAGGTAGTCTGGCCCGGTGGCCGCGTCTTTCCCAGTTAGCTACTGTTTGGTAGCGGAAACACTTTAAATCCCCTCCAGACCAATAACATTAAACAGTCTCACACAATAATTTTACTTTGTTTTTCCAACCCCACAGAGCCATTCCAACTTTTCCAGGGGGAAAATCCTTTCTGCAGATGGAAAGATGGAGGAGTGTGCATTTCAAGAGGGCAACTGAAACATGCAGACAGCTATAGAGTAAAAACAACAAGATCAGCAATTTTCTTATTTCTGCTATTGACCGAACTTGTTCACTGAGCTCGGCGCATTCCTCCAGTTGAAACCCAAGATAGTTATATTTACAATGAAGGATGGGGTGAGCACATTAGGAAGAGAGAGAAAGTTGAGGCAGTCTGGGTATGACTTCAACTGAGGTTTTTTTGAGTTTCTATAGAGTTAGACTGTCACATGTGCTGACTGAATATGGATATGTGACTGCCTTAGTGGTCAGAGTCCGGTGAAATACAGATGGGTGAATAAATTGGGTGATAATTGAAGATTGTGTTTTTAGGACTTTAAAAGCTTTTGGGGGCAAATTCACAGTGCACAACCCTGTAGATGTTCTCACCCTCATCACACTAACTTTAGGCTTAACCTTTAAACTGAAAATGTTGGTTTAGTGTCTGGATTGTAACCAAAGACTGTGCTCTCATAAGCAGCGACGATTGTTGACGAAGTATTCGGTTCATTTGAAACACAACTTAATGTTCTCTCTCTGCACATGTTTGAGGACCAGGGTGAAATTACAGAGAGCACTGTGCGAGTGGATGTAGCATGAATGTCCAGGAGAGATCTGTTATCTCTCCTCTCTCTTTTCTTTTTAATGAGTGGGTTTATTATTATTATTTTTAATAATCACAAAGCGTTTAGCTTTTTTAACAAAATATCTGCAGGTGCTCAAAGACCCATTTTCTGCAACCACCAGCGTCATCTGTGCTCCAACGGCTGTTTGCTACGTGAAAAGACTAACTGATCACTAGAAAACTCTTTCTCTAATTAGTTCCAAATGCCCAGAAAAAGGGCTAATCTGAAACTTGTCAGGGTTTGCTCAGTGTAAAAAAATGAAATTTATTCCTTGCAGGACACTGCAAAAAGTGAACCTTTCATACATGTGCACCACTCCTTCCAAAACAGTGCAAACTGGCTCTAACAGGAATAGAGAGAGAGTGAGTAAGAGGACAAGAGCATCAGAGTTTCTGGTTTGACACCTCGCAGATCCTCAGCTGGCAACCTTGTGAAATTGCACCTATAAGATTAAGAATCTGCATCTTTGTGAAGAAAATGAAACGCTTGTTTTAATTTACTTGCCTTTATGTTTTTTAAACAATAACACTGGATCTTGCACAAGACACTCAATCAGCCAAATGCTTTTCTCTTTTTTATCAGCACGAACTTGGTTTATAATAGGATGGTTGCTCCCATTAGCTAAAGAAATGGCAGCAGTGCTCATATGTAGTTTACATGCATGACTTAGTATTACAGATGCTATTATTTAACATGCTAATGATAAAGTTTAATTTTGATGTTTTTGCTAATCTGGCTATATTTTAAATTTACCAGCTTTTGTTTACCAGCCTGCAAGTTTCCCACCACATACAGCTTGGTCTTTGCATCCTCTCGCCTGCTCGTTGTCATGGCAACGAGGGGTTTTGGTTTTTTTGGGGCGCACACCTGCTCCACAGTCATCTGATTATAACGCCATAGCACTAATGAAGAGGTTATTTTGTGTTTTTCTATAATGAAAATTAAGGACGTTAAATAATTTTGTTTTGAATGGGTTCGAACTGCAGATCAAATATTTGGTATCATTTTCTGCCTACCATTCACAATCCTGTTAACTGGTTGCTGTTTAGGCTTATGGCAGATTGGCACCAGCCACCATCCAAATAATGGTTAAATGACAAAGAAAAAAGTGGCTGGAAGAGGTAAAGAACCAAATAACGATTTGCTGTTGAGTGGCTGGTGCACTGAAACAATAATCTGTTGGTGGCGGCTGTCGTTGTTGAGTCTTTGGATGTTGTGCGTGCTTAAATGATGATTGTATAAACCCCATAAAGGGTGGAGGAAGGCTTTCCTTGGGTTGCTTAGACCACGTCATGCTTTCCTGGCAGCAGTTATGCACAATAACTGCAAATTTCAACTTGTTTATATTAGTAATCAAAGGAAAACTCTTGTTTTTAGAAATTCTGGTGTCTTTTGATTTGGATCACCGTAATAAGTCTCCCTGCACGGTGTTAGGCGCATATTATATCTATGTTACTTTTGGGTTATCTTCCTATTGAGTTGCCTTAGATTGTTAGTTAATGTTCATTTTAAATTGGCTGTTGGGCTTTTATTGTAGTTTCCATGCTTTCATCTTTAGTCTTCTGCAGTCCTGAAGCTATCTCACCATGTGTGTTTTACAGTTTTGTGCAGATGAAGTTCTGAAGAAAAACAGTAGAAGCAGCATAGTAGCTGGCCACTCTTAAATACACAAGAGTGCGTTTGAAAAATGCTGCCTTTGATATTATTTTCTGTTACATTTGGCTATAGCAACCCTTTTTTAACATGAGTGGCGATTTCCTGAGCTTTTCTCCTTTGTCTAAATTGTCTCAGTGAAATGTACACGAAAGCTGCTCAGGCAGCGTTTCAGCTGTTGATCAGATTTATTGTGTTTGGCGCAGAACTCAAAAGTAACATTAAATATGCCCTTTACTTTTAAACGCTGAGAGTCTGCCAGAGGGAGAGGTAAAATGCATCCCAACTGCGTTCAAACAATGAATCGAAGCTCTCCGCTTCTTGTCTGCTCTCCATAATACAGTCTGTGTGCGCCATGGAACATGTGCAGCTTATTGCATGTTAGGGACACACTGGTTTGGATGTGCGTGTTTTTGTGAGTGCAGATAACATCTCTGGCATAGAGGCGCCTGCTGGGCAGTGGTCTCTCTCAGCTTTCCTCAAGGCTAAATACAGGAAATGAGCGCTAGGAAGCGAGCCAGATTGACTCAGCTGAGTCTGCATGAGCGACAAATTTCAGCTTGGGAAGTTTAAGCCTCTTGTGCGCGCACTTTGTTTGTTTAAGATGTGCTCCAGGGATCCTCTTTAAAGATTCAGTGGCACTTCTTTCTCCCAAACATCAGATCAAAGAGGGATCACTTAACCTCTAATTTTTTCCAATTAATTACTCAGCTTGCATAAAAAGCGAAGAAAAGGATACACGAGAGGCTGGATAGATAGCTAGATGCCGTTTTAATAGAAGAACTTTCATGTTAAAACACCCTCTGCAGGATTAAAGGCCAAATCAGTGTTTCGTGACTACTTGAACTGGTCATAGTGTGTCATCTTTACTTTGCTGAATGCCTCCCTAGGAGGCTGTCAGTAATCACAGCTCTTTGACACCAAACAGGAAGGAAAATTAATCCCCTGCTGTCAGTGCAAGCTGTATTTATATGTCTGTGCGGTGGTTGTTGGTGGTACAGCCACAGTTTTGTGTGCATTTGTTAACTCGATGTCCACTTGTTTCTCAGAGGTGCTTTTAAAAGTGGTAAATTCCTTGCACAGCTGGTGCCGGCTGTTAGCATTCCTTCTGTGCAAAAGAGTCCGAGGCCAGTCGAAGCTGCGTCTGCAGAGCTGCCACAGCATCGGGCCAAATGAAGCCCGTTACCTTGGCATCAGATGTCAGAGCAAAATGGACCATCAAAGAACAGCTGCCATGTCAGATGATGGGGAAATATTAGAATGGCACCTCAGCTATCTGACAATTTCCACTGTATAATGTTATCTAATCTGCCCTGGCTTAATAGGCTGTTAAAGCTGCTAATGATGTCTTTAGCCTTTATAGTGACAGCATTTATGCAGTGCTTAGCCTTATGGCATATGTGTCAACTTAGGATCTATCAGTGTCAGATATTGAGTTAGCGTGTCAGTTAAACACACAATTAGTATGTTTGACATTGCTTCATTCCAGAGCTGGGAATAGGCATTAGCGTGATCGTTTGTCACCTGGGCCAAAGCCAGTGTTGTGACCAGATTAATTAATTTAAAAACAAATTCCATGAAAGTTTGACCCACAACTGCAAATGACAGACAAATATTGCAGCCAACACCTGCTTCTCACAACAAAACATCATTAGAAGTGAATCTCACTTTTGGATTTTGGATTTTTTTTATAGAAAGTTGATGTTTTTATTTGAAGTGACATATTTTAATTAAAAGTTTGCTAAAAGAATAAATCAAATTTGACCATCTGCTCCTAACAGACTTTCCGTCTTCTCTGCTAATGAATTTGAGTTGTTTGTATGTTGTTGTTTTTTTGTGGGGGGGCGTCTGTGTGTTGTTCACACATAGCATGATGGTGGAGACAACATTGTACTTCATGAAGAAGCACATAAACATTTGTTGGCCTTTTCCCCCTCTTGTTATGTATTCTGCTCTAATGGTTGACCAGGAAGCAAGCAGAAAACTCTCTGTCCACTTGGTCAAACCTTGGCATGCAAATACTGTGTGAGATTAATTGTTTTAGTGGTTCTTGCGCAGTAGAAGTCTTCTTATCATGTTGCTCTGTTTATTTTGTGCAGGCTTTGGAGGAGGCCCAGATAGCTATCCAGCAGCTCTTTGGAAAAATCAAAGACATCAAGGACAAAGCTGAGAAGTCTGAACAAATGGTACACACAACAACACACACGTATACAAACACACAAAGGTTTCTGAAGCTCACTGGGGATTTGACCCTAGCAGATGGGAGCTACCATTTGTGTCCTCCTTGTTACAAGAGAGACAGTGCGGCAAGTTATTTAAAGTCCAGGTAATGTGCCGTCCGTGTGTCTTTGTGTTACAAGAGTCCAGGGAAGGCCAGTAGAATGAGTGTTTACAAAGAAGATGGGATGGGATTGTGAGGGGGAGGAGTGGCAGGCTGACTCTCCCTTAGGAGGCAAAAATAGTTTCTCAAAGCAGTGGGTGTGCCGTTAATCCTGCTCTGTCTTTTTGGCATATTGCATCACAAGGCGCACTCACCTTTTTGTGCTTCTTCCTTTCCCTTTTGTGTGCTTTGACCTCCTCCTTCATTCCATGTTGTTTTCCCCACCCTTTCTCCTTGTGGGTTATTTGCCTTTCCTGTCTGACTTGTTCCCGCACAGGTCAAGGAGATAACGAGGGACATAAAGCAGTTGGACCATGCCAAGCGCCACCTCACTACTTCCATCACCACCCTGAACCACCTGCACATGCTGGTGGGGGGTGTCGACTCTTTAGAGTGGGTATACTTAAATCTAGGAACAGAAATACTCAGAAAGTTCCCCATCGTGATAACGAGTGATTTAGTGTATGATCTGCACCGATGCGATGGTACAGTTGGGTTTACTACAGTGTTATAAGTGGTGCAGAAAATTTTTTTTTAACCTTCTACTGCATACTGCAGCACGTGAAACTGAAACAAGAACATTTCATATAGACAGAAGCAATAACTGCATGATATACAGTGAGTAGCATGCTGCTAGAATTCTGCTGGACTGATTTGGATGCACATTATATAGAGAAATTTGGCCCAACTACTTTACACCTGCAGTTACAGAGTACAGGTTTTGATAGTTTTTAAAAATGTTATACTTGCACACATTTTATGTTCCAGAGCCATGACCAGGAAGAGGCAGTATGGGGAGGTGGCCAACTTGCTGCAGGGAGTGGTCAACGTGCTCGAACATTTCCACAAGTATATGGGCATACCCCAGATCAGACAGCTTTCAGAGAGGTAACTTATACGAATGAACACACGCACACCAGCCACTTTATGAGATATATGTGTTCGCGTTTGAGTTCAAGCTCACATGGGCAATCTCTGGTGAGAATCTCATTTTTAGTAGCCACAGGGTGATTTCTTCTTACAGCTGAAAAACGGTTGAAAACTGGTTACACTAGTAGATGAAGTATGTTGCTTATTGCATCCTGTTTATGCAGATATTGCACACATACAGGGAAACACGGGAAGGAAACTCACTGAATAGGGTTGCATTATGCCAGAATTTCTTCCATTGTGAGAGAGAAGGGACACACTATTTCTGAGGCTGTTTTTATCTCCATGTACTCCTTTTGCATATGTGTGTGGAAAAAGCATTTTTTCACACCATGTTCTTGAGATTAATTGTTCTTGCGGTGTCTCTCATCAGTCTCGTACCTCTAACGCAATTCTTCATTTGAGGATGTTTGTTCAGTCTTGAGTCAGTCATGCCAATATCTGAAGGTTGCCTCACACAGAGATTTACACACACACACACACACACACACACACACACACACACACACACACACACACACACACACACACACACACACACACACACAAAGACGTGCAGGCACAGTTCTTAGCTGTGCTGTTGTTGTTTCTTAAAGCTCTTCCCAAATTTCCATTTTTACTAATATTTTCCAAGAACACCAGAATCAGTATGGGACATATTAAGCTGGTTAATATTCAGGTTCAAAGCAAAAGCTGATCCCTAAAAACAAAAAAACATAATAAGATGACCTTCTGTTCTGTTATGATTGAGGTGTGGTAGACAGTGTTCATACCAAATAACAGCTGCATGGAAGAAGTGACTCTGCTGGAGAGAAGGATGAGAGGAAAGACATGGGGAAGATATGAAGGCAGGGCTGACAGCTGGATGCTGGACAGTCAATAGAAAGTATCAAGACCTCTCCTAGAGAAACACGGCCTACACAGACTGTAGCCTCTGGGGAATACACATTTGCAACCGCACAGCCACAGATGGCAGACGCAGACAAGAGAATGCTGCACAGATAAAACATGAACAAGAATGGGTATATGAGAAGGGATTAGGGATCCCATGCGAAGTACAAAGGTGGCATGAGTGACAAAAAACACTGGAATTTCAATGTGGTGATAATTTCAGATGTCAAGGTTTCTTCAGGCAGTGCGGTTTAACGAAGTTAAATGAAAAAACATGTACACTGCTTCAAATCTAAAAAAAAAAAAAAACCAGATATTTCGGTTCAATTTTTTTTTTCCATTAAGTCATGTTCTAAAAATGTCAACTTAACTGGCTAATATGCACGTTATAGCTATGTGACAGGCTCTCTTTGACATTCCTCTGTTTAATTCACTGAGAAATTAACCTTTTTTGTTCAGACAGTACTTTGAACCATGACTAAATGGAGCCAGTGTAGCTGTCACCTTTGAGCAAGTTTAACTTTGATTATTTTTTAATAAGCTTTTCTCACTTTATCGCTTAATGCTTTTTTTTTTCTTCTTCTTTTTCTTTTTTTTCTTCCCCCATCTGAGTCATACTGCTCAACCGTGGTAAGATAGATGCCACAGAAATCACTGTGAGCTGTGGAGTCCCTGTATAATTAGAGTCTTATGTTCTGCAGCCAATCAGGACAGCCGTAGATGTTCAGACAACAACATCCAAATGCGATGTTGCATCTCCACCCTCTCCTGTTTATTTGAAATGACCGTCGTGCCATTGGATGCTGTGGATGTCTGCAGGCGGATACAAACATCTTCAAGGAACAGCCAAACTGGCCTTTTTATTTATTTATTTAATATTTTTTGAAAGTATTTTACCCTGTTGAGTCTTTATGTTTTTTGTAGCAGTTCAAAAACACAGTTGGTCATTATGTGTAAGTGAAAGGCTGACGGCTGTAAAAAGTTTTCCCGTTTGACTTTTTGACAAGAACTTAAATAAGGGATCTGCTAACTGGCTGTTAGTCATGAAAGGTCTCAGTCACAGTAGCTAGTGAACCGAAATATGTCTGCCTCTGTTCTCTGTTGTTCAGTATTTTTGGAGGCTAACATTAAAATGCTGTAATTTCAGCAAAATGGACTGAGATAACAGTTAATTGCTCAATGACCATTTTGACCTGTCTAGAGTAAAGGCGGCACAGAGTGAGCTGGGGACTCAGATCTTGGCAGATTTTGAAGAAGCCTTCCCCTCACAGGGCTCGAAGGTAAATATCTCCACCCAAACTCTCCATTTTCATGTGCCTACTTTCCTTATCTACCTCTATTTTAGAACAAACACATCTTTCATGTCCCGAACTATTCTTATAGAGACCAGGTGGGCCCAGTAACGTGCTGAGGGATGCCTGTCTGGTGGCAAATGTACTCGACCCACGCATCAAGCAAGAGATCATCAAGAAGTTTATTAGGCAGCACCTCTCAGAGTATCTGGTCCTCTTCCAGGAAAATCAAGACGTAAGAACTGGGGAGGAAAAAATGGGTTTTTATTTACTGTATGGTTCCATAATAGAGAGGGGGAACCAGGTCAAATCTCATTCTAAAAGAAATGGCTGTCCCTGTTTATCAGGTTGCTTGGCTCGACAAGATCGATCGCCGCTATGCCTGGATCAAGCGCCAGCTGCTGGACTATGAAGAAAAATATGGACGCATGTTTCCTGAAGAGTGGTGCATGACGGAGCGTATCGCCGTGGAGTTCTGCCACATCACCAGGTATAGACGTACAGTAAAACCTGGGATTTAAAACCCATCTGGGGGCATGTGTTGACACAAAAATTAGGTTATGAGTTACACTGTGCATAACTGGTCTAATTTATGCCGATTAGCAAACACTGTGTGTCTGTCCAGCCGAGAAGAATTTGAATGAAATTATCCAGGCAAAAATCGAGAAATTGCTTGTTAGGACTTTTTGGCTTTATGAAAAGAACCCCGCTGTTATGGTGTGCCAGGCCTGACTCCGGGATCCGGTACAACTTTCTGCGCAGTTGACGTAGGTGGCCTACATGAGCAGTGACCTAGTGGGAAACACTTCTCGGTCTCTTTTTTTTCCCCCCTCAACTACATGAGAAGACGTCGAAGTAAGCGGGCACCATGTGTTGCTACTGGGAATGAAAAACATCTGGCCAAAATTGCAGCAGTGTCAAACATTTTGGGATGTCAAATTATAGAAATTAGAGGTAACGCGCTCAAATTGACACTATGTCCGTGTTTTGTGTGTGTTTTCGGTTTCTCCCAGGGCTGAGCTAGCCAAAGTGATGCGAACACGGGCTAAGGAGATTGAGGTGAAACTGCTTCTGTTTGCCATTCAGAGGACCACAAACTTTGAGGGCTTGCTGGCCAAACGCTTCACGGGATGCACTTTGACGGACGTACCTGGAGTAAGAAAAACACACAGAGACGAACAATACCCACCTAACAATACACGTTTTAAGGCTAAAAATATCCACATGCAAATACAGTTTAGATGTAGCAAATTTGATCATAATTGCAACATTAAAAGCACTCTTCAGTCACACCTTCCTTGTTATATAAAAAGCCGTCTAAATACTCTGACAGGGGAAACTGATGCAAAACATGTGCTCTCCAGTTGGGAACTTAACACTCACTGAAATACTTCCAGTTGGCTTTGTTGTAGTTTAAGCCAACTGGAAGGCTACAGATTAATCCCAGTCAGTCAAAACATATCTTCATTTTTTTTTCTATTTCTTGTTTATATACATAAAACTGTTGATTTGTAGCTAATTTTGCTCACACGCACACTGAGTGCTTTTTGGTGTGTCACAGCCTAAAGAAACCTTTTAATCCAGGTCATTCTGCCATGTGGAGGTGGAAGTGATACACACAGAAATGGATGGATTATGAGGGGTGTGATTAGTTTTGCCATGGCCAAGTAGGCCAGGCTTGTTCAGGACTGATAATGTTTAGGCTAGACAGAGTCCCTCTTGTCTTCAGTTCAATTAACACCCTTGCTGGTTTGGTTATTCAATCGGGGATTTGGTTGAGTGGAATTTAATTATTGGAGGTGCAGATTTATGAAAGCCTGGTCTGTGCTGACAAAAAGGTGATAAATCCTGAATTTAATATTAAACAGCTTTGTTATATTTAATATAATAATATGTAATAGATATGCCACAAATTCTTTAGTGAGAATCAAGCTATTACATGCTCTATTATTCTATTTTTACAGCAGAAGAGGCCAGACAGCCCACTAGACCCAACTAACCCCTTTCTGGAGGATGAGCCAGGAGAGGAGGCCGGCACAGAAAAGGATGAAGATCTGACTAAGGTAAGTTAACCTGGATTGACCTTATTGACATTCTTCGCAAAGTAATTGCGCCCTCAGATATTTCCTCCTTTTGATGAATAACTTTCTTGGGGCTAAATAAAAATGTCCTGTCACCTTTATTCTCTGATTCTTTTAGCCAAAGAAGCCCAAAGCTCCAGACAACCCTTTCCATGGCATTGTCTCCAAATGCTTTGAACCTCATCTATACGTCTACATAGAGTCCCAAGACAAGTGAGCAACACACACTCATAGAAGCAGGAAAGATCTAATTGGATCAGGGTACACAAACCCAGAATTGGGAGCAGGTTGTGTGTAAAGCTGGCACATGCATACTTTTTCCATTGCCCACTCATCAATCAGACCCCCCTTCCCCTCCTTCCTATTCTACTTCACTCCCTTTT
Organism: Rhamphochromis sp. 'chilingali'; assembly: GCF_963969265.1. NCBI lineage: Eukaryota > Metazoa > Chordata > Actinopteri > Cichliformes > Cichlidae > Rhamphochromis > Rhamphochromis sp. 'chilingali'. Next base: position 20,719,932 of record NC_137935.1, on the reverse strand, counting down.
TTTTCTGTCTTTCCATCCGTTGTTCCTCTATCCACTGTGGCATAAATGTTTCCCATTAGCTCCACAACCACAGACAGTGAGCGAAAGTGCTGCCGCAGCAGATCTGCCTATTTTCTTTCCCACCTCTTTATGTTTTTTTTCTTTTTTGGTAGCCTTTCTTCAGGCCCCCTTTATGTAATACATGTTTCAGTTTTGTTTCTCTTGATCCATATTATATTTTTTTTATAACCCTCTTTCTCCAAGTCTGATTTTCCTTCTCTTTATTCCTCCTGCCTGTTTTCTTTTCTTTTCACCTCCCCTTTCACTTTTTTACCACCACCCTTACGTCCTCAGTCAGTCACTCCCCTCCCCCAGTGTTGGTGATGGCTCCTGTAACAGTTCTGGAACTGTGGTGCTTGCATGCAGCCCCTGGTTCTTGGCTCTTTGGAGCGTTAAATAGTGTTTGTCTGTCCAAGGGGATGGGATTGACCTATTCTGCAGCTACAGCCTTACAGGCAACGGCCAGATCAGCTTGTCCCCAGTGGGACATAGCAGAAGAGAACAGTGGCCTGCTTGTTTTGTCCTTGGCTTTAGTTCCTTGATTCAGCAGGAGTGGGCCACACCAACTGGCTGTGGACCTGTTGACTGCAGCGCTGATTATTTTGATGCTTAAACTAGTTTCTCCTATTTATCCGTCTCACTCGGTCTGCTTGATAGTTCGTCCATGAATCGATATATGGGGAAAAAACACAATCCTGTTTTAATTAAATAGATTTAATTAATTTCACAAGACCCTACTTCATGCATGGGTGCTTGCTTTCTTTTCTGTTTCTGCAGGAATCTGGGTGAGCTGATTGACCGGTTTGTGGCTGATTTCCGGGCACAAGGCCCTCCCAAGGCTGGCACGGAGGAGGGTGGAGCAGTACTGCCCAGCTGTGCTGACCTGTTTGTCTATTACAAAAAGTGTATGGTGCAGTGCTCCCAACTAAGCACTGGAGAACCGATGATAGCCCTCACAACCATCTTCCAGAAATTCCTCAGAGAGTATGCCTGGAAGATCCTCTCTGGCAACCTGCCTAAGTAAGACCGTTTCAGGTTTTCAGTCTAAATTAAAAACGATATGTCTAAAATGTAATTGGTAAAAGTTATATTATCAACATGACCGTTTCAGTGGTTCTCTGCAACACTTTACACGTAAGTAAAAAAAGAACTAGCATGACATTGTTGAAGATGCTGAATCCACACAAAAACAAAAATCAGACTTTGAAATATATGAGTAATTTTCAACAATTTCCATCAATGACACATATTTATTTGGGATTACCATTTCCTAAACAAGTGTGTCACACCCATAAACTGTTGCTGGGACCGTTTAGCAGTTCAGTCTGAAACTAACATCCTCAGTCCTCGCTCTGTTTGATGAATGAGAATAGCGTGTTGTAAGCAATCTGGAGTTGGTTAAGCTGTGGCAAAACCCAAAATGCTACCAGCAAAAACATCTCTGCTTCACTGGCCACTTAAGAACTCATCACTAGCTTTGGTGTGTACACACACACACACAAGCGTATGCTTTGCACTGTAATTACACACTTGAGCATGGCGACTAATGCATACCATGTTCTGACTTGTATACATACACTGTCATAGATGCACTCAGACTCTTTGCAAGTGTGTTTACTTAAAGACACCCGTCCAGTGTGGTGTGCTGTGAATTGGTTTTGGAAGAGCCCCTAGAATGGAGGTTGAGCTGTGTTGTGGTTTTAAACACATATTTTGTTTTGACATTTATTAATGACTGGGTCGTCTGTGAAGTCTCACTGGCCCAGTGGCCCACATTTGTGTCTCAGTTACAAATAATAATGGATTCTTTACCAGTGTTTTATTTTATTCTTTAAAGGAGTTCTCTTTAAAGCTCAGTAGAAAAGAGGATCCACATCAGCTAGATTCATGAAGAAGAATAAAAAAACATCCCGAGGTCAATATTGCATAACTTAATGGCATAGAGTAATTCTTTGTCTCAAATTGTAAACAATGTGAAGTCCCACCACAAACATTTCAATTACAATACAATGCAAGCACAAACAATGTACCACAGTCTTCGTTTTTTATTTACCGTTTGTTTTTTTTGTTTTTGTTTTTTGTATATTCATAGTTTTTGTCAAATGGAGTGTTTGTGTGTGCTTTAATAAAGTACATTTTAATCCATGACCAGGACTTATTACAAAACTGCAAGGCAGAACGTACCTGCTCGGTGCCCTCTTATAAGTATAATAAATCAGCTCTTGCCTTGGAAGATATCCAACCACAGCACTTCAGCATTCTTATTCCTTTTTTCTCACACCGTCCTTCTCTCACGCATATTTGAGTTTCTTGGCCTAACTGGTACAGCACTCTCAGGGCTGTATAAGTACCTTCTTAAATGAACACATTTTGTCATCACGGGAGGCTCCTGGTCTATCTCTTCCCCAGTTAACCACGGTGTGCCTCAAGGCAGAGCTAATGGTTATCGCCCTCAAGGCCCTACTCCGGAAGATAGGAGTTGTACCCATTGTTATTGACAGTTGCACCATCTAACAGTTCCCTGAAGTTTGCAACCTGGGTATCATTCTAGACTCCACAGTTTCATTCCATGCTCATATCAAATCTGTCACCAGATTATTTTTTTTCCACCTAATGAACATCTCTTGACTTTGGTCATCACTCAATGACTATGTAGTAGAAACCCTCATCCATGCCTTTGGATATCTGACAAAGCCCTGGACAGACTCCAGTATGTCCAGAATACAACTGCCAGGCTTCTAACATGCACCAAGCTCTGACAACAAATCGCCCCCACCCCCATAAATCTCCTCTGGCTCGCGGTTAAGTCACGCATCATTTACAAGATCCTTCTTCTCACTTATAAATCCCTTAATGTCCTGCCCCCTCAGTACCTGTTCGATCTCCTTCACCCACACACATGGTCTCAAATCCTGCGATACTCAGCCATGGATCTGATTTCTGTTCCTTGCACAAACCTCCATATTTATGGGGATACAGTCTTCACCCACCCAGTGTTTCTTCCATCTGAGCTCTGCAGTGTCCTGTTAGTAGACTATTATTATCATTATTATTATTATTTTAGCCAGTCAAAGAAAAAAATATAAATTAACAGAAATATCCACTGCGGTAATGTGGAAAACTGTTTTGTTGTCTGACAAATCAAAATGTAAAAAAAATCTTTCTTCTTGTCACAAACCAACATCCATTATAGTGTTCAATGCTTTAGTGTATGTAACATGGCAGCACATTAATCCTGACCAAGCTATTTAGCCGTTTTGTAGCAACATACTCGCTGATTTCAGGGAGATGATGCCTCACTATGTTCTGCATTTATTTCAACAGAGACCAGGTGCTAAATTGACCTGCCTGCAGGCCTGACCTTTCACCCACTGAAAACCTTTGATAAATTACACACATGAAAAAATAAAAATACCACAACACTGAAATTCTGTACCAAGGAAGAATGGGAAAATGTTATTTGTCTCCTCAGTTCCCAAGTGCTGACAGTGTTGTTAAAAGAAGAGGTGACGTGATATCATCATAAATATAATATAATGTTAATTGATCTACATTTTACAGAGCACTTTTTTTTCTTAATAGGGTTGTAAAGTATGTTATAAAGCCTTAAAGCTTGTTTTTTCTCCTCTTGTATTTTGCTCGGACCAGCCATGACCCCTCTGTCTCTTTCTGTTTTATCTCTTTCCACTGCTGATTTTCTCCCTCTCATTTTGTCAATCTCTGTCCAGATCCAGCACTAACAGCGGGGGTCTTACCATCAGCAGCCTGTTGAAAGAAAAAGAAGTCTCTGAAGCAGCAAAGTTCACTGTAGACGAGCTCTGCCTGATCTGTAGCATTCTGAGCACTGCGGAGTACTGTCTGGCTACAACACAGCAGGCATGTACACATATGGTGCATCATGTAACTTAGATCTTCATCAGCAAAAGAAATACCTTTGGGAGCGTGCAACGTGTCCATCATGTTAACAGTTAACAGAATGACACGTTTGATCAGGAAAACATTCATGATTAAAGCCTTAAAGGTTTCATCCATTCTGTCCTTTCACACAGACAATTTAAAAAAGACATTTGATGTTTTCTTAGTAAAGACCATTTATTTGTCTGTTTATGTGCACATTCATGTTTTTGTCTGTTTGTGTTCCAGTTGGAAGAGAAGCTGAAGGAGAAGGTAGATAAAGTCTTGGTAGAGAGAATCAATTTGACGGGGGAGATGGACACATTCAGCACGTACGTGACAACTGCAAACCGGCTTTTATTTCTTCTAAAAAAAAAAAGCCTAGCTGCTATTATGTGAAGAGTGTGACGATTTCCCTTTTCATGTGTTCACAGTGTGATCTCAAATAGTATCCAGCTGCTTGTTCAGGATCTTGATGCTGCTTGTGATCCTGCACTAACTGCTATGAGCAAGGTTGAGCACAATCATGCACTCACACATTCAGCTCGTATTGTAAATACGCTACGTTGCCAAAAGTATTCACTCACCCACTCAGATCTTTGAATTCAGTCGTTCCAATCAGTTTCATGGCCACAGCTTATAAAATCAAGTACCTAGGCATGCAGACAGCTTCTACAAGTACAGTGGAACCCCGGCTTACGAAGACCCCGTTTAACGAAAAATTCAAGTTACGAAGGCACTTAACGGCAATATTTTTGCCCGTGGTACGACAAAATGCCCGTGTAACGAAATCCGTTTGCGAAATGCGTTTCACTGTTCCACGTGAAAGATGTATTGTTGTTGCAGTGCGCTATTTCGTGTGCTTTTCGTTTGCAATCAGCCTATTTTTCATTCATAATGGGGCCGGCATAAAGCATAAATATGAGCGAGTTTAAAAAAAATGTTTAAAAAATATCATTGCACAGTTTACGTACGTAAATTAATTAACGTAAATGTAAGTTTTCGTTTTAAAGTTTAGAATTAAATTCCATAATGTAATGTACATGTACACACGTACGTATGTATGCATGCATACGTATGCTGTCTTCAGTCAGCATCGCCTCACTTAAAAGGCAATGGATAATTTTGACTTATGAAAGACCCTCTGGAACAAATTAATTTCATAAGTCGGGGTTCCACTGTATTTGTGAAAGAATGGGTCGCTCTCAGGAGCTCAGTGAGTTCCAGCAGGCGATCGTGATAAGATGTCACCTGTGCAAGAAGTCCAGTTGTGAATTTTCCTCGCTACTAAATATTTCAGAGTCAATTGTTAGTGGTGTTATAACAAATGGAAGTGACTGGGAAAGTGGTGGGCCACATAAAATCACAGAGCAGGGTCACATAGGCACATAGTGCACAGAGGTTACCGACTTTCTGCAGGGTGTTTGGGGATGGCCCCTTCTTCTTCCAACATTACTACACACCAGTTTAAAAAGCAAGGTTCATAATGGCATGGATTAGTGAGTTTGGTGGGGAACAACTTGACTGGCCTGCACAGAGTCCTGACCTCAAACTGATAGAACCCTTTTGGCATGAATTAAAACAGAGCCAGGCCTTTTGGTCCAACATCAGTGTGTGGCTCAAAAATTCCCACAAACGCACTCCTAAACCTTGTGGAATAGCTTCCCTGAAGAGCTGACGTCATATTAAACCCTATGGATTAAGAATGGGACGTCACTGAAGATCATATGTGTGAAGACAGACAAGCGAGTACTTTTGGTATTATAGTGTATTTTTAGAAATCCCCAAAAGATCGTTGTTTTGGGAATGTCTGTTTGTCAAAAATCTTCATTAAGAAAAACAGTAGAGTTCTCTTTATTTCAGTGCATTTAAAGGATTTATTGTATTAACCAGATGGTAAATATGCTAAACTTCTAATTCTCCGCCTCTAGATGCCGTGGCAGAGTGTGGAGCATGTTGGTGACCAGAGTCCTTATGTGACATCCATTATAATGCACATTAAACAAAATGTGCCAATCATCAGAGACAATCTCGCCTCCACACGCAAATATTTCACGCAATTCTGCATCAAGTTCACAAAGTACAGTGCATAAGCACACATTTACACTTCTTTATTTAAGCCCTGTGTGAAAGCTCCTGTTTGTTGATATATTTGTCATTTCTTTCTATCCTTAGTTCTTTCATTCCCAAATTCATCAACCACTTGTTTAGATGTAAGCCTATCAGCATGGTGGGAGCTGAACAAGTAAGTTTCATTTATTGCAATCTGTATTAAGATGCATTACTGTTGTGATGCATATACAATGAGGGCCTTACAGTGTTTTTATAGCTTTGCCTCTTTACACCACCACAAGGGATTTAAAACCAAACAATTAAAATGTGACTTTCCTTTTTACTTTAAAGGGTTTAACAAAAGTATTACATTACGGTAACTATGTAGCACTTAGAGTCATTTTTATGTGTTATCCTCCCCAGTCAGAGGGCCTGTTCCTTTGTTATTTCATTACAAAGCATATACAAGATCTGGAGTTAAGTGGGGTGTTTTCTTTTCTGAAACTCAATGTGAGGTCCAAAAAGTTGATGATGCAGGTGAAGGCGGTCACCATTAGGCTGGAAAAACAAAATCGACCTATTAGAAACTTAAGAGTGGCCAAATCAGCAGTCTGGTACATTCATTCAAGTATTGTATAAATGCACTGGCCAGGACAATGACTGTCAACGGCCTGGAAGGCCGCTGAAGACAACTAAAATGGCTTATCGCAACATTTTTCCTTGTTTAATAAAACCCTCTTGACAACATCCTCATTTTCTTGACTTGGAAAACTTGAGAAAATGATACACCTACCTTCTCAAGACAACTGTCAAAGAGGTAGACATATCATTAACAAAGACTACAATCAAGAGACTCCTGTATGAACATAAATACAAAGTGTTGCAAATGAATGGTTATACTCAGGATTAGAGTTTGCCAGAAAACATCTATTGAATGACCTGATATCAGACTGATAGGAAAATAAAGTGATGGAGAAGGAGAAAAATAGCTTTGATCTAAGTCAAATCACATCATCTATCAAACATGGTGGAGGCATCGTTATGAGCGGGGCATGTTGGATTTCTAAAACAGTTAATGCAATACCATTTAAAGCCCTTAAATTAAAGCTGAAAGTCTGCACTTTAGTCACATCACGATAGGTTGATTTAAAATCCACTGTTGTGGTGAACAGAAAACCCCTACTGTAATTGTCTGAAAAGTTATGGCTCTTGGATACATTTACTTGCGATTGATTGTATAAGGCTGAGTTTAAGTCTTGTGCAAACTATCCCACCAGCTTCTCCTCGACACTCACTCCTTGAAGACGGTCCTGTTGGATCTGCCCTCCATAGGCTCCCAGGTGCTCCGCAAGGCACCTGCCAGCTACACCAAGATAGTGGTTAAAGGCATGACTCGTGCAGAGATGATACTTAAGGTAAGGAGTGGGAGGGGTGGCATTAATGTGAGCTTGACTTCGGTGCAGCTGTTTGATTCAGGCACGTATTTCCTGGCAGCTTTCAAGTGAATGTTTGTGCAAGTATGAAAACAATCCCAGTTAACCGTCCTTAAATGTATGCTGGAAAACCACTTAACCTTGCTTCTTAGGCCGCTGGTTTACACTTCTTGCATAAACCAAGAATCTTAAACCGATGGATTTAAATGAGAGCTTTAAATACCATATAGTTAAACTTAAACACAGTATCAATGATAGTCATTTTTTATGGGTCACTTAAGATTTTATTATATCTAACTTAGGTGGCTAAATTCCTGCTGGCCTTTTTTTTTTTTTTAACAACTGAAGCTCCTTTTTCTGACCTTTAAAGGCTTCGCCTGTAAGATAGAGCCTTTTACGTAGGTGCAGTGTAAAGGGTTTTGGGGGTTTTCCTTTATCCTTTATTTGCCGTTTTACAGATTTGATGTCGAAACTTGACAGATCCAGTTAAACACGAGCTTTTGTGCTGACACTAACATTTAACCAAGAACAATCTGGCACGACCTACAGCTAACTGCTTTTCCACCGATCTCAACAATAGACTGAACAAACATTTCTCCTGCGAGTGTTTGTGGTTGGACGGGCGAGCCAACTTTTAAATGTTTGTCTTGAGTCACTTGAGCAGATTATCTACTTGGAGTTTATTTTGGGCAGAACAGTCCTTTAATTGTGTCCTTAACCCCACTTACACTAACACTTTATAAGCATGTTTCCACAAAATAAAGCGTCTCACAGGAGGTAATGAAAGAATAGGAACAAATCTAATGCACTGCTGTTTTAATGAATGCTAAACAGGCCAACGTAATACTCACGCTCATACTCTTAACTCAGTATGTGGTTGACTTTGAGCCAGTGGAAAGGTATGAGTGAGTAAATAAATAAATGCTTATAACCTTGTGTCTACTCGCGGAAAAATACACAGCCACACGTGCAGAATGGCATGCTGTATGCAGGACGTTGTTTTCAGCTGTGGAGTGCAGTCACTGGGATCAGCCCTTATGAGGCTCCTGAGGACACTGGTATGCGGATGCCATAGATTAATCTCGCCCTAATTAACTGTCCCACGAGGGTAGAAAACACCCGCCTGTCCCTGATTTTCCTCTTGGGCTCCCAGGAGGCCGTGTTTCCTCTAAAAGATGGACAGTCTTGATGTGTGATTAAGTGTGACCTGCTCTGATCATGCTATGTTGGCCAAGCTTTCCCAGTAAGGGAGTGGATTTCTGTGAGACTGTATAAGAAATAGTTTAGATTGATGGCGCTTTTACACCCTAGCTTAGATTCTGGCCCTCGGGCGCACTAACATTGTTTTGTCTTAGACATTTGCTGTCTTTGCAAACCCTCCTAACCATTTCATATTCGATCGTCTGTTCAGCCCATTGTCTGCAGGGATACGCTCTGTTCCACGGGGCCTCTGTAGAACCTGTCTTTGTCTGCCTGATAAATGCCCTGAATGTGCGTACGTACATTTCCACTCATCTGCCACACATTAAGAAGGCTTTCACATTATAGAATTATGTTAATTCATTCACATCAACCCACAACTGTCTGCTTCTTTTTATTATTTTTTTTCCTGAATTCGACTGCCAGTGGGCCCCTTTAGCTGGAATGTGATCTGCATGGCTTGTGGAAAGCTCTCACAGACATAGCTGCTAACTTTGATTGATTTATATGCATTACTGTGACAACTGGAGACAGAATCATCATTCCGAAGGCTAGAAATCTGATACAGCAGACATGTCAAAAACCCAAAAACTTGATACCAAACAAACTGCTGAGGAAAATTCACTGTAAATTGTAAATACATTAACAGGGAGTATTTCTAATGATATGATAGACTGAATGATAATATAGACTATATGTAAAGAAGATATATTACTGTAACTATTTGTAGACGGTAAAGAGAAGCTTTTTGTACTATCCAACATTTTACGCATTGACTTTGTGTAACATCAAGGTTCCTTGTAGGTAATTGCTTCCACCTTGAGCTTAGAGTGAAGCCTCTGAAAGACAATCCCAATGAAAGGAGGTCAATACGAGAATTCCTCTGCCTAACCTCAACGATAGTTTTAAATTACACTCTGTGATGCTGTGGCTTGAAATTAAAATCCGTCTTCCTGAGAAACTGCAATTCAGTGGGAGCGTTAAAGGAGCAATTTTAAGTATTTAAAGCTCTGAGATTAAAGCAGATTCCTTGTACGTGTCAATTAATTAAGTGCAGTCTAAGTTCTTTGAACGGAAACAGCTTTGTTTTGCAAGTTTTCATTTATACCCTGGAGAACTTGAAGTCCATGGGGGTAAATTAGAGTTTAAAATAGTTAGTATTTAAATCAGCTGATCTTAGAATTATAAGAATAACAGCATTTGTGAACCAAATGAAGATCAAAACCATGGTGTTTTGTTGCAAGTAGATGTTACTGTGACTTAAAGCAGCAGACGTTGATTATGCTTGCTTCCTGAGTAGCATAACAAGCTGCGTGTGTGAGGTAGAGTTATGGTTAATAGATTATCAAACACTTCACTGACAGCACAAGTGGAACAACATAATGATTTATTGGAGTTGTTTTTCTGACACGGTGATGTGATTCATACACATCCAGCACTCGCTCTGCTTTTTTGCTCAGTTTTATCTCAGACTCTGCCTCTTTAGCCTATAAAGGTAGGTAGTCCACATTGAGTGTGCCACCACCAAAATATTAAGTTTTGTGTCATGAAGCAAAACAATCACCTGAAAACTGCTAGAATGCTCCATAAAACAGAGGATAAATGCAGTCTTTCATGTTTTTGTGTTTAACCTTTTAAAATTACCAAAATTTCAGTTGGAACGCTAATCGAATTTTAGATAAAACTGATAACACACAGGCATGTTTTTTTAGTTTACCTCTTTATTGTCACTGCACACTCATAATTTGTACAATAGTACAACAAAATTGCGGTACTGTTGCACATTGGCGCTAAAAGAAGGCCAAGAAGTAATCACAATAAATAAATAACATCTATACAAAATAAAATATATACATAATGTGCCAAAAATAAATGAAACCTACTGAGAAATCACTCCATCTGCTCCCTGGTATACTTGAATTTGGTAACCTAGGGAACCTCAGTTATCAAGTGCAACCTCCATGAGATGTTTATTGTAGCAGCTTTTTAGGTCACCAGCCTGCCTAGCTCAGAATATTAATTTGTTTTTAACAGTTCCAAAACACAAAACAGTTCTAAACAACAATGATCCCTCCACCATGCTTTATAGATAGGACAATTTTCTGTGTGTGTTATTATTTAGTGCCTTTTCTGATCACATTTGCGACCTGTTGACGACAAAGTCATAGCATGTGTTATTTTCTTACTCGTCAACCCATTTTGTGATTCCCTGTGTGTGGATGGGAGTATTGTCATCCTGGAAAAGATGAAATGGGTGTGTTTCGTTTTTCCTTATGGTTTTTTCCTTTAATTTGTCACCTGTCTTTATTTGGGCTGTCTGTTTTGCGAGCCAGTGCTTAGTTATGTTCAAAGTGCATAGGAATTTTTTGGTCCGTCTGAGACGGCCTCTCCTGGCCGGTACAAAGCCTCTGAGACGTGGCTGTTTTCCACACCCAGCCCAGCCTGCCATGGCTCCGTCTCTCTTTCCCACTTTTGAAGTTCTCTTCTCTTTTAGAGAGTATTTTAAAGGTAGCTCTCATCCCTACCCTTCTCACTGTGCTAAATCTCCCCACCCCACTTACTCGGTTTCTCTCTCCCTTTTAATGCCCATTTTACTTCTAAACTGCATCTCCATCTTTCTTTGTTTCTTTTTTTTTTTTCTTTTTTTTTTACAAGGGTCCCTACAGGCCTTGCTCTTGGCCTGGCTCCAGGACAGTTGCTTAGTAAATCACTCAGTCAGCAGAGCTTGTAAGAAAGCAGAGAATTCCACATGATCCTGAGCCTTTGATGCTTGCTCTTCACTCGCTCCGTCTTTTGCTTCTGATTCCTCCATTCGCTCACTCCCTCCGCAGCTCGTCTTCTCATTTATTTTACCTCGAGTGAAGATGGAACCAAAGCTTGAAAGACTTTAGACTCTGTTAAGTGACAGATAGGAGAAACATTTTGTGAGCTGGTCCCTTCTGTGGACGCGTATGCATGAGATGGGAATAGGGGTGGTCTGTCAGCCATGTGTTGGTCTTCCTTCTTTGTAGCGGCTTCAAGAAATGCTAACTGATCTGCGTTTTCCACCCAGTCTCTGTTGTAGGGAAAAAACAAAAAACAACAACAAAAAAAACAACCAAGAGGATTAAATCCAGAAAAGTTGCGCCCCATTAAATTTTTTTTTTTTTTTGCCTGCTCTTCCGTAAAGCTGATTTTCACCCAGACTCATTATACCTCCAAAATAATTATGGGTGATCCACTGGTGCTTGAGGTAATTGGTGTGTAAAAGGAGAAGTGCCTAAATATAGAAGTATAATCTAAACTTTGTTTGCAGCTAGAACTGCATGGCTCCATCAGCTGGAGCCCCTCCTTTTCCTCCCATTTGGCCCATAGCTGCCCCCATATGGGATCACTTAAAGATCTCTCGGGTCATCGTGTGATGGCTCACAGGAAGGTGGTTGGTGCTGGTGGTTGTGGTGGGAGGGTAAGGCGACATCAACAATCCTAAACTCTACTTTTCTGCAGGTGGTGATGGCCCCACATGAACCTCCGGTGGTGTTTGTTGATAACTACATCAAGCTCCTGGCTGATGGCAATCCCGAGACCTTCCAGAAGATTCTGGATATGAAGGTCAGTTAGCTTGTCTCTGCCAGTGTGGATTTTCTCATCTAGCTTTCAACGATATCTCCCATAAGGCTGTGCTGCATAGGTTCATTTACCTGTCGTTGTTATCCTGCGTCCTTTATTATTATTTTTTTAAATATATATTTGTGTGTGCTTTATTTTTATTTTGTGTGCGTAGGGCCTGAAGCGCAGCGAGCAGAGCAGCATGCTGGAGCTCTTCAGGCAAAGGCTACCCACTCCGCCCTCGGGGGCAGACGGTGGGCCCTCTCTGTCCTTCAGTACCCCCACCCCTGAGCAGGAATCCTCACGTATCCGCAAACTAGAGAAGCTCATTAAGAAGAGGCTGTGAAATCGCATCTTGAAAAGCGTAGGCTGGCATGGCCTTCAACTTTGTTGCGGTTATTCATCGCAAAGACTCCATCATTGTGCTGCGTTCTGTATTCGTGGAGAAGGAGGAAGAAGTTGACTGAGTTTTCTGACTGATGCCTACCCAAGCTGAGGGTGGATTATGAGGAAACTTCCTTAACTGTTTGATGTTGTTACACATGTCATGTACCTCTGTGGTTTTATTACACTAAAGCCCGAGTTTTGTAACATTACTTAATTGTTGCACAGTTTTTTGTTGTTTTGCAGAATGTGGAGTTGTTGACTAAACTCTAATCAGAGAGCTTCTGGCTGCTTCTCTCTCGACATATCTATTCCAGGAGGCCTGATCTTAATTAAAGCTGAAAATACTATACTTCAAGGATAACCGTGGGTTTTCTTTTTTTGCTCATCTGTTTTAATTCAGTGTGGGGTTGAAATCTGTGTGCCATTCATTAAAAGGGGGCGTGATCATAGGTGTTCTGATTGTTTTTGCTGTGTTTGTCCCGTGACCCAAACTGAACTCGTAGCTTCTTTAAGCAAACGGGATCTTTGGATTCCCTTCGGTTTTTAACACTTAGGCTGTCTTTGACCTTAATTGCACAAGTCATATTCTGTAAAGGTTACTCCTCTGTTAAAAATCATCTTTAGTGATAGAAGGTAAAGGTTTTCTTTTAGTGAATGTGTGTCCATAAAAGTGCACAAATAGGTTTGTTTTTTGATCTCAAGGTCAAATATATTCCAAATTTGGCTTGCAGACACCAAAACCTTATCCGATGCCTTTTCCCTGGCTGTGTTTATGCATTTTGACATCGGTGTCTCCCAACTCCATAAGTCCTCATTGGCAAACTAGATGGCTGCATTTAGTGTGCACATTATTTTACATCTTGGGCCACATGCAGCCCTCTGTTATGCTACATTGGCCAGAGCAGTAAAACAACATAAACGTGTAAAACTGGAGAAAAAGTTTTTTAAAAATGTGGACTTAATTTAAAAAAGAAAAAAAAAACATTTTCTGTAAGTTAACTGATTTTATTTTATTTTTTTGTATCCATTACTTTTATTACTTTGGTGTAGTATGAATGCCAGTGGGGCGGTGGTCTTTATCAATAGGAAACGCTAGTCCTATGAAAATACAGTTTTAAAAAAATCAAAATCTATATGCACTCCTTCACATTTTGGAAAATTGTGTTAGGAAAAAGTCTTTGCCATTCCTGTGCCCAGGCCTTATGTTTGATACTCCTGCATTAGTTCCTTCAGGTGCAAAATGCCACTGCTTTGAATTGCCTGTATTCCACGGGCAACAGTGCAAAAACAGTGCAAAGCATAAAGTTTTTCCTTATGCTTCATAACATGGGCGTACACTACTTCTTTTCTCACTTGCGCGTTTCGAACAATACCAGGAAAACGCATCAACCTGATTTCGCCAGGTTGCAAGTGAATGAGGATCTGGAAAAGTTCCCATGCCTGGCCCGGTCTCTTGTTGCTAATTATCTTCTGACCAATCAGCAGCCACTCAAGTGATTCGAAAGGCGTTTCCTTTCCTGTGTTCGTGGATCTGAAAGCCCCCTTTGAAGGGGGAAGAAGTTTGAAGAGGACCCGCGGGCAGCAGGACAAGCTCAGTGTTTCTCAGAGACAAACCTGCTCAAGTCTCTCTGAATGTCTTCACCGTGGAGGTGGCACAAAGTGCTCGGCGTTTTTGAGATGTTAAGATAAAGAAGTTCGAAAGCTCGAGTTTCTGGCTTTGGCGTTGTGGAGGGAAGGAAACTGATTTACCGCCTGGTTGATGACTTTTCCAGCGTGCAGCCGTGAATGCTGTCCGGGAAGAGGTTAGCAGCTACACCGCGGGACTCTGTGACGGAATAATTAAGAAGAAGAAGAAGAATACGGCGGACTGCACGCTGGAAGGAATCCTCTTTCGTAACCTGCCTCTTACTCGCTGGGATTTTGCAACTTTTACCTAGAAATGGTTGGCAGTTTGAACTTGCCAAATTTATGTGAAGGAGATCCTCTGGATATGAGTTGCAGGGCTGAGAGAGGACTTGATAGCCCGGACTCTGGCTTACCCCCTAGTCCGAGCCCCAGTGCCTGGCTGCTGCCTGTGTCCGCAGATAAAGCCGGTGGAGTGAGCTCTGTGTCCGAAGACGAAGGAAGGGGTTCCCTGGTACGTACCACCAGTGTGTCTCACTACATCCTGTGATCTAACCCATCAGTTTCCTGTCGGAGCAAAACAAATGGTCGTGAACTGCACCTGAAATCTGACTTCTTGCTCTTAAAAATGACTGTTTTACTTTTGAATGCATGTTGCTATTGATTTGAGACATAAAGTAGAGGTTATTGAAGTTACTAGGCAACAGCCCTCTTTTAAGTAAAGAAGTAGGGCACTTCAGCACTGAACATACTTTTTTTTTTTTTTTTAAAGTTATTTGTTTATATGCGTAAAAAACCAAAACGTCTTGTTTAAAGCGCCTGTGGCTCTGAACTGGGCCAAAGGTCCCATGTATCCACTGAGGGTCTGTTTCATGTTTTGCAGGTTCCAGCTTTACCTGCTGGATCTTTCCCACAGCTACACCCGCTGTCCTTCGGGGAAGGCATAGCACTTGATCCATTACCACCAAAGGAAATGAGGTGTGTTGTCTTTGATGTGACAGCCCAAAAAGCACGTACAAGAGAAAAGTGGCACTGTTGGCTCACGAGTTAGCTTTACTGTATTTTGTTTGACTAAAATCGCTGCATTCTCTCTTATCCATAGATACACCTCCTCAGTGCACTATGACTCAGACCGCCACTTCATCCAGAATGTCAGCCTGGAGCCGTGGGGCCAAAGCCTCGAACACTGCAGGCAGACCATTATGGCTGTGTCCAACAGCACCTGGCGCCACTACGTGACACAGCTAGAGTTCCAGCCTCGCCATCGTCCCAAGCAGTTCAAGAGCACCACCATCATCTACCCCAAGAAAGCCAGCACCATCTATACCACAGAGCTGAGCTACAACTGTCACCGGCTGTCCAGGCGTTTCCTCTCCAGCGTAGAGCTGGATGCTGTGGCCAACAGAAAGTTACCTCAGTGAGAGTGGACTCACGGGGGGAGATGGCCGGGGACATGCTGTCATTCCCTCGGCCCCTAAATTGGTGCTCCCTTAAGGCTAGTTGCCACTGACCTGCTGTCTTGTCTGTTTTTTGTTTTTTTTTGTTTTGTTTTTTTTTTAACACTTGTGTAGCCTGCTATCATTTTATGAAGTGTGTTTATATAACATGTTACAGAGAACAAAGGAGGTAAGACATGGTTTGAGTAGATTAAATATTCAGACCATGTCAGGACATGTTTATATCCCTGCCAATGAATGAAGCTCTCCATGGGTGTTACTTTTGAATGCTTCAGGTTGTAGTTGGTTGAAAGGTTTCCAGAGGTGTAATGATGTGTTGTTTTTATTAGCTGTAGAAACAATATGGACCAAAATTAGGACAATGCATATTTGCTCTCAGCGAATTGTGTTGCATTAAGCTGGTCAAGCGTGTGAGTGGCTTCTTTAAAATTATCTTTAAAGCGATGAGGCTGTAGCTAAAGAGAGGAGCACCTTTTAACACTGCTGAGGATGTTCAACGAGCAGAAGAGCAGTAAACACTTTTTTTTTTTTTTTAAATATATATGCTAAAAAAATATATCACTAACTTATCCACACTGTACAAAACATCTGGTTTTGTTTTTTGTTTTTTTTGTGCACAGCCAACAACTTAAGCTCTTTGCAAGCCTTGCCTCTAGCTACTGTTAAAGGCCGCACTTAATATTGTATGATGTAAATATTGATGGATTAAGGAAACTTCTCTATTCATAATCGTGTGTAAGCTTAAACTGAACAAGCAGGTAGTTTAGATGAATCATGAGTGTGGAGTTTACTGAAGTGGATACTATGTTGGTATACTTTACTAGCTTACTAGTCAAAGTAACAAGCTGCATTCCCCTGCTACAACTTTCCCTGTGACCTGTTTGGAGTTAGTATTTATCTTGTTGATATTTTAGATCTGACTTTTTTTTATTATCAGATGGTTAAATGAGTCTCTACACAAGTGTGGTGTGCTGAGGAGTATTTTTGTAATTTCTTTTTAAAATCTTAATTGGTGTATTGGTTGACTCTTCTTCTTTTCCCCCCCACATCAGTCACATATTCAGTGCCAGTTTAAAATAAAGAGATTTGTTAAAAGAACAAGATGTATGTTTTATATGGAGTGAGGAAAAAGGGAATGACTGACCTCTAATTTACATTTGTAAACTGTTTTGAACTGTTTCATGGTTACAGATCAAATGCTAGTTAGTGTCTAACCTATTGTCCAGACAATGCCTTGTTAAATCTGAAGATCTAACTAAAGTCATCAGGATTTTTTGTTTTTGTTTTTTTTAAGTCGGCAGCATTAAAATATATTTTGATGTGGGGTGAATTGACCCTTTTAAGTCAGACTTTTTTTTGGTTTTGTTTTTTTGTAGAATTGTGTTACTTTAATGCCCTCTTGTGGCCACAGAGGCAAAGTGCAGTAATTTGGCTTTCATCAAAATTCTTCATGTTTAAAGTTTGTGCTCTGTTTATTAGCATTGTAAGCATTAGTTCAATATGTCTAAAGCATTGCTGCCCAAGGTGAGTTTCTTCAGAAAGTACTTTCACCTTTGGCAAGTCTTCCCTGATTAGAGGAGAGTATGAATGTTGCAGAAGCCTCCTGCACCATAATTGGACTTTTCATTATTCATAAACCATGTGACCCAGAGACAGACTGGCGACCAGTACAGGGTGTACCCGCCTCTCGCCCTTTGTTAGACGGGATTTACGACCCTGATGAGGATAAATGGAAGAGAATGGATCTGACTTAATCAGAAAAGGAACCATGAACTCCTGCTTAGAACTTCTTCCATATATTTTGCATGTAAGGAACCAGACTGTTGTATTTTTTATTATTATTATTATTCTTGAGAATTAGTTCTTCGGGCAGTCCTAAAACACAAACAAACTAGCAGATGAAAATAATGTTCTTAGGAAAAAAAAAATATATATATATATATATACACACACACACACAGTGGGGCAAAAAAGTATTTAGTCAGCCACCGATTGTGCAAGTTCCCCCACTTAAAATGATGACAGAGGTCAGTAATTTGCACCAGAGGTACACTTCAACTGTGAGAGACAGAATGTGAAAAAAAAAATCCATGAATTCACATGGTAGGATTTGTAAAGGATTTATTCGTAAATTAGGGTGGAAAATAAGTATTTGGTCACCTCAAACAAGGAAAATCTCTGGCTCTCACAGACCTGTAACGTCTTCTGTAAGAAGCTTTTCTGTCCCCCACTCGTTACCTGTATGAATGGCACCTGTTTGAACTCATCATCTGTATAAAAGACACCTGTCCACAGCCTCAAACAGTCAGACTCCAAACTCCGCCATGGCCAAGACCAAAGAGCTTTCGTAGGACACCAGGAAAAGTATTGTAGACCTGCACCAGACTGGGAAGAGTGAATCTACTATAGGCAAGCAGCTTGGTGTGAAAAAATCAACTGTGGGAGCAATCATCAGAAAATGGAAGACATACAAGACCACTGATAATCTCCCTCGATCTGGGGCTCCACGCAAGATCTCATCCCGTGGGGTCAAAATGATCATGAGAACGGTGAGCAAAGATCCCAGAACCACACGGGGGGACCTGGTGAATGACCTGCAGAGAGCTGGGACCAAAGTAACAAAGGTCACCATCAGTAACACACTACAACGGCAGGGACTCAAATCCCGCAGTGCCAGACGTGTTCCGCTGCTGAAGCCAGTGCATGTCCAGGCCCGTCTGAAGTTTGCCAGAGAGCACATGGATGATACAGCAGAGGATTGGGAGAATGTCATGTGGTCAGATGAAACCAAAGTAGAACTTTTTGGTATAAACTCAACTCGTCGTGTTTGGAGGAAGAAGAATACTGAGTTGCATCCCAAGAACACCATACCTACTGTGAAGCATGGGGGTGGAAACATCATGCTATGGGGCTGTTTTTCTGCCAAGGGGACAGGACGACTGATCCGTGTTAAGGACAGAATGAATGGGGCCATGTATCGTGAGATTTTGAGCCAAAACCTCCTTCCATCAGTGAGAACTTTGAAGATGAAACGAGGCTGGGTCTTCCAACATGACAATGATCCAAAACACACCGCCCGGGCAACAAAGGAGTGGCTCCGTAAGAAGCATTTGAAAGTCCTGGAGTGGCCTAGCCAGTCTCCAGACCTCAACCCCATAGAAAATCTGTGGCGGGAGTTGAAAGTCCGTGTTGCTCGGCGACAGCCCCAAAACATCACTGCTCTCGAGAAGATCTGCATGGAGGAATGGGCCAAAATACCAGCTACTGTGTGTGCAAACCTGGTAAAGACCTATAGTAAACGTTTGACCTCTGTTATTGCCAACAAAGGTTACAAAGTATTGAGTTGTATTTTTGTTATTGACCAAATACTTATTTTCCACCCTGATTTACGAATAAATTCTTTACAAATCCTACCATGTGGATTCATGGATTTTTTTTTTTTTCATATTCTGTCTCTCACAGTTGAAGTGTACCTCTGGTGCAAATTACTGACCTCTGTCATCATTTTAAGTGGGGGAACTTGCACAATCGGTGGCTGACTAAATACTTTTTTGCCCCACTGTATATACACACACACACACAACAAAGACCTGAAACAGGACCTGAGAGTTGCATCTACCCATACAGTTTATCCATCTGCTGTTTGAGTCAATTGAGAGAGGACTGTCAAGAAGGAACTACATTTCCGTCACTTGTGTTTGGGATCTTGTCAGAACTGATGGAATTATGAACATGTAAAAATACCATAATATATTCATCCACTATGCAGTACCTTCTGGAAAGCATCTTAATGGCAACAGCTTTATTTTTCAGCATGTTAGTGATGCTAAACACTCTTCTGGTGCAATAAATGCATACCTACAAAAGAATTGACTTTCAAGCTCTTTAGTACAATACAAATTCTGCTTTTGCCTTATTATACTGTAATTCCACGCACGTACATTTTTCAATAAATCTATTTGCACTTATTTTCAATTTTCCTAACATAATGAAAAAGGTGTTTACTAAGCATTTGGGTGGAACTTTATTTTTAAAACATAAATCTTCACAGACTGTGTTTTTTGTTATTTCTTTAGCGTAAATATCTTCATCTTTTCAAATCTCACCTATCAATCAGCAAGCTTCTATTCCAGCATTGCTCTTCAGTCTCGCGCTTTAGTCTTTTGAAGGCTGAAAAGCTAACTTCCCCCGCAGAACCTGAAGGTCGCATTGCGTGACGTAAAGGTGTGGTCGGGGCGTCGAACAACATTTTCTTTATTTTTCATGATTATTTATTTGAAAAAATACACATTACACTCCGAAATAGCTATAGCGTATGTTTGGAGGTCATAATAAAAAAACAAATAAATTAAAAAAGATTAAATACATAAACATACATCTTGTTGCATGACGTAACAGTTCATAAGTCCCAAACACACGCCCGTATTTTTTCCTCCCCTGTACCACTGAGTGGGCACATTTCCGTGAGTGTCGTCTTGAGGTCCATGTAGTCATACCTGCGTATCTCTGTTTAGCAGAATGGCGTTTTACACTGTGAGGTGGGGTCTTCTTTTAGCCTTGAAGTAATACGTCGGACAATAGTACATTTAAACCGCGAAAGGCTTCACGTGCATATTGAGATAGTTAGCTTGTTACGCTACGTGGCTAACGTTTGGCCGCTTATGTGAAGAATGAAGACCGCTAACGGCAACACGAGTGTCATGGACATGTTTGAAAAGGGACAAGTACTGAAAATTTGTGCCCCAATGGTTCGATACTCAAAGTAAGTGAAAGCTGTCATTTCTTTAACTAATTTACAAATTTCTTTGCTTATGGATGAATTTTGGTGAAACACGAGTACAGTTAATGATGCTCACTGTGCTAATATTTATTTCCTTCAGGCTTGCTTTCAGGTCCTTGGTTAGGAAGTACAACTGCGATATCTGCTTCACTCCAATGATCGTTGCAGCCGACTTCTTGCGCTCAATCAAAGCCAGAGACAGTGAATTCACTACTAATGAACGTGAGTAACATTGTAATATGAGCTGGAATGAGCTACTAGGTTGATTTCTTGCACTTCATACCTAGTTTCTTCAAACAGAGAGATTTTCCCTGCGACATAATGTAAAATTTACTAATGCCAGTATTGTCTGTATTGCTATTGCTGATATGATGATAGTTTACAGCTCTTTGTTTATCTGCTCAGGTGACCGACCACTGATAGTGCAGTTTGCTGCCCATGATGCTCAGAGTCTGGCTGATGCAGCCTGTGCAGTGGCACCTTTCTCAGATGGAGTTGACCTCAACTGCGGCTGCCCCCAGAGGTGCAGCTACTGATAGTTTAAACTAATGCTGTCACTTCTCATTATTTAAACAATGTGATTGTACAGAGTAGCTTTTTCTTTGTTGATTCTTAATATTTACATTTTATTCCAGAAAGTAACTAAGAGTTACTGGGACCAGTAGTTAGGTACAAATCTAGTAAACTCAGTGTACTCAGAACGCTTCAGTATCTTTTTTGTGTGTTGTTTTCAGGTGGGCTATGTCAGCTGGGTATGGTGCATGCCTCATTAACAAGCCAGAACTTGTTAAAGACATGGTGAGACACGTCAGAAATCAAGTGGACAATCCAAACTACACAGCATCAATTAAAATAAGGTAAAAAAAAAAAAGCCACACATACTAAACTTTGTTTCTTTTTGAAGAATTATGACCCCTTTATAATATATAACTTTATAACTGTACCTGTCAGTGATGTTTGTGAACGACACTGTTTAGGTACAGTATGGAGTAAATGGAAGAGCGGCTGGAGAGGTGGAGGTATGCACTGGACAGAAGAGGAATTAAAGTGAATAAAAGTGAGGCAGAATAGATGTTTGTGAATGAGAAGGAGACAGGTGGAATGGTGAACATTCAAGATGTAGAGGGTGTGAAGGTAGATGAATTTAAATACCTGGGGTCAATCATCTAGAGCAATGGACAGTGCATAAGAGAGGTGAAGAAAAGAGTGCAGGCAGGGTGGAGACGAGTGTCAGGGGGTGATTTGTGGAAGGATAGCAGCAAGAGGGAAAGGGAAGATTTGCAAGATGGTAGTGAGACCTGCTATGGTTTGGAGAGTGTGGCACTAACAAAAAGGCAGTAACCGGAGCTGAAGTTGGTTGAGCTAAAGATGTTCAGATTTTCATTGGGAGTGACCAGGGTGGACAGGAATAAAAACAAGTACCTCAGAGGGCCAGCTCTGATTGAGCAGTTTGGAGGAAAAGTTAGAGGGGCAAAGTTGAGATGGTTTGGACATGAGCAGAGAAGGGCTGGTGGAAGGATGTTGAATATGAAGCTGCCAGTTAGGGGGAAAAGAGGAAGAGCACCATGAATGTGGTGAAGGAGGATATGCAGAGGGTTGGTGTGACAGAAGCGGATGCTAGAAACTGAGTGAGATGCAGAAAGATGGTCTGCCCTGGTAACCCTAAAGGGAGCAACCGAAGGAAGATTATTTAAAACAATACTAGTTATGATTATGATCCTACTTATTATTGGTATATTAATACCGTTACTGTTATCTTTCACAGAATTCACAAGGACCTAAGGCAGACAGTGGATCTATGTCAAAAGGCTGAATCAGCCGGTGTGTCATGGATAACAGTCCATGGTCGTACAACAGAAGAACGCCACCAACCAGTCCATTACGATGCTATAAAGACAATTAAAGACAGTGTTTCTGTCCCTGTCATTGCCAACGGCGACATAAAGTATCTCCGGGATGTGGAGTCAATCCACGAGCTCACAGGTGTTGATGGTATGTTCGTTTTCAGCAACATTGTAACAAATATACTTCTAACTCTGGCAGTTTTCTTTCTATTTGGCTCATGGTTTTTTCTTATCTTTTTTATTAGGTGTCATGGCTGCACGTGGGTTACTTGCTAACCCTGCTATGTTTGCTGGCTATGAGGACACTCCTTTGCAGTGTATATGGGACTGGGTGGACATATCTGTTGAACAGGGCACTCCATTCACATGCTTCCACCATCATCTTATCTACATGCTGGAGAGGGTTAGCTCGCAGCCGGAGAGAAAAGTGTTCAATTCTCTGTCCAGTACTTCAGCTGTAATAGATTACCTCCAGAATACATATGGATCAGTACATGATCTCAAGACATGACCACATTGAAAATTAACGGCGTGACTTTAGTTTTTATTGTTACTGTTTTTATGCTCAATAAAATTTTTTAATCTATAGCTGTGCAATTTCTGTCTCTATTGCTTTCCTTTTTCCGCAAGTGTGCGATAGTAGGTTATTAAACAGAATATAGAATAATCGTGGGAAGAGTGCATCTCTGTACATGCGTAGTTTGTTTTTGTTTGTCATGTTTATGTAAAGCATTACTGAGATGCAATATTTCTATTGGCTTCAGGGGTTTAAAAGAAAAAGATATTTCAGTGTTCTGAGAGTGGATAATCAATATGAAGTGTAAGAAATTTATTTCGTTATTTCCTTGTCATGAAGGAAAAAACGGCTTCAAGTAATTAATTATTTGCCTTCAACGTAAATGTCACAATCTTCCCTATAACGAAAATCTTCAATATCATGAAATGAAAGGGGTGTTCAAACAGCACTACAGTTTAAAAATGAATAGCAATAACTGTGGAAAATAATTGTACATAGGACGGACCGCATTTATATTGTTAGATTAAAAATTGTAATAGCGCCGCGGCTTTTATTTTGAAAAACTGCAACGGAAGCTATTCTTTCGGAAGAGGCGGTAGGAGGACTCGCTGGTGCAGGAAGACAAACTTACTTTGCCCTGTTTGATTTCAGAAGCTAACTAGTAAGTATCTCAGTTGCTGCTTTTACGGTATTTTGGAAGTTTCATATATGTCTACTTGGAATCTAGCATAACGTGTTATAGCAGGCCTTATAATAGTCTTAAATAGTTAAAAAAAAAATGTATGTTTCTATATCACCTGCGTTAGTTGCATGTTAGCGTTAGCTCATGTGTTAATGCAAGCTTGATACTGAACGCTGGCTAAAGATGGAAGAGTGAAATCGTTGAAAGTAGCTAGCCGTTAAACATATAAACGAGCACTCTATTTGCACGTATTTGTTGCGGTGATGCTGTGAAACCAGGTTATAGTAACAGCGGTTTGACAGTTCACTCCAAGCCTCTGCGAGCTTCCGTTAAGGTAAATAGACTGGGTTCGAGATTATTGCAGTCTTTTTCAACGGTAGTGTTATTACTGAGAAATGGCCACGTACGATAGGTAGCTTACCTTCTCTGTACCTGATAGTTTGTTGAGGGAGGTGAGACCAATTCCTTTCCCTTTTCTTGTTTTCTGTTAGGTTTCCGGTCTTTTGGTTGGTTTATCTTCAGAAGCCATCAGCAAAGATGACGTTGCAGTGGACAGCTGTCGCTCTCTTTCTCTATGTGGAAATTGGCGTCATTGTCATCCTCTGTTTACCCTTTATCTCTGCCAGGAGGTAAGTATAACTGTCACTCTGTTCTCAAGTTGAATATGGTTTTGCACTCAGGTCTCTGTTGACAAAGGAGATCCTTTCTTCTTCTTTTGGTAGCTCAGTTTCGGGGTACCCACAGTGGATCCATATCATTCTATCTCTTCTGTCAAACCAACCCTCTGCATGTCCTCCTTCACTACATTCACGGATCTCTTCTGTGGTCTTCCTCTTTTCCTTCTCCTGTTGAGTAGCTCAACATCTTTTGTCCAGTATATCCACTATCCCTGTTCACATGCCCAAACCATCTCAACCTAAGATGTCCCCCTGATCTATGCATTTCTAAGCTTGTCTGTTCTGATAACTCTCAAATTAAAATCTGCCAACATCTTGAACTCACACATCATAGCAGGTCTCTCTGAACATTTCCTTACACTTTTGCTGCCATCCTTCTGTTACAAATTACCCCAGAAACTCATTTACACCCACTCCACCCTGCCTGAACTCATTTCTTCATCTGTATTGTGCACTTTGTGGTACTTTGGATTGCTGAAAAAGGTACTAACTAAACACTAAAGAATGAATAATGACGACATTGTGCATATGTGTCAGGTTTGTCTCACCACTGGCAGCAAAGTGTGGTGTTTGATTCTGCGTCAAATATACTGTCAGCTGTAGTAATCCTGTAAGAAATGTTATGTTGTGCACCATAGTGATGTGACTTCAAATGTTTGTGCAGATGGCAGAGCATTTTCCATCTGAGGATCTGGAGTTGGATGTCAAGATTCTGGAATAAAGTGTTTCTCACCATGATCATAATACTCATTGTTCTCTTCCTCGGTAAGCAAACAATCATCCCTGTCTGTATTTTTAAGGCTACTTTTGGACTTATGGGGGATTTCTTTTTCTTTGGTTTTTAAAGATGCTGTCCGTGAAGTGAGAAAGTATTCATCTAAAGAGCACGGCGCCGATGCCAAGCTGCAACCAAATATGTTCGACCACTTGCACATGAAGCTTTTTAGAGCCCAGAGGAATCTGTACATCTCTGGTTTTGCCGTCTTCCTGTGGCTGTGAGTCTGTGCTCTAATACAACACCTGGACTTTGAACCTGGCTTTCCTCTAACCTTTGTGTGTTTTTGCAGCGTTATGAAGCGGCTGATCACTCTGATTAATCAGCTGGCGTCAGCGTCTGGGACTACGGCTGCTCTTCAAGCACAGGCTGAAAATGCTAACCAGACTGCTGAGAAATACATGAAGGACAATGAACTGTTGAAACAGGTAATTGCACAAAGATCTGTTATTTGTAATCAATAACCCACTTTGAACTGCATGTGGGGAAACTCATATAGGTCAGGGAATAAGTTACACAGTTATTGAATGATAAAACAGAATTTCAAAGTCCAGATTTTAATAGCACATATTAGCTTGTTGCTTACATAATCTAAAGCTATATTAACAGAGTACCCAGTTGATTGTAATCATATAAAGATGAATTGAAATGGAAGCTACCCAACTCAGCTTTAACCTTTAATCCACATCCAGAGCATATTTAATGTTTATAGGCTGCTCAATGGTTTGACTGTTCAGTTTGTATGCCTGGAATATGCTTTGTGTTTTCCACTGGAGGTACTGGGATAACTATATTTGACTGAAGATTTGAATATATGTATTTTTATGTTATCAGACTCTGATGGAAGGGCGGGGTGATAGGGCTACTGCTGAGGGCATGGACCTGCTAAGGAAGGAAGTGGAGAAACTGAAAGAAGAACTGAAGACTTCTGGAGATGGTTAATATCTGTGTATATTTCAGTCCTCTACACCTTCCTTGGAAACAAATGTAGCTTTTATAACTTGTCAGTTTCTGTAAACAAAGACATGGGGGGTGGGGATTCCTTGTTCTCATGTGTCATTGTTTTCCTCTCCAGGTCTGAAGAAGTCCCAGTCAGAGGCAGATGTAATGAAGAAACAGATGGAGGGCCTCGCCAGGGAGTATGACAGGCTGTTGAAAGAACACCAGGAGCTCCAGGTAATGCTGAGCTCTGAACACAGCAGGGTGATGATTTGCTGGGTCGTTCACTAGCTAGATGTAACAATTCAAAGTGACATTCAAGACAATTAACATCAGGCAGGCAGCCTCAGATCAGCAGTGTGGTTCCTCCATATTTCGTGATCAAAGAAGCCATCAATTTATCGTTTAAGCTTAGGCCTCGAGTATGTTTTGTGGAAACATTTAAAGCACAAATCACTAGTGAAAGACTGCAAATTCTGTTCACTTTCAGGTTTTCATCCATTTCTTTAACAACTAACAGACACTTTGAACCTTTATGGAGTGTGGAATTGTATAATACAGTATAATATTTTAACTGATATTTTCATTTTCTCTCCTTTCAGAATCTGCGAGACAGTGGAAATAAAAAGGAAGATTAGATGAAAAGTTAAAGGTTAAAGTGTTTACTTAGCTCAGTCACAGACAATTGCACCACATGCTTGACCATCTGTAACACCGTGTGTCATACTATTTAATTACAAATTAAAGACTGGCTCATCTGAGGAACATGCTTTCGGCTGGTAGCAGCAATGGTTTCAAAAGTCTTAAACCTTTATTAGAGCACGAGACTGGCTTAAATGGAATGAGTAATATCTGTTTCTGCCTGGTGCAGCCTGACTAAGAGGATTTTCTTTTTCAAGGGTGCGCTATCGGGCAGATTAATTGTGCAAAGCAATTGGAGTTCAGTTAGTAAGTGACTCAGGACTGATCACAGAGCACCTAATATATCAAATATCAAACAAAATGAGTGTTTTCTGTCTCATTTGTTTTTGCCACTTTGCACAAGATATGGGGAAAGTTGAGTCGATCTATAAATGTGGTAAATGGTTACAAAAGTATTTTTATGCTAAAGGTTTTCTCTTGTTTTTGTGCAGCCACTTGCAGCTTAACTTTAGTATGCAAATACAGACTGCATGTACAGTTGCACTGAGATAAATGAGCTTCACTTTTGTTTTGCGGTGTTTCAGCCGATGTGCCAGATGTTTTTACCTGTACAGCTGTAATGGATAACAGTAGGTAGAGGTTTTAGCCAGTATCTGTTTGTTTTTTGTTTTTGTGTCTGTGTTTAGTTTTTTATTTCCTTTTATTTGAAGTTGTAAAAAGATCTGGCACATAAAGTAAAACTTTTTTTTTTTTTTAAGTCCTAGTTAGGTTTTTGCCTGGATGTTCTTCACATGCTCAGTTTTGTGTTAAGGTGCACAGTTTGCTGGGATTCATATTTTATGTCACAAAAAAAGATTGTCTTTGTTTTGTTATATATATTTTTTTGTGTATCTTTTAATTATCCAAACAAAACAAATCCATGTCACTGTGAAACAGGACCTGCGATTGTCATCACCACATATTTAAATGTTTGCTTTTTATTAGTGATTTACCATTGTTCATTTTCCCGGTAATATAAATACATGTTCATGTTGCGCTCTGCTGTTTGGACGTAAAAATCAGATTTAAGTGCCTTTCCAGTGGATGTAGAAAGCAGAATTTTCTTTAATAAAGGTTATTTTTTCCTGCGCTTTGTTTTGACTTCTTAACACAAACTCTGTTAATCATTTATCTGAATTTCAGGAGCAGGACCACACTTCCCTTCTGGTCCGTGTGCCTCCTGCACTACAACCATTTTTTTTTTTTTCATTTTCCCAGCTAATGAAACAAATCACAAAAAACCCATAATGTGATTGGGTATTAAAATTCTTTATTTTAATATTTCATTTAAGATATTCCTTGAAATTTTACAAAAATAATCCAAGAAAATTATTTACATTCTGATTTCTTTAATGCAAGCAAAGACCTTACATTATTGAGATAATGACTTTCTTTCTCTACACCGTTCTGAGTTTGTCAGCCTGAAACTGAACCTGAAGATGACACAGTCACCTCATGCTGCAACTTACCCAAATAGTACGTGTGTTGTGGGTCCACGGCTCCTTTGAAAAACGTGAATTCATGACCTTGAAATAAAACTGGTGACTGCAAAATTATATTGAATGCCTTTTTTGAGTCACACTGAACATTCTGTTACTGGAACAATATCACTTCACCCTGATATCTAAAAATAAAAAAATGGGACTGACTAAATCTGATTTGGCACTTGAGTGGAAAGTTGCAGGAAACTTCAGAATATTCCTAACAGCAGTGCAATGCAAGAAATCCTCCTTCAATCCACACGCTGTTTTTAAAGGACGCAGTTTAACATGTTTTTAAAACCCAATTTTGCCTAATTTCATCCATCCACAAATCAAGCAAATACTTTCAGTTAAGGTCCCCTAAGCTACCAAACCAGAAGCCATATTTAGATTACAGGTTCTCATCAGCGATGAGATGCTGATAGCCCACAGCAGAACAGCAATACAAAAGCTACATGGTAAATAGTGTTCATTTTCAATAGAGTTTATGCTACTATAAATATTATCTATAAATATTATAAACTATGAAACCAGCATATTACTTAAAACACACAGCTCCCGTTGAAAGTGACAAATACCACAACATGTGATGTTGAGGCAAGTTTTTGTCACTTGTAATAACAGGTCAGATGATGCTTTTTGTCATGAAAATATACAATCATGTAGGGACATATGTGTATAAATATATATTTGTATTTATGTATTTTATTTGTGTGTGTGTGTGTTGGGGGGCAGGGGGAGGGGTTTGCATTATCAATACTTCTGAATACACTTTAGTGTCAGTGGTAGGATGCACCCTAAGCTTTATCATTTGCTGAAAGTAGAGAACTACAGACTCGAAAATAATCTCCAGAGGTGTGGACTCGAGTCACATGACTTGGACTCGAGTCAGACTCGAGTCATTAATTTTATGACTTTAGACTTGACTTGAAAAAATGTTCTAAGACTTGTGACTTGACTTGGACTTTTACACCAATGACTTGGGACTTGAATTGGACTTGAACCGGTTTACTTGAAAAGACTTGATATTTTACCCCAAATACAAAATTTAACATGCATATTATATAGAGATTGAAAATGTGACGTCATTCACGGGTAGAACCGCAAAGGATTCTGGGAACTCGTGGCAAGCGGTACTAGCGCACGCAGGCTTTCAATTAAAATCAGTTATACAGCGATAAAAAGAAACACAAGAAGCCGTTGTATTATTAACTGCAATAGCCGGTCGCATGACAGCCACGGGAAGCCGACGGGTAAAGAGATCGGTTGTTATCGGATTACCTCGTTGAAGAGAAATTGTTCGAGCCATGTTTCCGAAGTAACAAAGAGGCGACGGGTGGCCTGGATTGCAGCCATTCAAAGGTCAAATATAACGTCCCAGAACACTCCAGCTCACAGGTTAGTCTGCTCCAAGCATTTACACAAAGGTCAGTGTTTTTTAGTAGTTAATACGTCATTTTCATAACATAACTGGTGATATAGGTTACAAGCAAGTCTGGCGCTGAACAGAAATTGTCGCGCTATGCTCCTTTATTTATTGTGCATAAATAGTGAATTGTCCTGACACAATATTGCGTTTCGCCTCTGTTATTATGGTACATTGACAAAAACATATACTTTTATTCACAGGATAAAACAGGTTTTTTGTATCACTAATTGCCCAGTACGATTACAGCATACAATATTATTGTCACTGCTACATTTCTGTGATGAACCAGAAATTATTTCCACTACTAATTAATTACCGTTGAGCTCAAAGGTCCTATTAATAAACGGTTAACGAATGTGTATTTATGACGACGATTTGTGAGACTGGTAAACTTATGATACGTACGATGGTCTTTCGTTCTACACGGTGCATTTCAAGGTCCTGCACCCATCCGTCGGTAAACTGTACCTGGGCTTGTTGCAGTGACCGGAAGTTACTAAACTTCATGAGTGTATGCACTCACTCCAAGAACCGTATGATTATAAATATGCATATAAATATGCTACGATGAGATAGCTGACTTCATCTAACTAGCAAATGTTGTCCAGGCTATACGTTGGTGATACAGTTTTTTTTAATGTGTATGATATTTTTGTCATGCGATTTTAAAGCCGGTCCTACAACCGCATCCAAGAATAACATGCAGCTTATCTCAGAACTGTCGGTGAAAATTATTCTTGGAGCTAAGTTTAATTGAGCTGCATTTTAAAGAGGTGCAATTTCACAATTTGTGTATATTTTCTAAGTTCACTATTTTGTCATGTGTTGAGAAAAACACAGATTTTAAAATTACATGGTCTAATATTTACATTTAGCATATAACTGCAACATTATTTTTTCGTTGTTTTTTTTTTTTTAAAGACTCGAAAGGACTTGAAATTCAAAGTTTCAGACTTGTGACTTGACTCGGACTTTTACACCAGTGACTTGAGACTCGACTCTGACTTGCCTGACATTACTTGAGACTTGACTTGAGACTTGAGGATAAAGACTTGAGACTTACTTGAGACTTGCAAAACAATGACTTGGTCCCACCTCTGATAATCTCACATCAAACAGTCTCTATGGGCTTGAACTGAAACTGTCTGATCCACTTACTGCTGTTGCAACTGTCCGAAGAAAATAACACTCCGGGAAAGTGTGTCTGTATTAAAAAGTCTGTCAAATCCTTTACCACGTTTTGAATTTTAAACTGGGCTAATTTAGTCTTTCTGCTGATGTACATATTAAGGGCGTCTGGTATTACACAAATGGGTGGTCGAAGGAAACTTTTCTGAATCATAGAGATTGGCAGCAGTGTACACTCGTACACTGCTGCACTAAAGAAAAGTGTTGCGATGAGTCTCAATAATCGGTACTCGACTTTCAACCATATCAATACTTTGGGCATGAATTTGAATGCATTCCAGAGATCACGACTTCATCAGTCATTGCAAAACATCACATCAGAGCAGCTAGTGTACCCTCAGATAATTTCATCAGATCCCTGAACAGAGCTCTAGTTTAAGCAGTCAGATATCTGATCATTTGCTCTCAATGAAAGAAAATGCTAAAAAAAAAAAAAAATGTCCAGGATTTCAGTGACAGACTGGGATAAAAAGAGTTCTTTAAAAAAAAAGTTGTATAAAATTTAAAAAATGCTACATACTCGATTCATACAACTGAGAAATCACTGTCAGATTTTACAAAAATGGGGTTAATGTTTAAGAGAAGAAAGGGGAGATAAAATTGTGACATTGGCATAAAGACACACATAAAGAATACAAAGGTAGAAACACCAACCAGTGAAACGCATGACGATGGAAACAGAACTTTTACATATCAGCAACAACAATCACACACAGTGTTTTCTTCTTCTTCTCCTTTTTTTTTTTTACAGTAAGTACTTTATCAGTGTTGCAACAATACAATTTCTGCCTTATCCAAGGCACGACAACGGTTATTTAATACCAGAGCCTGGGGAGCCCAACTGAGAAGTGTAAGATGCAAATTTGATCTGATACCAGCTATTAACAGCTTTAGTCAGTTGTGTGTGTGAAACTAAAACATTTGCACCACTCAGAGGTAAGTGTCATGGCTCTAGAATTTGACAAAAGCAGAGCTGTTTGCTGAAGCAGATTTCACTAAAATACAATTCCCATTTCTAGTGATTATGAATATCAACGGACCCAAAGTTCATATCCAGAAAGCACAAAAACAACAAACTGCTATACACTCACAACTTTGGGCTTTTAAGTAAAAAGCAAAAATCAATTGTTTTTTCCTAAACGAGTAAAGAGCCGATGATCTGAAATTTAAAAGTAAAATGAAATTGTTTTTTAAAGATCTCTGAAACACACATTAAGAGGTAACAGTTGAGTGAATGAGGCACATACCGAAACATCATATCAATATCCTCCAAGTGTTACTGAAACGAGCAATTCTACAACTCACTTAAAGGAGAAAAAAATATCTCAGGTCTCTAAAGGCCAGATTTTTCTTTTTAGGACATATCAGTTTGCTGTTGTGCCTCTGGTTTATAAGGCCACTTTACCTCTTCAGTTCTGTAACACTACTGTCAGCTGGAATAACTTTGAAAGAAAGATCTTAAAGAGGCAGCTTTTGAAATGCTGGTGTTTAAAATAGTACTGTTTTGCAGTAGTCTGTACAAGTCACATTTCCTAACTGATATTTTCTTCAACTCAAAAATATCGTGTTTGTATTTTTTTTTTCTTAAAAGGAAAAACAGCATGTACATTCAAGAAATATTTCAGTCATATCAAATTTCTGTCAGATTTACAAAGCCTTTACACATCCAGCAGTACAAATATAGAATTTCTGTTTTACATGAGATGACTGAACAAGTGATTCCCTGCAAATCTTGTTTTCATGTGAGCGAGCGTGCATGTGAGCGAGCGTGCATGTGTGCAGCGGCGCTCTGGACATACTGTGGGTATATATGCGGCCGTCAGCTCTGCTGGCTCTGTCAAAGTCGTGTCTGCCTATCTGTGCTGTTCTCTGATGGGTGGTGTGGCTGGTCAGAATTAGAAATAACCAACTCTTCCTTCCTGAGCACCTCCAGTTCGGTTCCACCGTTCCTCAGAGCTCCGTGGATGGCGCTTCGTTCCTCCTCCTTCAGCTGTCGACTGAGCAGGATGAAGCCCGGGATGCAAATAATAAAGGAGATAGTCCGTAGGCTCAGAGTCAGGCCCAGGTATGCTATTCTGAGAGGCACGAAAAAGATTGATTTGATGAAAATTAGCAAAATTTGGCAAGACATCAGACAAGAGTTGGTTATTAATGCTGCAATAGATTCCCTATGTTGAGTTGTACCAGAAAATTGAGCTAGGGTAATGGGATAATATTTATTAATGTTTAATAATCATAATTTGGAAGCTATAAACAGGAATTATAATGTCTCACGTAGAGCTTCCAGGGGTTACAGAAAAACTAGAAAAAAAGAAGTAGGGTAGGCAAGAGGTTACTGCTAATTCAGTTCAAACTCAATGAAAGTATTTCCAGTAAAGCATCAGCAAATAAATGAGATTAAGTCTGGTCTACAGAAGGTCACACTTAAGGCTGCATTATGTTGAATGTTTGGACTAATTAAAAAAAGGGATTCACAAACGACTGAATAGTACATGTGTAAGTACAACCTGTAGGCGGTGGTGTTGTAGATTCGACAGGCTCCTATGCCCCCACACCTTTTCTGACCCCATTTTAGACATGTGGTGTCAATGATGGCTCCAAAGTAAATGGGTGCTGGGATCCCTGCTGTAAGACAAAGGAAACAAAGTCTTTTCACAGTCACGTCTCCTAAAAATGAAACAACAGGTAACAGCGAACACTATTTTGAAAAATCTGAACAAACATTTTATGACTAAACTTGGACAAACAAAGCAAAGGTTTTCAGGAAGAGTTAAACCAAGATCAAATCCCAGAACATTCCCGACTACCGAACAGGTCTTACCAAGGGTCCGTGTTGCCAGTGCGTGGAAACCCAGGGCCAAAGATTTCAGCTGTGGCTTGATGCACCTGCATAAATAAAATAAAATAAATAAATAGAACATGGTTACTATCATTTAAATCAGTTTCTATTGTTACTGGACAAAAAAAAAAAAGCCTATTAGGTAACACCAGAAGTAATGCCACTGTTACTCAAGCGAGTGTAAATGTAAATACAAAATGTAAACCATAGCTGTTCCACTTAAACAACAAAATATATGACATTTGATAAACCTGTTAAGAAGAACTTTTACCATTCCTATGGAAACTAAACCGTCTTTCTGATCTCTGAAAATGAACAGAGGAATAATAAGATGACTATTCACGCACAGCGCAAAGTCACTACATTCCTGCCAGGCCACTGGAATCCAACAGGATCAGCTGACATGGCTTTAAGAGGTCCTACGTTTGTGTGTTAAGTGTGTGCTTATGTGCTCGCATATAGGAGGGTGTAATTCCCTTAGCATAAATCTCTTTACTTGAAAAACACACCCGAGTTGGATTTATAGGGAGAACAAAGCAGAAAATAAATGATTAGCACATGCATGTGTCACAGCATGTCACTGTAAAGTCCACAGTTAACCACCAGAGGCCGCTGTGTGGCAGAAAATTTGAAGCCTGGTTGATGACACATGATTTTGGGTTTGTATACCACCTTTACCTCTGGTAAAATCCTGAAGATGTGCGAGATGTTTCTGTACAACATTGATGCTGTTTTTGTGTACACAAATAAGACTGGTTGTGTGTCAGTGTATTGGATCCAGGAGTGGAAATGCTTCTATGATAAGACTTAGAAGATTACTTGTATCATCAAGCGGGCTCTCCGAGTGAACGGCCCTACAGCTATCCCACAGGCATGTGAACAACTTTCAGGAAAGACTGAACACAGAACAGCCTAAAATGCATTTTTGGCTTCAGATGGCAGGATTAACTATATAACAGGTACAAGGGAGCTGCTATAAAGCGTAGTCTTGGATTATTACATTTATTTTACTGTTACATGTCTACTTGACACTCAAGAGTTATTGTCATAAATCAAATAAATCAGTTTATTATCAGCAGGTCAAAATGTTCACCTGTCACTTTCTAAGTAATGTGATTGTGGAAACTGATGTCTACTGACACTGGTAATTACCAGTGTGCTAAGGAGCATATCATAGTTTTCAATGATACGTGTGCTTCCACACATTGAGATCAGACATGTCAACAAGGTAACAGTATCTGTTTTAGACTTTCCAGTGTCACTGAAATCATTTGTGACTAGCAGAGCAAAGATTTGCCCTCACCGTCATTCTCAACTAACCACTAGAACAAATGTTGGGTTTTTTTAAAATATTAATTTGACAAAGTCCCTTTTTTATAAGTTTGGCAGACAAACAAATCCACAAACAAGTATGCAGCCACTGCTAATAACAGGAAGTTTATACAAGGCTTTATGAAAACAAGCTCCAAAGTTTGCAGTAGTGAAACAAGCAGGTATAAAATTGTGTAAGAGTCAATGGTAACTACAACAAATGACATTAAGCATTTAGGACTGACTCAACTACTACAGGAGTAGTAGTACAGTACAGGGCTTGTTCTAAAGAGTCCAAATTATATGATATGCCCTTCATATGCAAAACATGCACATGCAACAGGTACAGCATTAGGTCTTTTCAGATGGACTGTGTGGGCATCTCTGTGTAGCTTATTGTATCAAGCCTCATCTATAGTCTAACTCAGGGATGTCAAACATAAGGTGGCCTGGCAAAGACTCGAATCCAGTCCATCGGATAGATTTGGAAAATGTGCATGATGACATAGATTTTGGACTTTTTCTATCAGTCCAAACACTCCCACATGGATGTTCACAATATAAAGTAATTCAATACTAGCTTTCTGTAATTTAGGCTTTGTTTTTGCAGAAGCGTGTCATTGTCACTATGTGATTTGCTCACGAATGTGCTTTGTCAACATATTCTTTTTATTATCTCATATCTCATATGAGAAAACAAAAACTGTAATAATGACCTATATTAATTATTAGAGATCACCAAAATCTACAGATTTTTCTTTATCAATTAGAAAACAGATTTTTTAAATATTGATTTATATATTTATTAGGGGTGCAACGATACACAAAATTCACGGTTCGGTTCGATACTTTGGTGTCACGGTTCGATATTTTTTCGATACAAAAAATGTTCATGCATTTTTAATTTGTCATTTATTAAAATTATAAATATATATTTTAACTCAAAAGTACAGTTTTTGAATTTAACCCTAACCCTTGTGCGTGTTTTTTATTTTGACAGCGAATGCGCACCTGCAGACCACTTATGTGCAGCCCCGGTTATATAGCTCGTCATATTGCAGCCACAGAAATTCTTTTGTCCATGAAACCATAAAGCTGCACTTTCTTTTTGCCTTATAGTCTGATTTGTCGTAACTTTTCCGTTTTGTGGTAAGCTTTTCTTTGGCTGTCACTTCTTCACCCTGACCTGTCTTATTTGGCTCAGCAGAACTGAAATGCTTTTACACGCTCACTCACATAAGCTCAGCGATTCTCTGCGCGATCAACCTCTCACATGTTTAAGCTGCGGGAGATTTCACTTGTCATGTTTGCATAGTAAGCTAACGATTAATAAGACGATGTCAGAGGAATTGGTGCACAAATTATCATCACTCACAGATCAGTGCTGTCGCTCTCTATACACAGTTTGCGCGATTGCAAAGTGAAAGCAAAAAACAAGCGCAAATTCAAACGCGATTTCAATATGTCACATATTGACAGTGGCTCACCGATGCCAATGACATAATTACCCAGCTACATTTCCGAAAGAATGCAGAAGCATTGACATATATTTTTCCTACAATAGCCCGACGGGCAGGGAAGAGATAGATTTTGGTAGCCCGACTGAAAAAATCGCTAGCTCCGGGACGTCGGGCTAGCGATATTGCAAGCCCTGTATCTGATTGAGGAATCACTCATCTTTGGAAAAGAGAGTTTATTACAGAGAAATGTCTCTTTCCAAAATAAAAGCTATACTATCCGCTTCTTCTGGGCTATATTCTCAGCAGCATAAGGAGAATCATGTGCTAACAGCTGTCTAAATGACTCGGCTAAAGTTAGTAGCATGCTTGTTGTTTTTGTCTTTGCACTAGGATGATGTCGGCGTAAATGTGCAGTCATATTCGTTGTGTTCCCACTAGTGCTTTCAGGTTAATCTCGTTGAAATGACCTTAACGCCACAACACGGCAAATCTCCGTTAACGAGCTACCGCCGATCACTCCGTGCATGGGGCTAGACGGCCAACACGTTAACGAGCTAACTGCGCTAACACACTAGTTCACACCAATGTAATTGAGCATTGCATGGCACATTCAACATACTGTTTTACTTTAGTCCATGACTCGCTTACCTTCAGGGTCATACGTCACATGAAAACCAAAATAATTCCAAACGCCAGATCTGAATGACGTTCAATTTGCCTGTTGCAAGGAGAGCTTAACTTCTGTCTCGCTAGCTTGCCCTGCGCACTTCCTTCTGACTATGCTGTCTGTGTTGAGCTCTCAGTGGATCTGCGCTTGACAGTGCAGCCTAGGCGGAGTAGTCGAACACAGATTCACTGAGCGCTCAACACAGACAGCATCGTCAGAAGGAAAATTGATAAAATAAATTACAAATGTTGTATTGTTCATACATATGCGTACCGAACCGAAAGCACTGTATCGAACGGTTCAATATCGATACGAATATCGTTGCACCCCTAATATTTATTTATATTGGCTACAGACTCATGCTGCAGAGATGGCTGCAGGAAGTCTGTGCTCAAAGTCACAAGGCACAACTCCGTGTACATGCTGATTAATTAGTATAACAACATTTTATTAAATCTGAATTGGTTCAAGATGTTAGTATTTCCGTGTTTCTGTGTGCGGCAATGGAAAAATGTTCATCATGACCAAAGTTTTTTTGTCTTTGCTGTTTCGACCGCTGTTTGTCTGCATGCCAGGCGGGGCACAGCCTCAACAAGCCACACTTTCGAGCAAAATACTGGCAAGGAAATGTTGGCTGTCCTTTGAGTGAACCTCCCAATTGTCCACTGTTATCCCAAACCCAGGTGTGTGGGGATTTCAAGGTAAGGAAAATACTAAACAGTACAAGAAATGCTTCTTGTACCACCTTAAATAGACAGTTCTAAAAGTTTGAAATTGAGGCTTGATATAAATGCTAATACGAATACAGGGATAATGTAGTTATTTCAAGATCCTTTCTCATTATATGCCTTAAATTTAATCTGACCTGATAAGAAGCATGTATCCTGGTGTCCCCCCAAGAGAGATGATAAAGGAAGTGATGACAGAGAGAGCCAGGAAGTACGGGAACATCCTGTCACAGTCGTCCTTTTGAGGGCAGTGACCTGTACTGGCCGTATAGTTACCAGCCACACCGACACAGGAACAGTTAGAGAAGACCTGGAGAGACACGCATATTCCACACATATGACCATATAGCTAGACACAGACAACTACAGACAAATTAATGGAAAAACCAGTGTGCGTGTGTGTGTCAAAGCATTGTTGCCCAACACCTTACTGAGATAGAGGGAGTTCAGAGAGGGTTTTCCTTTATTTTGTCACTAGCCTGTATGCATAGAATTGCAAACTACATTTATATACAAATCAAAAGATGATAGTAGTCTTTCATGTCTTTTTTATAGGAAAAGTGCAGAAAGATTTTGCAAAACACGAGGTGCAAAAACAATGTCGCTGTATAAAAATACAATAAATAGTGAGAATTACCATTCAGACATACTGGCACAGGTCATGTTTAATGGAAAAAGTGATACACGGCATGTTATTTCTCAAATACAACCCCTGGGACAATAACAGTGCTATGTGCATAAAAGTGGACACTGTTCAAGTCAATATTCAGTTATTGATTTGGGATGCTGCACAACTCTGTCCATGTTTTTTAGATGCTGACTTTTGGCTTCCTTATGCTGACTTCCAGTAGAACAGATTTTAACATTTTATTACTTGTTTTTAAGTCACTAAATGGACTTTAGCATCCTCTTACCTTTCTGGACTTTGAACTATTCCTATTTTAACTATTCCTAATAGATCTTTAAACACAGAGCAGGCCAGGCCTTTGCTGTAGTCAAACCTAAACTTTGCAACAGTTAGCCTCTTCAAATTAGCACCTCTGCAACCCTTGAGATGTTTAAAACTCACTTAAAGACACGCCTTTACTCACTAGTGTTTAATTTTGATTGAGTTTTGACACGTTTCTTTTCTTTTTGGTTCTTGCCTTTCTTGTTATTTCTCTATTTCCCTGCTGTTTTATTCTATTTAGCTGTAAAGCACTTTGGCCAACCTGTGTTGTTTTAAAATGTGCTAATAAATAAATTAACTTGACTTAACTAACTTGTCGCAACATTTTTACACCATAAGACAGTTTTAAGCAGTTTAGTAAATCTAGCATTAAACTCCCTCATTTTGAATTTAGCTGGTTTAAATAAAACTCCCTTACTGATTAACAGAAAACTTCAAACCAGTACAAAAAAGCACAAGCCTTTAGTCAATCAAACTTTCTTTAAATAAAGACAATCATATACAGGCAAATAATACCCAGGAAGTAAGCAACCAAATTAATGTAAAAGATTGTGTACAGCGATTTAGAGAGGCTGCCTCCACTGTGTAAGGAACTCTCTGGCCTAAACTAAGTGGACTATTTCCTGCTGTGTGCTACATGTTAGAAAAAGGAACAGTGGAAAATATCCAAATCTAATTCTCATGAAACTCTCCAAGGTTCATGTGTGAACCTTGGAGAGCCCACACAGCCAGTGCTTGAAAGCACTGGCTGTGTGGGCTTCCCTTAAAGGCCCTCAGTCACATGCTTGCTCCCTAAAACAGCACTTAGTCATCAAAACTGTGAATACCCTTTCTTGATATCTGCACTAATCAATAAATAACAATTAAAGTAGACTTATCATAATTAATATAGTTTCACAAGGGCGGAGGATCATTTAAACACTGCCAAAGGTCTGCGCATGTGCAAGTCATCACCAAAAGCCGAAAGCATGACGTCAAAGAGAGGGGATTTCCTTAATATGGTCAGAGTGGCCTTAAGGGGAGAGGAGCTAAAATTGCCTATTTCAGACAGAAACATCCATGAATGTGAATCATGTAAAGTTAATTTAATAAAGTGCAAGAATTAGCATAAAAAGTCCCCTTTTAAAAACCAGCCATGAGCCGTAAAGACCGACATAGCCTGGTTCCAGATCACTGATCTGCTGCCCACGTTTGAGATTTTACCAGCAATTCAATTTGATGCAATGAAATTAGTGTCTTATTCTTATTTTTTATCTTATATTGGTTAAGTATACAGGAATAGAAGATTGTACAACTCATTTTGTTATTTTCTCATATTAAAGCATGTATCTTTCTCTTTAAACCAGCTGTGGGCAAGTTTTACGATGTTTTCTCATGAAAACTGTATTCATTCTCACAATGGAGAATAAATGAATGCACAGTCATGAATGAGTGACAGAAGATCTCTTCTCAGTAACATTTAGTTTAAAAAAAAGAGAGAGAATTATGCCTTGAAGTTCACGCCAAATGACTTTTATGGCAAAACAGTGTGTAATCCAAATGAAACGTAGAAACCCACTTCCGAGAAAAATGCATGTTTTTCTGAGCCAGCCAAGGTTACGCAGTTGGGATATAAGACTACTCCAAGTTTTAAAACAGACGAGACACTAACAAAGTTTTTTGCCTCATAATTTCCAACCGATTCTGGTTGTACAGTATTTACTTTCTGAGCCGCTTGTAAACTTACTGTGTTTTTTCCTGAGCCAGCAGAGGTGGTGCAGCCAGCCAGACACGGAGAAACATATGTGATGCCGTTCTCACCGCAGACTGGGTCCCAGTCGCTCGATGAACAAACGCACTTTGAGTTGCAGTCTGTGAAGAGCGGGTGCTTATCATACGATATCTTTTCGATGCTGGAAGATAGATGATAAGAAAGAAGTACAACTCAGAAACAAATACACTTATTTACAATTTTGTATATATTTGATATGGATTTTGAGTTTCTAGGGATACATTAGACATACGTTATCAAGGTGATATGGCAAATTTGTTAGCAAAGTGCAGCATATTCAGTCACTCTTCCTGGCCTACAGACAAATGTAGGTCAGTTTTTTTGGTGGATTTTTTGGTCCATCATCTCCTGAGAGGAATATCCTGCTGTTTATTTCCTAAATCGTCACCACCTAGTTTACACAGTAAGATTCAGACTATATCTTGAGCTCAGACTGTTAAGTAAGCTGCAGATTTAATTCCCACAGTTCTCTCTAGATTCATCACTACAAGCAACCCCCTTTTTATACGGTGACAATGTAATCTGTAATAAGATGAAATATTACTGCTTCAAATAAACACAGTCAAACGTGCATATTTCCAATCATCAGTGTCTTCAAAAATGACTGGCGCCAGAGCAATCCTCATTCATTTATGAAACTAAATAAGCAAGTTGCTGAGCATTAGGAAATTCCATATTTTATTTACCGCATGCAGTGTTTGGTTTTTAAATTGGTTTTCGAGCTTCGGCACATTCGCTGCATGGACTAATTAGCACGCTGCACCCCTCTGGCTACTTTTAACTTTTCATCTCAGCAGTGTCACTTCAGCTGTGTCTGAATACTGACATGCATTATTAGGCAAACCCAGAGGATGATTTTGTGTTGGTTTCAGCTTGTAATCACCTACTGGTTCCCAAATATGCTTAACAAAAGGGTACCTCGTGCTCCTTTATATGCAGCTCCATGGAAATGTTGCCAGTTCTGCTTAAATATGAGTCGACATCCTCATGATTAAATGGACTTTTATCATACATTTTCTTTTTTGAGAAATCCTCTTTTTTGAGAAATGCCAAAAAACATAGCAATCAACTCTGATGCATGATATGAAACATTTAAATAATGTGTTGCTTTCAGCCACCATAGTGAGGAATCATTCAAATATTAGATGGCTAACTCTGCTGCGTTTAATAGTTTGGAGGAAAAATAAATTTTCCAAACAAGTAGCCATTAACCTCGACACATCATATAATCGCCTCTGACTCACTTGTCATATGAAAGTGTCACCCCGGCCACCTTGGCATTCTCACAACTCATTGCGAAGAAGAACAGTGACAGGATGTAACCTATAAGGGATGTGCCAAAGGCGAACTTGGCTGCTCCCATGATGTTCAGCTTCAGCCTCTTCATCAGCAGACCTCCAGAAAACATCCCCAGTGCCACAGCTGGGATATTTATCACACCTGAGATTAAAGGAAACAGCAAAGCACATGATTAATTAGATGCTGTTTAAAAGGCTAGATGAGGATTCGAACAATGAATGACGGTAACATTTTAAATTTTTCATCAAAGCTTCACTATTGTTTTTCAGACACCTGCTTATCCTACCTTGCAAGTGAGGCAGCTCCGGAGGTAAAATAACCCTACACTAGTTCCAAGTTACCATGATCAAAAAAGAACCCTGCTTTTTATCTTTTTATAGCTTTATTTAACATCAATGTGGAGACATGGTCTTTTATCTATATCCATGTCATTAGCTCTGGTCACTAATATTTATTTATTTATTTATTAACCTTTATTTAACCAGGAAGATCCCATTGAGATTAAAAACCTCTTTTTCAAGGGAGACCTGGCCAAGATAGGCAGCAGCAGATGTCTCACAGTTACAGAAATTATATTACATTCTCTTTCATATGCAGCCAGTCTGGTCAGCACAGGCATCTCCCTTGATGAGACCACATGAACCTAGATATTTTCATTTTACGCTATGAACTTCATTAGATATTTTATTTCATGTGCAAAGTAGTTCTCATATTCACAAAGCTCCAGTCTCTGCAGCTGTGGCTGTTAGTGGATTGAATTAGAATATAGCTAACCCAGCTCTCCTTTCTCTAACAAGATCCACTCCCTGAAGTTCTATTTCTGCTTCATCCAACAAATGTAAAAGCAAAGAAGGAGGAGGGTAACGCTGAATGGACAGAAAGCCCATAAATCTGTAATAATTACCATGTTAAACACATGATTCCTGCATTATAACGCCGTTTCCATACTTGACGCTAGAATTCATTTGATCAAACAAGGGACGTCCGAGTCCTTTTTCTCCCATACAATATGAAACAAGCTGGAAAGCTTTCCCTAGTCGTCTGTGATCATTTTCAAGTGTAACACACTAATAATTTATATAACGGCACAATGTTCATGAAACATGTACCATACCCATCAGAAAGTTGGCCTTTGAAGCTGATTGTCTGAAGTGCTGCTCAATGTATTTGGGCTTGTAAGTGACCATGCCGATGAGAGAGTTCAGCTGAATGATTGTCACGCACAGGTAGACCAGATAGACTGGGTGTGCCAGCAGCGTTCGCAGGGTTGGAATGAAGTCTGTGGAGTCAAAAATACAGATGAGTTAAAATTCATTTTAATTCAATTTTATTTATATAACACCAAATCACAACAATAGCCACCTCAAGGTGCTTTATTGTAAGGCAGGCACCCTTCAATAATACAGAGAAACCCTCAGCAATCACATGACCCCCTATGAGCAAGCAGTTGGTGACAGCAGGAAGGAAAAACTCCCTTTAAGCAGGAAGAAAGATCCTGCAGAACCAGGTTTAGGGAGGGGGGCAGTCATCTGCTGCGACTGTTTGGAGGTGAAGGTAGGAAGACAAAAATATGCAATACATACAGTATATGGCTAAAAGTATTTGGGTCGCACCTCTTTGAATTCAGGTGTTTTCTGTCCCATTACCACAGGTGTTTAAAATCAAATTCCTAGCTGAGCAGGATGTATTTAGAGCCTTTTTTGAAAGAACCAGTCTTTTTAAAGAGCTCGCTGGATTCAAACGTGGTACTGTTAACATCTCCAAACCTTCTCTGCCATTAACATCAGCACAAAATAAGCAATAACTCTCTAAGTCGTGACATAAAGCTGATTCAGTGTCTTGATGACGTAGTGGTGAGCTGCACTGTATAAATTCATTTAGTTTTCAAAGGGATAATAAAGCTGTGCAAGTGAAGTTTTGATAAGAGCCTCCACTTTTTTTATATTGTACAGAGTGTACATTGTCGGCATATTGATGTAATATGCCAAAAAACATAGCAATATGCAAAGGCAGTGATGCATCAGGTACACTATATCGCCTCAACTATTTTTTCATCTACCTTCATACACATATGAACTTAAGTGATTATTGTGTTTTGTGTGTGTGTGTGTGTGTGTGTGTGTGTGTGTGTGTGTGTGTGTGTGTGTGTGTGTGTGTGTGTGTGTGTGTGTGTGTGTTATGCTATGTGGTTATTATGATACTGGCCCACCCTTTGCAGTTATAACAGCTTCAACTCTTCTGAGAAGGCTGTCCACAAGGTAAGGTAGTGTTTATGGGAACTTTTGACCAATTTTCGCTGATATTGGACGAGAAGGCTTGGCTCGCAGTCTCCGCTCTAATTCATCCCAATGGCGTTCTGTCAAGTTGAGGTCAGGACTCTGTGCAGGCATATCTTTATGCACATGTGGAAGGGGCGATCCCCATACTGTGTCCACAAAGTTGGGAGCATGAAACTGTCCAAAATGTCTTGGTATTCTGAAGCATTAAGAGCTCCTTTCACTGGAACTAAAGGGGTAAGCCAAACTCCTGAAAAACACCATAATCCTCCTCCAACAAACTTTACACTTGCCACAATGCAGCCGGACAAATACTGTTCTCCTGGCAACCACCAAACCCAGACTTGTCCATTGTAAGGTGGAGAAGCATGATTTGTGCTTCCAGAGAACGTGTCTCCACTGCTCTACAGTCCAGTGGCAGCAAGCTCTAGACCACTGAATCCAACAACTTGCATTGCGCTTAGTTATGTAACCATGGCCATGCAAACCGATTAC
This sequence comes from Rhamphochromis sp. 'chilingali', assembly GCF_963969265.1. Classification (NCBI taxonomy): domain Eukaryota; kingdom Metazoa; phylum Chordata; class Actinopteri; order Cichliformes; family Cichlidae; genus Rhamphochromis; species Rhamphochromis sp. 'chilingali'. The sequence goes on along the minus strand of NC_137935.1, from coordinate 20,675,471 downwards.
ATGAAGCTCTCTATGCACTGTTCTTGATCTAAGCTGAAGGCCACATGAAGTTTGGAGGTCTGTAAAGATTCACTCTGACCTGAAATTCGGTGACCTCTGCGCAGTACATGCATCAGCATCCACTGACCCTATTCTGTGATTTTATATGGCGTGCCACTAAGTGGCTGAGTTGCTGTCATTCCCTGGTGGCATCTTATCACGGCAGCACACTGGAATTCACTGAGCTCCTGAGAGCGACCCATGATTTCACAAATACTTGTAGAAGCAGTTTGCATGTCAAGGTTGGTTTTATACACTTGTGGCCATGGAAATAACTGGAACACCTGAATTCAGTGATTTGGACAGGTGAGTGAATACTTTTGGCAATATGATGTATAAGCAATTCTTCATCTAAAATGCGGCTTGTACTCACTTTAACACAAAGAAAATGTGTTATTACTGCAAGTTTGTGAAGTGTTAATCCCAAATACAATGTGCTCTGAGAAACATTGTTTTCCACATATGACATATATAAAAACATCACACCCAATAACCTATAGACTTCCTTACCTTTGGCCATCTCTATAAAGCTAGTGTGTTCATCTGCTGAGTACTTGTGCTTCAGAAGGGGAGAGCCTTTGATGAAACTCGTCTGCTCTGGTGTGCACTTCTCTGGGACCTCTGGCCTGGACACGGGTAGTGAGCGGGGCAGAAACCAGAATGGGATAGCAGAAAGAAGGGTGATAACCCCAGCTATGAGGTAACCCAGCCACCAGGCCCCCACCCAGCGGGAATCTGATGGGGTAATGGTGATGGTCTCTATGTTTTGGAAGAAGATGAAAGTTAAGTAATGCTTTCTGAAAACAAGGTACATGTATTATTCATTCTACTAGTTTTCTGATTTTCATCTATTCTAAGCACTCAGATTGTGTGTCCAGTCTGAAAATGACGTACTTTATGGTACTGATTGATATTTTTACTCAAGCTATTTTTTGTTGGGGTTTTTTTTGTTACTTTGTTATGAACATGTATTATGCAGCATAGGAAAACTATAGAAACTAATGTTATTTTTTTAGATTAAGAATAATAATAACAAAATCCAGTGCCGACGAACACGTGTTTACTCCTTTGTGTGTTTTTAATTGATCTGAAACTCTATATTTTTCTTCTCCTTTTTTTGTTAAAGGCTACTTTCCTTTTAGCTTTTTCCTGCTGTCCCCTTTTCTTTGTTCTGTTCTGTTCTGTCTCTTTCTCTCAGTCTTTCTTGCCGACCAGAGGGCTTTGTCCCTCTTCTTCCTCAGCTGGCCTCATTACCTAAGTGATGCTAATCCTGTACACCTGCTCTGTTTAGAATTGTGCACGCAACGAATGTGAGCCATTTTTTCCCGATAACATCAGGCCTCAGTTTTATGAATGAAAAACTCTTTTTCACAGCAGATATTTGAGCTCCAAAGGAAGTCAGGCAACAGGTGTTACAAATAACATTAACAATGGCCCTGTTGTATTTAAGTCTCAGTCTCTGTGCACAGTATCAGAGTTTAAGCGTATAAACAATGCATGTGCACAAAAAAGTGGTAATGCAATTTTAGACACTGCTGCTTTAGACATTGCTGCTTTTTCGAAAAATGGTACAGTAACAATGTGGATACTTTAGATCAGGTAAAAATAGAGTTTTATAGAGTGAGCTGCATGCAGGTGAAATGTAAAAAAAAGATTCAGTATAAACCAAGAAATGTAATCCCATGGCTTTTTTAAATTGGCAACTTTTCAGCAATCAGACTTCATTTATAATGCTAATGAGTAATGAGCTTTATAATTATTTAAATTAAGATTTCAGCACAAAATTCAAATTTAACCTTAGCTTTTTTTCCCCCACAGTCCTAAAATTAGCCTAATGTTTCTTTCAGTCTTGCAATTTGAGACCGATTATCTTTTTGACATTTAAAATCGAGCAATAATGCTGATTAGCCATTAGTCTCACAATGTAAGAAACCAACCAAGAGTCTGCTGACTCAGCCTCTGGGGGTGACTGGCAATATTTCTAGGGCCAGAAACTATCAAAAGATTTGCTGACATTTGCTGCTCGTTGTTTACAAACCCTTTTTTATCACTTGTTTGTTTTGAGGTATTAACATGTTAAATTACCTATTTTACACAGTGGGCTTTTTATTTGCATTGTTTGCCTGGATACAACCAAAGCAGCCAAAGTTTGCTCAAACATGTATTGGTCCATAGAACTGAAAGCTTCCAGTGCAGGAAATGTCATCCCTCTGCTACAGATTCTGCTCACTCATATGTAGATATATGTGTAGAAATATTATCACGTTCATCATTTAAAAATAAACATTATAAATCAGTAAAATAAATAGCCACAACCCCAATTGTCTGCAAAGCCAACTGTTCTGCAGTTGCACAAGTCAGTTTCAGTTGCAGATGTTTATCTGGGGGCATTTGTATATTCATTTAACTGTGGAAAAGCATATCAGGCTATGTATGATTACAATTTATTAAAACAGAAAACATTCTGTCTTTTTGTGTACACACAACCATGTCAGCATAGTTTTGTGGATCTGGCCTTAGGACCCTAAACCACAGTCAAATATGATTTATTTTAATGGGTACAAAACATTTTATCCACCTCTAGCTTTTTCCTAACGGTGATGGTGCTTATTATTATGATTTTATTTTAACATCTGACTGTTAGCTGGGGCTCACCCTTTAATGTTTATCAACTCTTATCAGCTATTGTGGCACCGTTGTTTTTTTTATGATATCAGCAACAATAATTAAACCAAAAGATGAATCGAGGGACTTTTAATATTCCACAGTCACTCAGATAATAATCAGAGTCATGGTGTTAATGGCAGCGATTTGTGTAGACAGTCTAGCCTCATAATAACAATTTAAAAAATGTGTTAGTATGAAACTCACCCATTTTTACAAATCCAATGTCCACATAGATTTTGGCACAAAGGGAGCCCAATAGATAACCAAACACAGGGCCAACCACTGAAATGGTCTGCACACAACCTAGGATGTGACAGTCATGCCAAAAGAGACACATGACATATAAAACAGTCAGATATCAGTAGATGAGTACATTGTGGTCATAAAAGGATAGACATAGTGTGCCAAGAAAATATCCCCCTCATCATTACACCACCACCCTCCTTTCATGTTGTTTACACCACATTCTGACTCTAACCTCTGCATGTTGCACTGGAAATCGAGACTCATTAGACCAGGCAGCTTTTTTCCAATCTTTTGTTGTCCAATTTTGGTAAGCCTGGGCAAACTGTAGCCTCAGTTTCCTGTTCTCAGCAAACAGAAGTGATAACCAGTGTGGTCCATCTCATTCAAGGTTTGACGCACTGTGCATTCAGAGGTGCTCATATGCAAAATTGCCCAGTGACATTGCATACCTTGACTGTAATGGGTGGTTATCAGAGTTACTGTTCCTTTCCTGAAAACAGTTTGGTCATTCTCTTCTGAACTCTTCTGCACATGGTTGTGCAGGAAAATCTCAGCAGACCAGCAGTTCAAAGTCACTTAAATCACCTTTTTTCTCCTTTAGAGAAAATCAGAACTTTCTGCTACCCTCACATTGTTCTGAGCTAATAATGTGTTCAAACAAAGGCTGTGTTAACTATTACATCTGAACTGTAGCTGAGCATTTATTGGCTAAATGATAGGAGCTGCCTCGTTTGTGTGTCTGTCTCTCTGTCCTCGAGCAAGTTTATGCAAAAACTACCAAGTTGAAACTTGTGGAAAGGTGAAGCACGGGCAAAAGAAGATCCTACCTAATTTCGGTGCAGAGGAGTATCATTTTCTGTAAATGTAGAAATAGAACACTGGCTTTGGCATTAGCCCTGGTAGCACATCCAATGCACATAACTTACCTTTGATGCAGTGCAGGTTTACAGTCTAGAACAAGTTTCATGTTCTCTACCTGCACAGACTGTTGCCCATGCCAAAAAGTTGGCACCAGAATTGAACCACAACATGTCTGAGCACATAGTTGCTACCTCTGACTTAGGAACTATGATAAAATGCTGCAGGAAAGTCATCAGTGATTTGCAGATAAAGCCCATAGATTATCTCCCCCATGACTTTCTTCCCACAGAAATAACCAAAACATCTGCTACATATCGTTCAGTTTTCAAATCTATCGCAATGTGGGATTCTCTCTGGTTGTGCATCTGCAGTATGTCAGTCAAAATAGGTAAGAGCAAATGTATCTCTACCACTAGGTGATGTTTTTCTTACCAACATAAAGTGCAGCATTCTCCTCAGTGGCAAAATCATCTATATACGAGATTCCCAGAGGCTGAACAGGTGTCTCTCCAATCCCGCGCAAAACATTTCCAAGGAGCACATAGATCCACATGGACAGGTTGGACTCGCCTTCACAACCTTGAGCAAAAGACAAGTACAATTAGACATATTTTTTATTTACACAAGTGTGTGTTTGTGTGTGTGTGTGTCAGCACAAACCTGAGGCTGGCACTTGAGGTAGTGTACCGTCTTCTGTCAGGTTTGCTAGTGAGTCTGGCCGACACGGAGAGGGGTTAAGAGTTGAGTTCACTACCCACCGCACTGATGTCTCAAACTCATAGCTGTTCACAAAATTCAAACAGTTCAGATCAGCGACAGAGACAAAAATACTCATTCAAACTAGTTATAGCTTCAACTTGTGCTGGGAGGGACGTTTGTACAGTTACATGTGACTATGTGCATTTGTGAAAGAAGAAAGGAAAGTGCTTAATGAAAAGGCAACATGCTGGTATAGGCTGACCCATGATGCTCTAAATAACAGATTAAGTACTAGTAATACAGGGAGTGCAGAATTATTAGGCAAATGAGTATTTTGTCCACATCATCCTCTTCATGCATGTTGTCTTACTCCAAGCTGTATAGGCTCGAAAGCCTACTACCAATTAAGCATATTAGGTGATGTGCATCTCTGTAATGAGAAGGGGTGTGGTCTAATGACATCAACACCCTATATCAGGTGTGCATAATTATTAGGCAACGTCCTTTCCTTTGGCAAAATGGGTCAAAAGAAGGACTTGACAGGCTCAGAAAAGTCAAAAATAGTGAGATATCTTGCAGAGGGATGCAGCAGTCTCAAAATTGCAAAGCTTCTGAAGCGTGATCATCGAACAATCAAGCGTTTCATTCAAAATAGTCAACAGGGTCGCAAGAAGCGTGTGGAAAAACCAAGGCGCCAAATAACTGCCCATGAACTGAGAAAAGTCAAGCGTGCAGCTGCCAAGATGCCACTTGCCACCAGTTTGGCCATATTTCAGAGCTGCAACATCACTGGAGTGCCCAAAAGCACAAGGTGTGCAATACTCAGAGACATGGCCAAGGTAAGAAAGGCTGAAAGACGACCACCACTGAACAAGACACACAAGCTGAAACGTCAAGACTGGGCCAAGAAATATCTCAAGACTGGTTTTTCTAAGGTTTTATGGACTGATGAAATGAGAGTGAGTCTCGATGGGCCAGATGGATGGGCCCGTGGCTGGATTGGTAAAAGGCAGAAAGCTCCAGTCCGACTCAGACGCCAGCAAGGTGGAGTTGGAGTACTGGTTTGGGCTGGTATCATCAAAGATGAGCTTGTGGGGCCTTTTCGGGTTGAGGTCAAGCTGAACTCCCAGTCCTACTGCCAGTTCTGGAAGACACCTTCTTCAAGCAGTGGTACAGGAAGAAGTCTGCATCCTTCAAGAAAAACATGATTTTCATGCAGGACAATGCTCCATCACACGCGTCCAAGTACTCCACAGCGTGGCTGGCAAGAAAGGGTATAAAAGAAGAAAAACTAATGACATGGCCACCTTGTTCACCTGATCTGAACCCCATTGAGAACCTGTGGTCCATCATCAAATGTGAGATTTACAAGGAGGGAAAACAGTACACCTCTCTGAACAGTGTCTGGGAGGCTGTGGTTGCTGCTGCACGCAATGTTGATGGTGAACAGATCAAAACACTGACAGAATCCATGGATGGCAGGCTTTTGAGTGTCCTTGCAAAGAAAGGTGGCTATATTGGTCGCTGATTTGTTTTTGTTTTGTTTTTGAATGTCAGAAATGTATATTTGTGAACGTGGAGATGTTATATTGGTTTCAATGGTAAAAATAAATAATTGAAATGGGTATATATTTGTTTTTTGTTAAGTTGCCTAATAATTATGCACAGTAATAGTCACCTGCACACACAGATATCCCCCTAAAATAGCTAAAACTAAAAACAAACTAAAAACTACTTCCAAAAACATTCAGCTTTGATATTAATGAGTTTTTTGGGTTCATTGAGAACATGGTTGTTGTTCAATAATAAAATTATTCCTCAAAAATACAACTTGCCTAATAATTCTGCACTCCCTATATAGCAAGCGCATACGCAGCTGTCCTCCGGATTTTCCACACACTCATCATGGGCATGGATGTGATGGGGTCTTTAATTATTTTTGAACTGTTCTTTTTCCACGGTGGAAATATTTGCAGCATATTTAATGATTTTAAAAAACAAGAACTTTATTTTGGATTTTCTCTAATCCACACAGAGTAAAAGTATACATATATGCTCAAATATATTCATACACTCCAATAATATTTGGTTAAATATCATTTGCACCTCATCCAGATATTTGTGGCAGCCGTCAACAAGCTCCTGGGATAATTCTAGCTGGATATTTGAGCACTCTTCTTGACTAGCAAGTTTATACTTGCTGGTTTTCTGGCATTTACCTGGTTTTTAAGCACAGTCCACACATTTTTAATAGGGTTGTGGTTTGTATCAACACCACTAGCAGCAAAACAGTCCCAGAGAATGATGTGACCACCACCATGCGTGAGAGCCAGTACAGTGTTCTTAGGTTTGAAAGCCTCATGTTTACTCTTCCAAGCATGCCTTGTGTCATAGTGGTCAAAAAGCTCAATCTTTGTCTCTTCAGCTCGTAACATTTTTCTCCAGAAGTCATTTGGCTTGTACATGTGAGCAGCTACAAATTCCAGTCAAACTTGGAGGTGTCAAACTTGGAGGTGTCAATTTTGAAGCGAGGCTTCTTCGTGGTCAGCACTCTCTCAGTCCACAGAGACGTAAAAAGCTTTTTCGCTGTGCACAGTGATGGTGTTCCATCAGTTTCCAGTTCATGGAAGGTTTGAGTCTTGGTGGTCACTGGGTTGTTCCTAAACATCATAAGCAATTTCCTCTTATTTAAGGGTGACGGTTTGGGTCTTCTTGTAGGCCTTGGTAAAGTGGTAATACACTGAATTACTTGTACTTGCATACAATTGTTTGACCTGATGATCTGGAATATGCAATTATTTTAGAAATGTCTCAAAGAGACCTTCCCAACTTGTATAAATCGAAAGTTCTCCCTCTTGGATCTTCACTGAGTTCCTTTGACATTCCCATTGTTTTGAGTTTTAGTCAGTCCAATGACTGTTGTCAAGAAAATCCTTTTTCTATGCTGGGAAAAAACAAACTGCCAGTCACAGTACACCATCATCACTAACGAGAAGTCAACAGGTATTGCCCTCATCAAGTTAAAAAACACTGCAGAACCTTCAGTATCCCTTATTAAAATATTTAAATTACCGTATTTATAATTTTGAGCCTGTGTGGATTAGACAAACTGCAAAATAAATTCAAACATGTACACTCATTTCTTATTAGAAATAAAAAACAGTTACAAAAATCATTAAAATTCCAAAATAACCATGACATTTATTTCCACAGTTACTAAAACTATCCCAAGTCATCACCTGACAAAAATGAATAACATTAATTGATTATTTGAGTCTTTCATACAATAATTAATATCTGCTATTAGGGTTATGGTTAAAGTCAAAGAGCAAACAGACCTGTTAGTTGGGATTACTCACCGACCAATGATGAAATGAGGCAGAGCTATGATGAAGGTGCCGATGGACATCAATACACAGCCCACTGCAATGATCTTTGGCCTGTGGAGTTTGGCTCCAAAGTAACTGACAAAAGCTATCACCAGTAAGTTGCCTGGAAAGTTTGAGCAAGAAATATCATTGATTTAGAGCAGAAAGCACAGACATGGGGGAAAAACCACATCATTGCCTCCATGCACTAGCTTGGGATTGTTTTTTTATGGGGTTTTTGATAGTGTTTGGTTCATATGTGGCTCTGCGTGCTGAGAATAAAATTAGCAAGGTCTTTTTTTTAACTTGCTTTCTGTACCTGTACAGATACAAATCATAAAGGAAAAGGCCGAGGCGATTATTTTCCATGCAGTAAAAGTAAAATATTTATCCTATACTATAGAGTCAGTAGATGTTATAATAGCATGCGTGACATTTAAATGAGTCAGAGTAAGGTGATGCATTAATTTTTCATGCGGAAATCCTAGTTGCTCAAGTGGCGTGAGATCTTACTTTGAGAGAAGAATTTACAGCACGCAGTAGCAAACATGACAGAAAAATTAAACAAGGCTCCCTGCTGCCACCTTTTTTTAGCGCATTCTGCCCACGATCAGTGACATGGAAACTCCATTTTAAATGGGGTGGTGTAGTGGTGAAGAAATCTCATCTTACATAGTATCCTACAATACTTATCACTTTTTGCAGTAGTGCCTTCTAAAGAAAATAACCACATGCCTCTCATAGCGCAGTCCTTATTATACTCGTAGATTCATCAATGGATTATGGGTATCTAAGTTTTATCTAGTAACAGATTTGTTTTCCCAAAACCTGTTAAAAGTGAGAGACAGAGGGATACAGAGGTGAGCTTGAAGCTAAACAAGTTTATAGAGGAATATATCAGCGCTGCCGGCTGCTCAACGCATGAAGATGACAAACTAAGAATGGTTCATGTAGCGTAGTATGTGTATGTACGTATAGTCAGTCACCTGAGCTCATCTTGCAGGCATGATCTCTCTGAAGATCAGCATCTATTACTATCACTCTCTGCTTCCCTTTTTTATTATTCTTTATTTCCTCCCCGACCCCCTCACACACCCCCTCTGTTGTCCTCTCTTGTTCCTTGCACTGTCCTTTTTCCCTTTTCTTTCCTCTTCACAGTGCCCTGCTCTGCCTCTATGTTACCCTGGCAACAGTCCTATAGAAAAAGCCTGTTGCCTAAGCCACATGAGACCAGCAGCTTTCACAGGAGATGGAGAGAATCAGGATACTCCGTATCGACTCCACCCAAGGTGCCATCACCATCTTCTCCTCCGGCAGACTACCAGGGTTCACACACATGTGCGACCCGCAATGCTGCAGATCATAGATGCTAATTATTCTTCATTACTATTGTCTCCCACTGTAACACAATGACTTTTATCTTCTGTAGCCTGTTTCTATAGCATGTTTCTTTGGGACTGAGTCTGCACTGCAAGCCATGTATAATTTATAACCTACAAGAGGCTTCAGATGAATGGATTAGACTTATATAACTGCCCCAGAAATTGGTAAGTGGACCATTGGAGAACAACCTGATAACAGTATATACAGTGGTCATTGTATGCATGCTGTAACACTACTCGGACTGAATTTTGACTGAAAAATGTATTACAGATGATCCTATTATTACCATATGATTAAAATACAAAGAACTCATTTTTTTCTAACATCATATTTTCACATCCACACATTTCTTGCTCTTGAGGCTTGAAAGGGTGTTTACAACTTCTCAATAAATGTATTATGACCTCTTCAGCACACATTCTGATTTGTAAAATTCATTGAGTTTCTCTTTAAAAAGAGCGCCGTAAATGATCACTTCTGTTTTGGGAGTTCCTAAATGATGAGCCTGTGTGCTGATATACTGTTTCAAAGTACATCTGTGACTTTTCCTAGTAGTAACTCTGAGCTTGTAAAACAAGTCAAGCTGAAATTCAAATGGAAGAAATGTGATTTAAGTGACTGAACTTTGTCTTCCTCTCACCCCTGACTAGTCATGTTAGATAGCTACCCCTCCCTGAGCCTTCCAGAAGTTTCTTCCAGTAAAAAGGGAGGGAGCCCCCAGCAGCATAAGCCTATTACAGTGTAACTAAGGAAAGATTCAGGGTCCAGCCCTATCTATATCCTTTAACAAAAAGGAAAGTTTTGATCCTACTCTGGGAGAAATATGAGCTATCTTTCTAGTCCCTGCCAGTACTCTGATGTGACCTGACTCTCATGTCTTGTTAAATAGCATTTAGGAAATCAATTGAATGCATATGATTTATGTTGGAGTTCCATCCCAGCTGATTTTATATTGTGTGAAGGGTCAGTGTTTTTGTAGCCCATTAACAAGTGCACTAAACAAATATTGCATAACAACATCTTTCAAATTTTAGAATGTGGCTTTCCATAGCTTAAAAACAGCTAGGACCTCAGCTTATGTCCTTGCTCAACATTATGACTCATCATCTACGCACACAGACACACAAACACGCAAACACACCCCTCTGTCCTCTTCTGGGAACTCTGATGAATCTTTTATCTGAAGCTTGAATATCTTGATGACCCATTCATATTTTCGCCCCAAAGACAGAACGGGAGAAGCGAGGGGAGCCCATGACACAGAGGCTACAAATAGAACAACAAAATAACAGCAGTCACAGGCAGGCCTACTCACCTATCTCGAAGCTCCCGTCAATGACACCTATTAGGTAACTAGGGATGTCAAAGCGCCTCTCGAGCTGGGTTATTGTGCTCTTCATGTAGCTCCCCGACAGAGCCTTTGCGAAGTAGGCAAAGGACAATGCCACCAGAAACATCTAAAAAACAGAAAGACACACACAAACGCATTGATATGCATGAAACTCCAACAGGAGAAAACACACTGTTTTAACATAATCATCCTCCATAATATACTTGATTATGTAATGCTTCTGTTTGTGTCTACCCACAAAAGACGGAAATGAAATGCTTATGTCACCACTGTGGCTTCTACAATGCACGGACGCGCCACATTCAACTTCGTCAACTCATCCAAAAATCACTAATAATTAACATTTGCCAGCGTCACAAGAATAACAAGGATTTTGATGAGGGAAGGGGATAGAGCGCGAAGCAATGAAGTGCAAATAAGATTCTATGAACTGTGAACAACAGCGAGATGAAACAAACCTTTGAGTGTTGACAGATGAATGGACAACTTTGTTATACAGTACGTGACATGTTTCACATCTTCTATTCTTATAAGACAGTAAGTTACAAATAATTGCTGTTATAAAAATACTAAATTCAATTAAATTCAACATATTTTTTAATTCAGTTTGTATAGTAGCAGTTTACAAGGTAAAGACTGTGCAACACTAAAGGGAGAACATGACCTGTAACTTACTGTAAATCCCTTATAAGAAAGCCCTGTGCAATCGTGGGGAGAAAAAACTCCCTTTTAACAGGAAGAACCAGGCGCAGGGAGTCACCACTGAGGTCAGCACTTGTTATAGACTTATCTCTATTGCTGCAGCAAGCACTTCCAAAAACAAGTCCAGAGTAGTTATGTGCTAAGTAGAGCCAGCTCCAATCTCCAAGAAAAAAAAAAAAAAAGGGGGGGGGGCATGACGTCTATGAAAAAATTTAATCATTTAGGCATCATTGAATTAAGTCGAAACCAACACTTTAACAGGCTGCTCTGTAGCATTCTGGAGTGGTAGATTGCACTCAGACAAAGAGACACAGTCAGTAAAGTTTGTAAAAACATCCCTGTGTCATGGCCCTAGGGTTTTGTGTTGTTTTGGAGTGCCTGATTCCTAGTTAAACTGTTTGTAGCTCCGCTTCTCTTTTATTGTTCTTCTAGTGTTTGGAGTTTTGATTTTCTGCCTGTTGATGTTTTTTTTTATTTCTGTTTTAGTTTCTTTATTATTCTACTATTGAGCTTTGTTTCTTGTGATGTTATTGAGTCTGATTCTCTACTTTATTGTTATCTGACCAGTTAACCTTTGTGGTTTTATGTTTGGATTGCTGTTAAATTTTATTGTTGTTCAATGTTACTTTAGGGGTTTGCATTTGTGTCTGTGTGTGAGTGAGTGTTTTTTTTGGTCTTTATTAATAGACTCCTCTGTTTCCTTGTTTTCCTTTCCCTCCATTATGTCAGTGCCTGTCTTTTCTCCCCCCTGAATTAGTTAATTCACGTTTACCACTTGATTTCTCATTTTTCAGCATCTCCATGTCGCTTATTTTACATTTTCTGTTTTTTTGATAGTCACTTTTCTCTCTTGCTTTAGTTTTTGGTTCGGTTTGCACCTTTAGCTCCTTCGCTAACCTGTCTCTAATCTCTAGTCAGCCCTCTGCCTGTCTATCCCATACTTGTCCCAATTCAGGGGATGCATCCTTCGATAACTGTGAAGGCTGGAAGTCACATTGTGAAATTAGCTGGTCTAGCCTATAGGACACACTCCTTGGTGTAATTAGGCACTATAAAAATAATTTAATTAATATATCAATCAATCAATAAATTAATTAATTTGGTGCTATATAAATAAAACTATATAACTAAAAATGAATTGGCTTGTGCAGTTTGTTGAGTTACACCGTAGTCACACCATCAAATGAATCCCAGCTGTAACGTTATAACAGTGCCTCACTATCACTGAAATTTGCATGCATTCACACAAACACCTTATGAGAACCCATCGATTTGTTAGAAGATGTAATTACAGTAATCGGTGTACATTTATAACAATACCCTTAGAACCTTAAAGCTCAAAAAACGACTGACTATACCTTTAAAGTGTTAAAGAAATAAGAGAAGAGAAAATCACCACATCAACCCCACATCAATTTCACTTAAAGACCAAATCTTAAATTCTGCAGTACTAAAACTGTTGCACTGTGGCTGCAGGTGTAATGAAGGAAATCAGAATCTCAAACTTATTTCTTTCATCCTAAAATGTGATTTGAATTGATTCTTTCACCATGACGTCAACAAATACAAAATGACCCTTAAAAGAAAGATTGAGGAAATCGAAGGAGTGTTGTGTTTGAGCAGCAGGGAAATCCCCTCTTCAATACCTGGCCAAAATTCTACAACAAAAGCCAGGAGGGGAGCATCTGCAACATACAGCTTTAGATTGGTGACAATTCATGAAGGATGGGAAACTATAAGTTCAATACAATATCTGCTCAATATTAATGGTAATAATGTTCATACAAAGGAGGAACACTGTGGTAATGTGTGAGCCGGTAAACCACAGCGCAGGAAAATGTTAATACATTTTGGCTTTCTATAAGTGGAGGTAAATAATTCATTAAACAGATGAACAAATCAGAGATTCTGAATATATTAACTGATAAGTGGTGCTGGTAGAGCTGCTATATGAAGAACCTTCAACCTGAGATTGTACTGTTTCTGAATATCAGCAAGGTGTCAGTTGCTGTGTCGCTTCCTGAAGATCATCATAACTGCCCGTGTATTATACTGCTCACACTTGACACATGATATTTTCTTGTGATCCTCTAAAGACCTCAAACGATTTCAATTAAAAAAGAAAAACATTCAAAATCAAACTGCACGTCCTCTGCCTTATGCATTATAATAGCTGGATGTTTCAGGATATATAGTGGAATATTTGAACTCTGGGATTTAGTGTTTTATAGGCTGATTACATAATTAACCATCATTATAAAAAAAAACATTTGTTAAGAGAACACAAAATAAACTTCATACGTGAAATGTCTTTTACTCTTTTTCTAGTGACTTTGTGATGTAGTCTCCTGTACATTTAATGAAGGAATGGATAACGTAGAGCTGTTCCAGTCACTAGATGTGTTTTAAAAGATTCACATGAAATGGATGATGGAGTTTAATCTATAGGTAAATGTTTCTCCCTGCACATCCATGGGAGCAAATCCCCCTATGGTATTTATTCTCTGTCTCCTGTAATCTCATTTCTAATTAAGCGCAAAGAGATGTAATGTGCACTGTGCACACGACTTATTTCCCTCCTCTCTACAGTGTTTGCACTCGATGTACTGTAAACAAAGCTACTAATTATCCTGCCTGTGAGGTTCCCGATTTTAATGATTTATTATTGTCTTTTGAGGCAGTAGGTATAATATTGTGTCTAAAAGAAACATAATTATCTGTCATAAAACAATGGCAAAAAGAGCTCAAATTATTTTTGCTTTAATTCTCCTTGATCGTTTCTTTCACAGAAACCGGCACACAAACCTTGTGTTTACAACCTTCATTTTGTGCTTTATGAGCCATTTCACTAGCTGGGCCCACGTCCTCATTTTAGGTTTGACAGCGTTTTAGTAAGTAAAGGTGAATGCTTGGACATGAATTGAGCTGTGGTTTGAGGAAGGCCTCAGAGGGGACTGGTGACGGCTCCCGGGCCGGGCAGATCCCCATGTACTAAATAGAAATAAAGAAGTTAAAGAATTGAGAATAAGGTGGGAGGGAGGGTGGGGCACGTAAACTAGAATGATCAGCTTGCAGTACTGTGGGAACCTGACAACCGGAAGGAGCGTGTGGTCCCGCTCCTGAAATTCCAATACATAATCTCCAATTATGGTGGACCTGTTGTCCTGTTCCATAACCCAAGTGTGCCTGAGCATCAGGGCCCAAACTCCAGCAATTACAGGTCCTGACACAGCAAAGCAGCCCCAGACCATCACAGAACCACAATGTTTGACTTTTGGTATGATGTTCTTTTTTGGAATGTTGTGTAAGTTTTATGCCAGATGTTAAGGGATGTAACACTCCCAAATAATTCTCATGTCAGTGCACGTTATATTTTTCCAAAAGTCCTGGGTATCATCAAGATGTTTGTTTTTTTTTGGCGAATGTGATACGAGCCTTTGTGTTCCTTTTAGTCAGCAGCGGTTTTCTCCTTGAACTCTCCCATAGATGCCATTTTTGCCCAGTCTCTTTCTTATTGTTGGATCGGGAACTTTAACCGAGGTAAGTGTGGCCTGTAGTTTTTTTTTTTAGGTTGGGGTCTTTTGTGATCTCCTGTATGAATTGTCATTTTACTCTTGGAGTAATTTTAGTAGGCTCGCTACTCCTGAGAAGTTTTCTCCATTTGTGGATAATGGCTGTCACTGTGCTTCACTTGAGTCCCAAAACAGTTCTCTGGGCAAACTTGTCTTGTTAATGCCAGAGGTCAGGAGAGAATGACCGGACTCCTTTGAGCAGAAATAGAGGCAACGCTAATTCAAATAACCATTTCTTACAACCAAGTTATACATAAGAGCATCTCTGACCACACAGCAGCAGAAGATAACACCAGTTGCCACTCCTATTCAATAAGAGCAGAAAACTAAGCCTACAATTCACACAGAGTCACTGTAAATGACCCAGATTATTTGTTTATTTGATATTTTTCAAATAGTTAAATCCCTGAACGAATTATACCTTATAATATAGATTAGACTCTTATTTTGAAATTCGGAACGGGCAACTTCCGGGAAGGAAGATCGTACCGCAACTGCTTGCCGCAGAAAGGATTAATGAGAAGGTTATCGTTTTCCATCCATCTTAAAATTAGCATCTAGCTGGAAGGCGAACAGGTATGTTTGTGTGTTGTACTTGTTGTTTACATTTCGGACAATTTGTAAATGTATTACTTGATTGTTAATAAGTTTATGAGCGATCTAGCAGGCTGATGCTAGCACCTCCTGTGCCTTTTCTGTGAATTGATTAGCATAACAGAAACGTGGTTATATCAAGTGAATGTTTATTTGTTTTATGTTATGATTACAGCTCTTACGATGTGTCTATGGCAATTTGTGAATAAATGGGTTGGAATACCCCACCATGGTCCATCCGTAATGATCATTGAGTGCATCGTCTGAATAAAGTCCGGCTGGAATGCTACAGTAAGAGCTCATCCCCCGCATCATCCTGCTGCCATCCTGCACCACGGAACCACGAGGACGAGTCACGGAGCTGTGTTGCTATTTGTCTGGGATTGACAAGACATTTCACGGAGCAACTCAGTGCCATTCTATGGGTCTTCTAGACAGAGACTTTATAATCATCATGCAGCTGGCTTAATGGTTTGATGTGACGGTCAGAAAAGGTATGGAACATTTCATTCTAATCGACAAGGAAAGGACATTCATTCTCATCAGTGGTGGTTAAAGGGAGAGAGAAGGTCGTCAACTACTGTGGACATCTGCTGCATTAAGACACAACGGACATGAAGTAATAACAAGTGAAGTAATTTTGTTTATTGGTATTTACCACCACTACTGTATATTTATCATTCTTTCTACTGACCCAAAAGGGGGTGAAAGAGGGGCATTTAGTTCAATTTGTAACTGTACAATAGTAATGGTGTATTGATCTGTGTTTAGCATAAGAGGTTTACTTTACCACATCAGTTTGCAACAGCTAGCAGGTTGCATTTATGATTTTATACATTTCTTCTCAATGTTGTGTTGGTTATCCGCTTCTATTTCAACTTGGTTTAAAGTGCAAAGATTCTCCTCCCTTCTGTTAATGCAGCCTTTAAGTTATAGTAACCACAAGCAGCTCATTAACTAAAGCCTGCAAATTAGATAAGTAAATAACATAAACATGAAGGAAATGGAGACTCCCTCCTCACAAGCAGAACTAGAGCATCAGGTAGTCGACCTGCAGAATAAAATCAAAGGGCTTAAGGCGTCTCTTGAAGACACATCAGAAACTACGGAAATAGAAATTTTAGAGAAGGAAATTCAACGCAGAGAAGAAACGTTGAACAACTTACAAGGTGAGCTTAAGGAAGGCCTCCGACGTTCCACTCGAACAAAAATCCCAACTCCAAAGGCGCTCGAAATGCAACAGGAGGAAGCAAGAAAAAGGGAAAGAAAGTTCATCTCAACGTACGAAAGATGGAAGATTCGAGCCCGAGAGTCAAGAGAGCAGCTCAAGTCAGACATTAGTAAAGGCGAGCTGGCATCTTTGATGGATTCTTTGGAGAAAGAGAAAGAAACTGTGTTAAACACTTACCTTGAAATACGAAGTCACATTACACCTTCTCCAGAATTAAGACGTCACGTTGACAGTTGTGAGGCAGTTACAGCCGAAATTATGAAAGTTACCTACGAGAGAATGTCAGATCTCGATGGTGATTATGATGCAGAACAAGTACATTGCCGTCTCAGGGAGCTGCTTAAGAACAGCTACGCACGCTCCATCTATGGATCCACTGCATCTAGAGTGACAAAGTCAATCCGTAGTCACAAAGGCACTACTCTAACACTCAAACAGGCGGATGCAGCAGCAGAGCTAGCTGCTAAGGAAGTCGAATTTGAAGGGTTGCTGGAAGAAGAGAGACAAATGGAGAAGATAGAGGAACAGCACAGAAAAATGGAAGTAGAAAAGCGCAGACTTGAACGCCTTCAAGCAGAAAGGAATCTGAGGGCTGCTCGGGCCAAACTGCAAGTCTACAGCCAGGTAGCCTCGCAGGAAGGCAGTCTCCATTCCTCTAATAGTTCAGTGGGAAATCATCATGTTCCCCCTGCTATCAACCCTCCAACTCCCACCGTCACAGCATCGCCACCCGACCTAAACTTGTCATCCCTTGCCCAAGCCCTACAAGACAGTATGGCTTTAAATAGACTTCCAGTTCCAGAGCCGTCTGTATTTAGTGGGGACCCCATTCAGTTCATTGAGTGGAAAACTTCATTCATGTCACTTATTGACAAAAAGGCCATCTCCCCAGCAGACAAACTTTATTACTTGAGGAAGTATGTAGGCGGCCCAGCTCGTAAAACATTAGAAGGAACTTTCTATAGGAATGACAGCGACGCTTATAAGGATGCGTGGAACAAACTGGATAACAGATATGGCCAAACCTTTATTATACAGAAAGCCTTCAGAGATAAGCTCACAGATTGGCCAAAGATCCAACCAAGAGATGCAGAAGGATTAAGAGACTTCTCAGATTTCTTAAACGCTTGCCAAGATGCAATGACACATGTGAAGAGCCTCGAAATACTGAACGACTGTGAAGAGAATAAGAAGCTAATCCTTAAACTACCAGAGTGGATAGCATCTCACTGGAACAGGAAGGTTACTGAAGCCTTAAAGGGCAATAAGGAATTCCCCAGTTTTAAGGACTTCGCCGCATTTATGGCGACAGAGGCAGAGATTGCTTGTAATCCAATCACCTCAGCTTATGCCCTCCGCAGCTCTGAGTCGAGCACTGCAAAACAAGGCAGCAGAGACCCTAAGAGGAACAAGGCAAGCGTTCTAAACACACAGACTGAGGCTGACACCGAGAGGCTCAAGCCAGTTAAAGGAAAGGAAAGGTCTCCTTGTGCCTTCTGTCAAAATAATCAACACAGACTACATGGATGTCCCAAGTTTATTGCTAAAACTCTGGAGGAGCGTCGAGATTTTGTCAGAGAACATAAGCTCTGCTATGGCTGCACCAAACCTGGACATAGTGCAAAAGACTGTCGACATCGACACTCATGCAACACGTGCAAGGGTAAACATCCCACTTGTTTACACGATGACAACTATTTAAAGAAGGAAAGAGTTCTGCCACAGGAAACCACTATCCTGAGCAATGCCGGCCAAACGGAGGCTGCTGCAACTTCAATGTCAGTGATTACTGGACAGCCAACTAACACATCAATGATTGTGCCTGTGTGGGTGTCAAAAAAGGATACAGGAACTGAGAAACTGGTTTACGCCTTGCTGGACACGCAAAGCGACACGACGTTTGTTGACCAGGAACTGAGTGATGTATTAAAGGCAGATTCCTGTCCAGTTAAGCTGAAGTTAACTACGATGATTGGACGCGACGTGATCGTAAAGAGCCAAAGAGTCTCAGGGCTTTGTGTTCGGGGTTATCGCTCTTCCCTCCTCATCGACCTTCCTCCTGCTTATACCAAGGATTGCATACCAGTAAACAGAGCCCATATCCCAACATGCGAGACAGCTAAAAGGTGGAATCATCTCTCCAAGGTCATAGAAGAGATTCCACCTCTACAGGACTGTGAGGTTGGTTTATTGATAGGCTATAACTGCGCACGAGCAATGGCACCAAGAGACGTCATATCAGGAGGAGACGATGAGCCTTATGCAATTCGTACCGACTTAGGATGGAGCATAGTTGGTGGTACGTCGACATGCCCCGACACCTCAAGTACGGCGGGACAGTGCTTCCGAGTTGCAGTCAGGGAGCTCCCACCAGTCACTCCGGCAGATGCCATTCGCATTCTAGAGTCTGACTTTAAGGATGCTAAGGAAGACGGCAAACCAGTGTCTCAGGAGGACATCCTGTTCCTGGACAAACTCAAGAACCACATCGAAAAGAACAGTCTAGGTCACTACGAGATGCCGTTGCCCTTTAAGGAGAGACCTACCTTACCTGACAACAAACAGCTTGCAGTCATACGTCTGAGCCATCTAAAGAGGAAGCTGTTAAAGGATGAAGGGTACAAAGAACAGTATATCAAGTTCATGGAGGAGGTCATAGAAAGGGGTGATGCAGAGGAAGTCCACGATGATGGGAAAGAGGGCGAAAAATGGTACATACCTCATCACGGTGTATTCCACGACAAGAAGCCAGGCAAACTGCGCGTGGTGTTCGACTGCTCTGCCAAGTACCAGGGAACCAGTTTGAATGATCATCTGCTCACTGGTCCTGACCTGATGAACAATCTCAACGGTGTACTTCTTCGCTTCCGGTTGCACTCTACTGCATTGATGTGCGACATAGAGAAAATGTTTCACCAATTTCATGTGAAGAAGTCAGACCAGGATTACCTGCGCTTCCTTTGGTGGAAGAAAGGAGATCTCGGTGCACAGCCCCAAGAATACCGTATGAGGGTGCATATCTTTGGCGCAGCCTCATCGCCTGGCTGTGCGAACTACGGATTGAAGCATTTGGCTACAGAAAATAAAGACCGATACCCATTAGGCTCTCAGTTCATTCTGAGAAATTTCTATGTCGACGATGGAGTCACAAGTACAGACAGCTCAGAGAAGGCTATCAAGTTAGCAGAAGAAGCCAGAAAACTTTTTGCCCTGGGTGGTCTTAGGCTCCACAAGTTTGTGTCCAATGACAAAGCTGTCCTGGTAAGCATACCAGCAACTGAACGTGCATCAGACATTAAAGACCTCAACCTTGCCTTTGATAACTTACCTTCAGAGAGAGCGTTGGGTATCCAATGCTACGTCGAATCAGACTGCCTGAAGATCAGCACCAACCTTAAGGAACAGCCTGCAACACGTCGAGGCATATTGTCCATTGTTGCATCCCTGTACGATCCCTTGGGTCTCATAGCCCCCTTTTTGCTCATTGGAAAGGAAGTGCTGCAGCAGATGTGCTGCCATGGAACAGGTTGGGACGACCCTCTAACCAACGAACTTCGTCCACGGTGGGAGAAATGGAAAAACGACCTCAACAACTTGGAGAGGATAAATATACCCCGAAGTTATGCCCCGGCAGATTTCGGAAGGGTTATTAAACGTGAGTTACATCACTTCTCCGACGCAAGCACTACTGGCTATGGACAGTGTTCATATCTGAGGCTTAGCAATGAAGAAGGAGACATCCACTGTGCTTTAGTCATGGCCAAATCTTGCGTCGCCCCAACAAAGGTCACCACGATCCCAAGATTAGAGTTGACGGCTGCAGTCATCTCTGTGAAAACCAGCAATGTTTTGAAGGAAGAACTTGGATATGCGGACATTGAAGAGCATTTTTGGACCGATTCCAAGGTTGTACTAGGGTACATCAATAATGAGGCTCGACGTTTTCATACATTCGTAGCCAACCGTATCCAGAAGATACATCTCTACACGAATCAAAGGCAATGGAGATACGTCCCTACTGACCAGAATCCTGCGGATCGTGCTTCTAGAGGTTGTTTTGTCCATGAGCTAATATCATCGGACTGGTTTACCGGCCCTGCATTTCTATGGGAAAAGGGAGTTGACCTCTCAGAAGAGGTGGCTCCGGAACTGTCAGTCGGAGATCCAGAAGTTAAGGAAACACGGACTCTAAACACGGAAACTGTAGAACAAGATTCTCTTACTTATCGGCTGGCAAAGTTCTCATCCTGGACTCGCGCCATCTGTGCAGTGGCTCGCATTCTTCGAAGGATCAACAAGGATAAGTCAATCGGCCTCTCTACAGTGCAGGAAAGAGAAGAAGCCGAGCGCCTCATCATCAAAGATCTGCAGAGACAAACATATTCGGAGGAAGTGCGGCTACTGAAGAAAGGTTGTCAGCTGCCACCTCATAACAAGCTACATCACCTCAACCCCTTCTTGGACAACAATGGTGTGATTAAGGTGGGAGGTCGACTCCGTGATTCAAACCTTCCTCTCTCAGTTAAACACCCTACCATCATTCCAAAGGAACATCATGTTACAAGGATGATCATAGCATACTGTCATGAAGAAGTCAAACATCAAGGCAAGGGGATGATTCTCAGTGCAATTAGGACAAGAGGTTACTGGATACCAGGAATTGGCAGGACGGTTGCATCCTATCTTCGCCGATGTGTAGTTTGTCGGAAGCTTCGGAGACGGACTGAAGAACAGAAAATGGCCGATCTCCCTCCAGAGCGAGTAAATCCATCTCCACCCTTTACCTACTGTGGAATGGATTGCTTTGGACCCTTCTATAGCAAGCAAGGACGTAGTGTGCGAAAACGATATGGTCTCCTTTTCACCTGCTTCTCCTCCAGAGCCATCCATATTGAAATGCTGGAGGATCTATCTACAGACTCATTCATAATTGGACTGCGCTGCTTCATTGCTATACGTGGAGCCGTACGCCAGATCAAATCTGACCAAGGCAGTAACTTCCTAGGAGCCAAGAATGAACTGCAGGAAGCCCTCACGGAATTAGATGGTGATAAACTGACGAACTTCCTTTCTAAGAAGCAGTGTGACTTCATCCTAAATGCTCCTGGATCAAGTCATGTTGGTGGAGTGTGGGAGCGTCAAATTAGAACAGTCAGGAGTGTTCTCAACGTGACCCTTGGACTCTCACCTGGAAACCTACCTGATGCTTCCCTCCGAGCATTCTTCTATGAAGCAATGACGATAGTTAATAGTCGTCCTCTCACTATTGAAAACCTACATGATCCCAACAGTCTTGAGCCACTGACACCAAACCACTTACTTACCCTGAAGTCTACCATGGCCCTTCCTCCCCCCAGCAAGTTCATAAGGGAAGATATGTATGCGAGAAAGAGATGGCGCCACGTACAATATTTGGCCGAGCAGTTCTGGAGCCGTTGGCAGAAAGAGTACTTAGCCAACATTGCCTTTAGACAACGCTGGCACACCCCAAAGAGAAACCTGCAGATCGGGGATATAGTCATAATGAAGGATGAAGACTTGCCCAGAAATGAATGGAGGTTGGGAAGAGTCGTAGAGACTACAATGGACAGAGATGGACTGGTTAGGAGAGTGAAGCTCTGTCTAGGTGACAGGAAACTTGGCAAAAATGGTGAACGTCTTACTAAGCGGTCAGTGCTCGAACGGCCAGTTCAAAAACTAGTCTTATTGTTGGAAGGTGACTAGTCCATTCCTTGCATACTATGCTTCTGTTGTTTGGTCATTATTTGTATTATGAAATCATTGTGTTCTTTCTTCCTATGTTTATGGAGTTATGTTTTTGAACACTAATGATTTGGTGGGAGTGTAAATGACCCAGATTATTTGTTTATTTGATATTTTTCAAATAGTTAAATCCCTGAACGAATTATACCTTATAATATAGATTAGACTCTTATTTTGAAATTCGGAACGGGCAACTTCCGGGAAGGAAGATCGTACCGCAACTGCTTGCCGCAGAAAGGATTAATGAGAAGGTTATCGTTTTCCATCCATCTTAAAATTAGCATCTAGCTGGAAGGCGAACAGGTATGTTTGTGTGTTGTACTTGTTGTTTACATTTCGGACAATTTGTAAATGTATTACTTGATTGTTAATAAGTTTATGAGCGATCTAGCAGGCTGATGCTAGCACCTCCTGTGCCTTTTCTGTGAATTGATTAGCATAACAGAAACGTGGTTATATCAAGTGAATGTTTATTTGTTTTATGTTATGATTACAGCTCTTACGATGTGTCTATGGCAATTTGTGAATAAATGGGTTGGAATACCCCACCATGGTCCATCCGTAATGATCATTGAGTGCATCGTCTGAATAAAGTCCGGCTGGAATGCTACAGTCACTAAAACTGAACGGCAAGAGATTGGAAAATCTTTGCTTGAGTCTGATGAGTCTCCATTTCTACTGTGACATTCAATTGATAGGGTCATAATTTGGTGCAAACAACAAGAAAGAATGGATCCATTCTGCCTCGTATCAATAGCTGACACTGTAGTGATGGATTAATGGGGTTGGGGACATTTTCTTGACACACTTCTGGCCTGGTAGTGTCAACTAAGCATTGTTTAAATGCCACAGCCTACCTGACTATTGCTCCTGACCATTTCCATCCCTTCATGGCTCCAGTGTATCACAGTGCAGGATAGCGCACCCAGTCACAAGCTCAAATCATCTGGTTTCTTAAATGTGACAATGAGTGCTCTGTGCTCAAATGGCCTCCACAGTCACCAGATCACAGAGCACCTTTGGCATGTGGCAGAATCTGCATCATGGATGTGCAGCTGACAAACCAACTGTGTGATGTTATTATGTTAAAGTGGGCTAAAATCTCAGAGGAGAATCAAGGTTTTTAGTTTCTTGGTGAATCTATGCCACAAAGAATTAAAGCTGTTCTGAAGGCAAAAGCGGGTCCAATCAAGTACTAGCAATTTACACAATCAAGTGGCCAGTGAGTATAAATATGTAAATCTAAAATTACATCTGAAGAAATGTTTGTTGATATGTTTATTTATGCACCACAGTACTCTGATGACTCACGGAGACACACAGGGGACGCCTTAACAATCCTGGCATAACATCATAAGGTTAAGGGCTAATCCTAGTTATTTAATTGTGTTAATCAGTGCCGGTTTCTAATGCCCTTAATAAGCTAGCAGAGTTAAGAAACTGCAGCTAGACGTCAGTAATGCTAATAGAGAACAATTATGCTATGATGCCTTAATGTTTTTAAGTTAATATTGTATAATCAACTTTGTCATGATTTAATGAGGACTAGAAGAGTCCTTTGCATGCCACAGATGCCGCAGAGAATTGAAACGGGACAAACAAAATGCAAATATCTGTCACAAGAGTACTACCTAAAGTTGCTTGTGCACATAAAGAAAGTACGTTCTTGAAGTTGTTTAGCAGAAAGTCCCACTTTACCAAATGAAAGTTTGGAACTTGCTGCCACATCTTAGTTCCTGTATGGACTTTTTGTCTGTTTAGAGGCCTAAATCAATCATGTGTGAAAAGACTTGTAATTGACTTTGTGATTGCTAGATGATTTAAATCCTGCAAACAGAGCTCGCAGACTCACTCTGAAAGCACCTAAATTATAATTTGATGAAGGGCTATTATGGATTTATTGCTTAGAGACAACACATTCATTTAATATCCTATATGTCCTTTTCTTGTGTACTTTGCTATTACTTGATGTTTTATAACAAATCTGATTTGAGGTCACAGATTGGCCTTTTTGACCATTTAGTAGTCGCTTTATTGGAAACAGTTGTTGTAAAACTACATTAACAAATTAGACAGATGGAAGTAACTCTGAGTATATTTAACATGATATGTTAAGATAATAATGAGTTTAAGACTGTGACTAATAATATGTCTTATGTCAGCACCTATCCTTAGAAGCAGGATAGACTGAGGGACCCCATCAATGTGAGGTGAGATCATGCCGGCCAGTGCTAGCTGTAGAACATTAACACCAGTAGGTCATGACATGACATTTAATGGTGGGGATGAAGCAAGCATGCATACACATTTTTTTCTCACCAAGCGAAGGCTCCTTGCCACCAATCAGCAGTGACACTTAGAGGGAATTAAGCCTCTGTGTCACACATGACTGTTTCTCATCTAAGTCGCATTTAAATCAGTTGGAGTCAGTGCACTGTGTCTATGTTAGTTCAAGCTCACACCAAATATCACTTTTATTGAGACACAAGTTGACTTTACTGCAGTCATAAAGTTCTTCATTTATGTTCAGTAACAGCAAAAATCAAAGTGTTTGTATTTTGGTGAGTGGCAAAATCTCCTGGAGATGTATTTATAAAAAGTAGTCTCTATGCACCTCTGCATTTTTCCAGGTAACTCATGGGTTTACCCATTCTCTTTAATGTGGTACCAGCGTAGAGCTCATTGAAGTTGAGCCAGATGTCTGATGCATGTCAACTCTTAGCATAATTCATATTTTTTTGAATTATTTGGTACAGTTATTCAGCATGCTTTTCAGAATTAAAGTAGGATTGTAAAAGAAATGTTCTTAAATGAAATTGATCAGCAAGTTAAACTGCATTGTTACACAACCAGTAAATTATGTAATGTGTGAAAACACCCAATGACACAACATCTCTCTAAAAGAAGTAGCCAAAGACCCGTAATACACCTCATTCTGTTACAGATAATACTGACAATGAAGGTAATTGCTTGTATAATAAAAAGTACAATAGGCACTCAAAAGACCTAGTCATCAGGAACTGATTATTCCTTCGTGAGTAAGACATCCTAACAATTTAACAAAAGTATAAACGTGGTAACGGACTACTTTTCTTTCTGAATAACATCCTGCTTGCTTTGGGATTTTTCAACAATGGCAAGCATTGTGACCTCCAAACCAGTGTTCCACCAAGTGGCAAATAAGCAGTGGCCTCGACATGATTAGAAATCACTAAAAAGACATTCACATTAAGTCTGTGTGAAAGTTGAAGCAAAAGCTTCCTCGTGACCTGTGACCTGCTTTTGTTCTTGGCTCATTTGATATCATCCACCTAATACGCTTAAACTAACAAAGGCGTCTGACACACACACAGAAAGAGGTTTTAGGATTTTTTTGTTCTAATCTAACAGTGAGATCCAAAAGAATAAAATAATTAACTATACACGATTAGAAAGTAAGAATGATTTAGAAGTAACAAAAAACTGAGGCGTTATGACACCAAAGTTTGAGACTCCGGTGGATTTAACAAAAAGCAGAGAATAACACTGAGCACCTGATCGGAGTTGAAACGGGCTGTGCCATGTCCCACCCTGCCGGTCAGGGAACCAAACAATTCTGAGAAGAAGTAAGTCTGTCCTGCCACTGCAGTCTGTATTATGATAAGCTGCTTGAACACCATTGTCTCACATCACTTTCAAGTGGGGAAAAAGAAACAACGCTGTCTGATCTAATTTAAGGTTTTATAACTTTCATGTTGTTGGCAGAGACATGCTTTGAGCAAATTGGAAGTTTTTCTTATGTTATATAAACGCTTAAGTCAGGAGAAGGGAAAGACTGAGATGGAAAGCCTGAGGTGGTCATTATGCGACAATATGAGATTTGCATCTTGCTCTGTGCTATTTTTGTTAATTTCACCTCAACAAAATTTGAATAACCATTATTACATTTTTACTGTAGCAACAACAAGACACGGGAGGGAGATTACTGTAAAAAAAAAAATCATTTAAAAAATCACTACCCTGAGAATGCTTGATTTGAGCGTCTTTATTCTTGGATGACTTTTACTGCTCAACAACAACAAAAAATCAGGAGTGTTTAGTGTTTGTAGACAATATTGTTAAGATGAATAATTGCTATTAGGTGGCTGATTTTACATGTTTTGTGAGGAAAAGAAAGAAGAAAGCACTGCAAAGATTGGAAAATTGTTTTGTGGTTACAAGGTGTTGTTCTGTGCTTTGAGATGATGAAACTCCTCAACAAGTGAAATCCAAGAGACGAAAAGTTTCAAACTAATACAGACAGAGATTATGGCCATGAACAGATCAACGGTGAAACTGCAGGGACAGCATATTCAGTAGAAGACAGAGATGATTCATTCATTCCCTCTGACAATTGGTTGTGCTCTTTTATTAAGAAAGAAAGGTCAAAATTTATTAAATACAGTATTCGTCATGCACACATGGAGTACGGTGTATAAGTCTTGAGCCCCAGTTCCTTTTCTTACATTTTGCTTCCAAGGACCCAGAGTTTTAGTATTCTTAAAGCTCTTGAGCATTAATCCTCCAGGCTTCCTGAAGGTCTTTCAAAGTTTTTCTTTGGACATTGTTGCTTTGTTTTACTCATTTTCAGTCCAGTCCTTGTACCTGACCATTTTCAGAGGAATGTTTTTTCTCTTTTGTTCATTAAGCCACTTAACACTGACCCGTGAATCATTCAAGTATAAAAAAGGAACCTAATGCAAAACATGAACCCGTGTTGTGTTTCTATTACATAGCTTAGCAAAGAGCTAATTTTGAATCTAGTAGAAGGCAATGGCAAAAACACATAATTTGTTCTTCTTTCGTTAGCTGAAGGTATACAAAGCTAAGTTTTGCTTTTTTTTTTTTGCATTAACAAGGTGATTCCCAAAGGGCAGTTAGCTGAAAATGTATTCATGTGTCTGCCTGGTGCGCAGTGTGTCATTAAGAAAACTGGACAAGTGGCAGGCCTAAAACTCAAAGACTTGACACAGAACCTGAAAAGTTTCATTGAAGTTTCATCAGAAATGCTGAGATGAGGTTACACAAGAACAGGAACCAGGTTTTCTGGAGTAATAAATCCAAATTTGAAACTTTTGGTTCAAATTATTGTCAGAATACGCAGATGAGATCAGGGGAGAGAAAGGCTAGCTATAAAACACGGTGGAAGCTCTGTCATGGTTGCAACTGCATTTCAGTCAGTAGTGCTGGGGATCTTGTCAAAATTATGAACGCATAAAAGTACCATCAGATTTGGATCCACCATAAAATAACATCTGGAAAGTGTCTGATTTACCAAGGCTTTGTTTTTAAGCATGCCAAGGACCCCAAACACACTGCCAGTGCAATAAAAGCACACCTGGAGAGAAAAGCACTCAGTGGAACACTATCAGTCATGGATTGGTCTCCCAAGAACCCAGACCTTAATATTATTGAATCAGTGTGTGATCATCTCGACAGAGAATGGAATAAAAGGCAGGCAACATCCAAAGAAGACCTTTGAATGGCCTTTTGTCTCATATACTCTGTTTCCATATTTAAAAAATGAAAGGGTACGTGCTGTACTGCACATCATTCTTGCAGGAAGAGGCTTGCTGGATTATTGGACTGCTCTAATTTAGTTATTTAGTTATTTCTGGTCTCCACACACAGACATGTCTGAAAGCGTACACAGAGAGAGCATGTGACTCCACAGCAGACACACTTACACACTCACTACATCTACAAAGAGGACATGGCAGTTTGTGTGTACCCTCAGACTGGTGCAGGGAGAGGTGCGAGGCTGTCTGGCTGCACAATCACTGCCTCCGTTCTCCTGTGTGTGTCCTTCCTCAGTTCTCTCCTCCATCCTCCACAAATGTATTTCTTCTTAGCAGAGGTCTCCCACGTATTGCAATTTCTTGGCACTGAGGCATGCAACCCTGCAAATGGATAATTCAAGCATGTGACCCACTTCTCATCCTCAGCACACAAAAAAACAGAAACATGTCTTTGGCGGCTGGCAGAGAGGAAACTAACTCATAATCCTAGAAACATAACAAAACATTAAAGACAAACAGGTTTCTGAATTTTGTTTTAGTAAGCTTAAAACTGAAATACCAAATAAAAGGTGATGACTTCTGGATTCTCAGAAGAAAAAAATACAGTTAGCTATATTAAACCACAATATGTTTTTATCTTTAAACGAAACATTCAAACATATCAAACTACACACCCTGCTGTATTATATGGGTAGTAACAGACCACAAGACAGAATACAATGAAGCATAAACTCAGCTATGAGGCATGTTAAGACTGTAATCTTATGTCTAAGAACTTCAGTGCACTGAAATGATATCATATCAGAGGTAATTTGATTTCCTAGAAGATAAACAGTTGCTTCTGGGGGCCAAAAATGCATTCTGTCGGTGTGGGAAGGTTTTCTATAAACTTGGAGAAAATGCGTCTGAAATAAGCTGAAAGAACAATGATAACTAATGATAGATGATGATAACCGCCACGTGCCCGCCACTAAACTGCTGATCTAGGTTTACTCCGGCTTGCCTCTACTGTCAGTAACCTGCCCATCAAGTGGCCACACTGTGGCCTGAGGAAAGTAAGTATTTGCCTTAATTTATCCACTGAGACTTTAAAGTACTTATACTAGATGATAGATGATATTAGAGCTTGACCAATGTTGGATTTATAAAACTGATGCTGATATTTGGTTTAAAAAATCCAATATTCTCTGTATTTACTCACTTACGTGTTGCCTAACTGCATTCGCATCTGCTGAAGGTATGTATTTAAACAGGGAAATTGCAGAGTTCTGTAGAGGGC
This sequence comes from Rhamphochromis sp. 'chilingali', assembly GCF_963969265.1. Lineage (NCBI taxonomy): Eukaryota > Metazoa > Chordata > Actinopteri > Cichliformes > Cichlidae > Rhamphochromis > Rhamphochromis sp. 'chilingali'. The sequence goes on along the minus strand of NC_137935.1, from coordinate 20,646,179 downwards.
ACACTATGCTGTGTCAACACAAGTAACACGGTTGAAGGGCGTTTGCCTCGTCCATTCTTCACTTTAAAAATTTAATTTCTAAACACCAATACAAATAGCCAATACTGGTGAATAAAGTGGTCAGGCTCTAACTGTTATTTATTAAAGTAGTTAGTTGTTATTTTGTATTTAATGCCACATAATCCAAAAGTTCAGAACTTAAAAGAAAAAAATAAAACGTCCCTGAGATCTCCTTTTAGATACATCAGAGCAGAGTCAACATGCTGCTGTTGAATACTTCACAGTACAATCCACACACTTAACCTCATCATTTTTAGCAAGCATAGTAAAATACACACAGTACATGTACCGTTATCGCCAGTCTTGTTAGGGATTTTCCATAACAAACCTATCCAGGCACTGCTGGAGCGCCAGGTCATTGCGTGTAGTGTCGCGCAGAATAGAACTACACTGATATGAGCATCATCTGTGTGAGTAAAACCAAAAAACAGAATCGGTTTCCCATAATATACTCATGCTTGTGCTAACCATTCGGGTGTTTTATAGCTCTATGCAAAGATTTTTATGTCCCAGTTTTTACAATAAATCTAAAGACAGAGCCCTCTTTGTCTAAATCTGTTTTTTTTCTTTTTATTTGTCTCATTTGTCTCACTGGCTGACGACAAATCAACACTTTGTGAAAACAGCTGATTCACTGTAAAAGCCCCACAGTGGTGGTGTTTTTTTCTTAATAAGTCTATAACTTTTGACGGCAGCATTTTATAATGTTGTTCATTCTTGTACATTTTTATATGAAGCTGTGAGTGTAAATCAGGAATGAAAGGTGTTTTTAGATTCTGGTGAATCAAAAAAGAGTTTTTTAAAAAGCTGTCGTCTGCAGGCAATGCCTTGCATGGCAAACTAGAATACTATGGTTGTTCTTCGTGAGTATACTGAAAACAAAAAGGCAATTCTAAAGGTGGAGAAATAAAATAACGGATGCTGTGTTTATCCTTTCCTTTTAAATCTCTTTCACTGGTCCCTCTCTGACCCTTTTCTCTGCCCGTGTATGAATTCTTTATCTCTAGCTCCTCGCATTTGTCTTGCTTATTTCACGTTTTGCCTTCTCCTCCCTCCTCAGTCCATTTCAGCAGTCATGTGAAACAGTGAATGTAATTGCTCCAGGGAAGCGAGCTGACGATCGCTTTGCAGAAAATAACACAAACTCATTGCTCTTAGCATTTATGTCAGTGACACTGCTGTTATTACTATTACATGTAACACATTTACATTTCTCTCTGATTGGCTCTTTTATTTAGAACAGACTAAAATGAGCTGGCTTATTGCAACAGGTCTGACCTACTTTCAAGGAATTTGACCAACAGTAGATGACTGAGTTCATAAAACAGCGTCCCAAAAAAGATATACGTTAGTCAGCTGTAAGTACTCAGCTAAATAGCATTTAATCTGGCTTTATTGTGCCATATTTCATTAAATTACCTAAACAGAATCACTGCTGAAGGAGGATGACTTCAGCTTCTGAATCTCTGGGTTAATAGGCTGGCTTGTAAGTCAGCATTGAAAGAAATGTTCAAATCACATACAAATATAATTCTGATACAAACAAACTGAGCTTCTAGTGAGCTTCCACTATCCACTAGACCACTGAGAGGACTTTTGCACTTCGCATACCTGTATCATTCCCGAATATACACCTGTCTACACAAACGTTTCTTTCTTTTTAAATAAAACAATATACCATGTACCATATACACCCGACACAAGCTGTGACTGACTGAATGTGCTGCCCTCTCGCTCATCAAGCCTCATTCTTTATCTGTTCCTTATTAGCATGATAGACATATGTGTCCTCATCTTGTATTCTGCATGCAAAATCTCAGCGCAGAGCAGAAATCTAAACAGAAACGAACGACTCCTTCCAGTAATCAAAGGTGCAGCTTGAAGGCAGGCAACATCGTGGGAAATTAACAATAACAAATCTGATCATGCCTTTATGATGTCCATGTCACCAGCTGGATGAGAATTGCAGTAAAGTGCATAGATGAATCACCACACTTACGGCATTTTGCTGCCTATGTAAAAATAACACTTTGTACAGGTTAAACCGTGTACAGCTTAAGATTTCAGGTAATGAAAATATTAAATGTCTGGATTATTTGGATTTAGATGTTGTGTTGGTGTTAGGAAAAGTTTGGAAATGATGGTTAAATTTGGATTATATCTCCATCATATTTGCTATAGTTTGAACACAAATTAAAGCACCCACCAGTTACCCTGCACATCTGTTTCAACAATATCCTTATAACTGCTTAGGCAGTAAATCAGGAGGATCTACTCAAATTGAAAGCTTCTAGTACCTACAGGAGGGCTTAATGTCCCCAAGCGCTATTCCTGCAATTTACGAACGTCCTTTTTGAGACATTAGTTAAGGTGGCATTTTAAAGCATTTCATAACGCAAGCAGGTCAAACTTCATCAAAGGAACATCTTTTAGTGCATGAAAAACCTCTGGCAAGTTAAAACTCAGGATCCTGCTGTAAGGCTCCTTTGTCAGGATGCCATGCAGGTACTGCAGGTGCTTTGTGAGACACACACACACACACACACATACACAATTCCCTGCACGTCTTATAGGTCACTACTGTTAACTAGTCCCGATCACTACAGGTTACATAAACTTCAATTTCTTTGATGAAACTCTAGGTTGATGTGTTTTAAAATGAATTGCTGGCATTTAGCGTGAGAATTTAATCGAATGCAGACATGTTAAAAGTCTGACTTGACTTAGCCCACAACAGCCTACAAAACAACAGCAACTGTTAAAAAACCCCAACTCACCTCAGTGTCCTGTGGAGCAGTGGTCGAGTTCCGACCGCGAGCTGCAGCCTGCAAAGTGAACAGCCTATCGGAAGCACTGGTAGACTCCCTTCAACCTGCTCCTGTCAAACTTCTCATGTGGACTGGTGATGAGCAGAAGCGCCGATTCTTACGGTGAATGCGCCGACACGAAGCCCACCTTCAGAGTTCATTTCCACCCACGGCAACTCTCGGGCACAGTGTTCCAAGTTACACAGGCGTTTTAGTCCCGTGACACAAGTCTTCACTGCGTGATGTGGGCTGTGTGTTAGTGAGATGCAGGGCGTAAGATGCGCTCAGAGAGGTCGCCCTACAACGGGTTTCCCCCCTTCCTCTTTTTCTTCGTCTTCGACTGACTGCAGACAGAGAGGCGTTGGTACGATGAGTCTACTCGGTGTCTTTCATAATATACTGCTCTCTCTCCTTCGCTTTCTCCTTTCTTTCATTCTGTCTCCTTTCCCCCTCTCTCCTCAGACAGTCTGCCCCCTCCTCCCTAATTTCTGCACAGTTCGGCGGAGCTTTATTGGAATCATGTAACCTACAGTGTCGTGCGTTTGTCAACAAGCTGTGAGCTGGTCATTCACCGGGTTCGTGTGAGAACATCACGCTTCTTCAATTTAAATATATGTTTTTCAAAGAATATTTGTCCTGAGCTTTGATTTGGTTTACAAAATTTGATAGTTGAGCCTCCGCTGTGTACATCCCCGCTCTTGGTCTCTGTGTAAGCCTTTTATAATGAACTGTATGTTTGTGTGCGCTCCTTTCATTAAAGTGACAGTATGTTTTTGCCGATTTGATCCTGTTTCTCTGCAGCTGTGCACAAAGAACAAATGTACCCATTGTCACGCCAGTGCAGATTCATAAAAGTCCCGTTTGGTTCTTCTCAACTGCTGAAATCTCGACTCTGTTCAAATTTAGAACAGGCTAGTGAAAGGAGATATATATATATATATATATATATATATATATATATATATATATATATATATATATATATATATATATATATATATATATATATATATATATGAAGAAGCTACTGTTAAGCAAATTCTAATCAACCCAATACATCCACCTAGACACAAATATGAAATGCTGTCATCAAACTTTACTTTTTTCTTCTATTAGCAGAATAGTGTCCACATCATGTTGAGCCCAACAACGTGCCACTGCTGTCCCTGTGTGAAGTGTTTAGATCTTTATGCATGACAGCAGCATACACCTTAACCCCCTCGTCCTGGAGGACAGCTCAGTTTTACGTGGGTAAGTAGGAACAGGAGGTGACGGGTAGCAGATTTCCGTAGTGTTCGTGTAGCACCTGTCCTGCCAAGTTGTATCTGATTGCACTGGCGGTCACAACTGTCAGATGGTGCACATTACAAAAAGCATACAGACATGCTGGAGTGTCCTTGAATTTTCTCATTCAGTGTCTCATTCAATCTCTGTCTTCAGAACCTGCAGCTGTCTCATTAAAGTAGGTTAATGTACTGCAGACGAGGGCTCAACCTGTTGCATTAATACAATTGACTTGCAGGGTTTTGTGTGGCATCCTCATTCTCATTTAATCACTGATGCATAAAAATGAAGCCCTCACAGGTTAAAGAGTCACACTTGTATATTTTGATTGTTTAACACGACTTCTAAAAATGTTGGGATGCTGTGTAAAATGTAAATAACAACAGAATACAGAGATTTGCAGATTTCATAAACTCAACATATTATTTGTTTAAAGTGAGAAATGTTATGATTTTAACAAAAATACTTTGAATTTGATGACAGTAGCACATCCCATAAAAGCTGGGACAGGGTTACTGAGTACTAACAACGGTCCATAAACGTTTGGGAACTGAGGAGACCAGTTGGTTGAATTTTTGTGAGAGGATTGTTGTCCCAGTCTTCTCTACTTAATATTCCCGGATCTACTTTTTGGTGTTTTTCATTTCATGATGCAGGAAATGTTTTCAGTTGGGGAAAGGTCTCGACTGCAGGCAGATCAGCTCACATTCTTGATATAAGAGCAGTATCAACTTATGAAGTTTAAACATTTGCATTAAAATTAACTGATTAAAAAAGTTGCTGTTATCTAATGTACAGTAAGTAATCTATGGGCTTTACATATGCAGACACATGTTGCTAAGTTAGCTACGTAGAGCCTAAGAAATGTGTAATCAGCAGGTAACAAAAGTGTAGGAGTGTAAGTGTGTGCATGAGAGATGGAAATGGCTGTGACTGAAGTTAATTGCTTCAATTTCTGAGCAACACAGAAAAAAAGCATCCCTAAGCATGACTCAGAAACCACTGCAGTTTTGCTGCAGATTGTTATGAAGCATAATAAGAAATATCTGTAATCACTGAACTGCTTTCCTTCCTGGGTGTTAGGCTGCTTTTCTGTGCTGTTCCCTCTAGATCCGGGGGCGGGTCCTGTCCTAAATCTACATGAGTTTGCAATTTTAGCTGATCAGCTGATCAGGAATTTTATTCTAAAATGATACTGCTTCATTTTTTTGAGAAAACAGCCCCCAGTTGGCCTAAAGGGGTCTAAAGTACTTTGTGAAATAGTCAGAGATTTTCTTTTACACATCAGGTCATACACCCAAAACATGCTTAAATATCAGCAATCCCATTTTAACCACATAAAAATTGGGCTAATAGTGCAGAGATTTTAAAATCAAAAAATATATATACGTACCCATTATGTGGAATGAAACTTTTCAGAATCATAACAATTATATTTTTGGATCACATTTTTTAAGTTTGATTTTTTTGATGCAATTTATTGTATATATATTTTTGTATGTATATATTTGTATATATTTAATGCTTTTTTATTTATTCCTATCTTGATCTATGACAATGCAATTTATCCTTCACAATCCAACTTTCAAATGAATGTTAATGTAGAATGTACAATAAAAATCATTCCTTCTGGTTCTGTCCATGCTCTCATTTAATGGTGCTGTGATTGTAAGATAATACTCTAGTCCAGTGAGCACTGGCGCTACCTCATGCCCTCCTTCTGAAGATGCTATTCATAACCTGATTATTTCTGGTAATATTATGCCTCTCTTTCCTTTCAGGCCGTTTCTGATTACTTTAAAATGGAAGTTGTCCTTAGAAGGGTGCTCAATCCTTAATAATTCTGGCCAGTCTTAAAATTGTTCTTTCCAAGGTCCTAGACAAGCTATAGCAGAACAGTTGAAATAAAAGGTAAAAGAGAAATTTCAGTTGGGTATAAGGTTTGGGTCGGTTAATCGTTGGGCTTGCAAAGCATCTTGTTGGGAGATTTTTTATTCCTGTTTGCTTGTCGGCAGCCTTTGACATCACTGATCACAGTGACTAAAGTCAAAATCTTAAACTGTGGGCATTTACGATTTGTTTTAGTTTTTCTATCTTCAATGCTTCAATCAATCTGTTTGGACATTTTGAGTTATAAATCAACACAAACACATCTACAAAATGGATCTGGAGTTGCATTCTTAGGCATTTTCTTTTTATCCAGTGCTTAACAGATGTCTAAAATTAAGAGTGTTGGAAATGATCAAAATCATGTTTTATGTGTCTGTAATAATCCACCAATATGCACAAGCCTCTTAATCAAATTAATATTTTTACTGTTGAAACATAATACTTTTAAATACTTTTAAATTTTAAATACACTTAGTCATTGAGGGTTAGCAGGAGGGACTATGCGCTTACCTGCTGCTCCTTGGCAGGTAGCTCCATGCCCTCCTGGGTTTTAATTGCACCTTAGAACACATATGCATCAACACTACAATGAGCGGGTGGAGGGAGGTTTGGAGTCTTCTCCCACCCCCATTCTCTGCGGCCTGCTGGAGCGGGAGGGCTAGTAGGAGGAGTTGGCCGTCCGACTGCGGTCTGGGGTGTGGGGCCTCCCTGCTGCTGCGGAGTCGGGGTGGTCTGCCTCTCCCCACCGCAGGGAAAAGGGTAACACCACCTGGGTCTGGGTGCAATTCCCCCCTCCAGGGGCAAGGGTACCTAGACCCGGTTTGTAGAGTACGCTTGGGGAGTGTGATTGTGTGTACAGCGTCTCTTTATGTCTGTCTCCACGTTGGTTGAGTGTGGAGTGAGTGCATATGAGAGCATGAGGGTGGGAATGGATGTTTGTGTCTGTGTGTGCCTGTATGTCTGTGTCTATATGTCAGGTTGGGTATCAGACGCCACCTCTCTGGGGACACCTCAGGCCCTCCAAGGTTTGGAGGCCTATCTCCACCCACCACCACTTCCCCTGCCGGTGGCGGACTCCCTCAGGTGTCGGTGTGTTGGTGGTTCTTTGTGTCTGGGGGTGGGCGTCCGGGTACACACCGGCTCACTCCTTGGCGGCCGCTTGTCGGGGCCTGGGGCCTGGGGCTCGCTCGGGCCCCTTTGGAGGTGGGGTGCCCCCGGCCTCTCGGCCTAGGGCTCGGTCACTCAGGCGCAGCTGGGGGCCGGCGGAGCTCACGGGCGCGTCACTGCAACTCCCCCTGACTTCTGCTCCGCGGCTGCTGGGCGAGCCCTCATCTGGGACTCTCCTCAGCTCTTACTGGGACAGTGGCGCGGCTGCCCCTCTGTTGGTCTTCCATGGTTTCTTGTGTTCTGGGGGCCTCTGGATGTCTGGAGTTTTGATCTCCTCCATACCCGCTTCACACCCTGGAGGACGGGGCTGTGGCCCCCCCACACTCCCTAGCAGATCATTACATGGAGAAACCTTTGGAATGCAAGCATGCTGATCCACACAGGTATGCACACATGGGTATTCACAGACGTGGACTAAAGCTTTCTTGGCTGCTGCCTCAAAGCACACTGTGCGCTGTCTATCTTGCGTGCTGCACAATATCGTTTATTACTTAGTAAATACTGATATCTATGACTAGCTAGTTTATTGTGATGGTGCTTTGTTTTCTCTATTATTATGTTGCTCTTTGTTGTTTGCTGTCTCCTCTGTTTGTTTTTTTTGTTTGTTTGTTTTTTTTTCTCCATACAGGTGACCCAGGAGTTCTTTTTTTTCTCTCTCTTCCCCCCCCTTCTCACCGTCTCTTCTCCCCTTTGGTTTTCTTTCTTTCTCTCCCCCTCTCTCTCTCATTCATTCCCCCTGTCCTATTTATTTAAAAAAAAAAAAAAAAAAAAAAAAAAAAATGACAAAGGATGAACTGAAGCTCTGCCATCACGTAATGTCGCATACTGCTGTTTCTGATGTCATTTAGAAAAAAAAAAAAAGAAAAAAAAAAAAAAGAAACATAATACTTTTTGTTATAACAGATAAGGCAAAACTTAAGCTCTTTATTTAAAGAACTTTATGTTTTGATATTTTGTCTAAAGGACTTTTAAGAACTTAAGGGCTCATTTAAAAAAATTAAAAAATGGCATCACTAGTAAGATTAAGGCCAGTTTCACGTGTTGTGTCCAGTAGGGTCCCCACGTTACTTAATTGTGCAAAGAAGAAAATATAATAACAGGTGTGCTAAACATTTTGCACACCTGTTAAGCTCAAAATTCAAGCTTTGTCCAAAATTTTCTTTTATGTTACATTTTCAACACTGACATTTAAAGGAAAGCACCTACAGCAATCCAGTTTTCTTTTTTTACTATCTAACGTTGTAATTTTACACAGTCCCCACAGTAACTGGAGTGAGGTTCCTTTATCGTCTCTGTGTCTTTACGAGAGCTTTATAATTACTTTGGAGGCTCTGTAAACTAAGGTGTTTTTGCATTTATCAGCTTGCGGTAAACACCCACTTATAATGAGAACCGAAAGGTCAAAATGCAGCAAAAGATTTCAGATTTAGTCCGTGTAGAAGTGATCATAGTGAGATAAATTAAAGATGACATAGGGAATGCGAACGGTCTGAACTGGCTTACTATGAACTAATGGTGGCGTGTGAGCGATGGTCCCTCCTTCTGATTCACTACACTTGATTCCTGGGCATAGTCATTATCCACAGGAGTCACAAAGTCGGATTTAAGAAGGTCAGGGATTATGGGAAGAAGGAACAAATGAAAGGGAATAAGTAGGGATTTTTGATAGGTGTGGAGATGGAGAGATGGTGGGAGGGAAGAAGAGATTATGAGAGAGGACAGAATGACCAGAACTGACTGAGAGTGAAAAGGGGGGGGGGGGGGGGGGGGGGGGAGGAAGTGATGGGGAAAAGAGCAAGCGTCTCCCTGGAGAGTGTACATGTATTCCTTGCAGAATACAGAATGAAAACTGAGAGAAAAATGTAGGGCACTGGCTTGTGCATAAACCATCTGACTGAAACGTAGCACATCATAAAGATCAAGGGCAAAACTTGTCCTATATTTTCAGTTCACAGAGCAAATGGTAGAAAAGATGTGCCATGATATTTAATACACTCACCAGTAAATTCCAAAGGCTGACATAAAATCAATCTGACAAAGACCACCTCAAGAGAAAGGCAGCTTTAGTGAAAACAAGATTAATAAACACATTTCAATCTGTACTAGAGAGGAGATGCAGCTGATTTATTTGACTGTCTACATCAGAATTAGTAAATACTAATAACTTTTAAAAAATTCCATTAATTTGACAAAAAGGTTTAGAATTATAGAATTATTCAGAGAGCTATATGTCTAAAGGACTTTTAAGAACGTAAGGACTGAGTTGGTACTCATTTAAAACAACAAAAACATGACATCACTAGTAAGATTAAACCCAGTTTCATGTGTTGTGAGCATCCAAGGTGTGTGCATCCAGTAGGGGGGCCCAGACTAGCCCCCATGCTACCCAAGCCTACCTCGAATATGAGCGAGAGTCATACAGTATAACTGAAGCCATACTGGCTCAGACGTTGACCACAGGGTAGTGAACAGGGTGAGTGACTCAGGATGGATCCTGGACTGACGTGTGCGATCTCTGTCCAGAACAGTGCAGAAGACATTTTGTTCCATATTGGCATGATGAAATCACACAGTTGGTGCAAACTTGCTGGCTGCACATCCACGATGTGAATCCTTTGTTCCACCATATCCCACAGTTGCTCTATTGGATTGAAATCTGGTGACCGTGGAGGACATTTCAATACAATGAACTGGTTGTCATGTTCAAGAGACCAGTTTGAAATGATTTGAGCTTTATGACATGATATCTTATACTGCTGGAAGCCTCCATCCGAAGAGTAGTAGTAGTGGGTAGTCATAAAGGGATGGACATGGTCAGCAGCAATGCACAGGTAGACTCTGGCACTAACGATGCTCAGTTGGTACTAAGGAGCCCAAAGCGTGCCAAGAAAACATTCTCTACACTATTGCACCAACACTAGCTTGAACCATCGATACAAGGCAGCTGTTCATGTAGTTTATGCAAATTCTGACTCTGTCATTCAAATATTTCAGCAGAAAGTGAGACTCAGGCACCATTTTCCCACTCATCTGTTGTCCAATTTCTTCATAGGTCTGTACAAATTGTAGCCTCAGTTTCCTGTTCTTAGCTGACAGGAATGGCATTCGGTGTGGTCTTCTGCTGCTGTAGCCTATCTGCCTCAAGGTTCAGTGTGCTGTGCATTCACAGATGCTCTTCTGCACACCTTGGTTGAAGCAAGTGGTTATCGGAATTATTGTTGCCTTCCTGTCAGCTCCAACTTTTCTGGCTATTTTCGTCTGACCTCTGACTTCAGCAAGACATTTTGACCCAGAGGACTGCCGCTCACTGGATAAATCCCAGCAGATCAGCAGTTTCTGAAACAATCAGAAGAGCCTGTCTGGCACCAATAACCATGTCGCATTCAAATTCAGATAAATAACATTTCTTCCCCATTTTGATGCTCGATTTGAACATCAGGAAGTTTTCTTGACAATGTCTGCATGCCTTAATGCACTGAGTTTCTGTCATATAATCGATCTTTGCGCTCACAAGCAGTCGAACATGTATTCTTAATAAAGTGGCCGGTGACTGTACATTCTAAAGTGTAATTATAAATTCAAATTTCTGTCATGCAGAAAACACATTACCATAATAAAACATATCTGTGTATTTCTTTAAAGAGCGAGTCCTGTGAGTTTTTGGAGAAATGACCAAAGAAAGACACACACGTGAAGCATTTATAAATGTTATTATTCAACAATATTCACATTACAACAACAACACTGCTCTGCTAGTGACAGGTTTTAATAATCCCAATATATTGTATAGTTATTTTGTAATACATTATCAAGAGGCACTTCCAGTAAGTCTGGCAATAGAGGAGCTACAGTATTGTGTCTAAATTCCAAAACAGTAAAAATAAATATTTTTCTAAAAGTTTTTTTTTGTCATAATATACTTTTGAATCTGTACAGTATATATTTTTTATACAAAGTCAAACAATATCTTGAAATAAAATGTCAAATTTCACTTAAATATTGGTGAATCACACATTTTCTTCATCCTGTTGGTATTGCTACATGTGTTTAAGTGCAAGATACTAAAGAGAAGGAAAGAATTGAATCTGTGAAGTGCCTGCTATAGTAGATAAAAACATACCAGTCTCCTTTATCGTGCTTAAAGTTGTGAAAAAAAGACTTTTGGTTTCCTTTCTGACGAAAGAGGAAAACTAACGAATATAGCATTCAAACAATGTCTACATACATATATGTGAAAATGGCACAGGAGCATGTTCCCCTTTGAAATTGGCCAAAACAACAAACAATACAAAAAGAAAAGTTTTTTTTTTGGTTCAAATAAGAAAAGAAAAAAACAAGTACAAGAGCTTCAGTCTACGAACAGAACAGTAGGCCGGTTACATTGCTACTGGTGCCTGTTGACATGGCAGTGAAAGAATAACAGGCAGTTAACGTGCACGTCACCGTGAGCGGTGGTGATGCCAGATGGATACCAATAATTCTTGAATTCATTTTTATCTTCACAGAACAAAATATATATGCATATTCAGATACCCTCACCAGTATTGGAATAACACTGACCAAAAACATGCTCCTTTTAGGGCTTGTTTCTGTGCAAATCACAAAAAAACGCATCGTTCAAAAAGTTTCTTTGGTTTGCACAAGCTCATCCAGTGTTTGGCAATCTCCCCCTCAACATTTAAAGGAAACTGGCTCATGCTGGCTCTTATAAAGTGAAATAACTGGGTAGTTTGTGACCCTGCAGTTTTCTTGTTTGTTTCTCTCTTTTTTTATAACTAATATTTCTAATATTGTTTTTTTTTTTCAATTAAGAGAAAATAAGAGTTATGACTGCCATGTGATTGCCTGGTACAAATCACTGACCAGTGCTGCTGTGATGACAAAGAACAAAAAGCTGACAGATGTGACATTTTTTGTGTTAGTAAAGAATTTTTTACTCAGATTCTTCAGCTAACCATGTCGCTAGCTTTCCATGTATCGGCCTATTTACTCCAAATCAGCTATAGTGTATACTTTAAATTACACAATGCAGCCGTATTTCACAAAACAGGCTTTCTTTGGTTTCCTGTTAGTTATGCAAAACGTTTTAAAAGTTATCTATTACGTCTCAGTTAACATTAGGTCTTCATGAAGTTTTCTTGACATAATGCAAAGCTCGATTTAAATTACATGATGGATTCAACAATATTAAAACATTAGCAAAAATAACTGTTTTTCTCACTTGAATGCGTTGTCAACCTCGAGTAAATTTCTAGCATGTGCTAACAGATTTTTCTTCTTTAATTATTGTGCATATATGAAACAAAACCAACGGCTGCCTTGAAATGCAGGAAAGACTCAAATCTAAAACTGTAAAGCGTACATTTAAATGAAGCTTAAGTTAGTTCAATAAGGAAGATCTGTATTCACCCATCTGCCTGCTTTTCCTGGGTGTTCGGCTGCTTTTCTCTTCACACGTCTACCCCTTTCGCACGCTGTCATTCTCAATCCTGACATCATTACACTAGTCCAATCATCTTCTCGCCTGCCTTCTTTGAGCCAATCAGCCTGCACTTAGAATGGTTTAAATCTGTGCTCTCCGTCATTCTACCTTTCAGACTGTCTGTCCTGCGTACCACCTCCTTCCCATCTCCACCTCAGCCACTTCAGTCAGAGCTCTATTCAAGCCTCAGTCTTCACTGCCACCACCAGCATCTAGACGCCGGTGGGTCCTGTCCTAAATCCTTGCACTGCTAGGATTCCATTCTGCCATGATGGCTCATCGGAGTCAAACACATTAACTCCTCTTTCTCAATAAATTATGTTCAGTTCTTCCGAGTGATCTGTCCTTATTGAAATATGGTTAGCAACGATTAAAGAATATGATTTGTAGTGAGAAGCTAAAACACGTGACCCTTGAAACCTTGACCGGTTCATCATTCATCTCTAGTTAAAACCCTAAAATGTTACACAGCAACACGCTGCAGCGTTCTTGGATTATTGAAATGAATATGATAATAAACTAAATAACAACTTGAAACGATATCACAGCTTTGACTTAAGTCTCTTTGAAGTGTCCAAAGGGTAAATTTCTCTTTTGACTGATCTGTTAAGTTTCAAATTTCTGATAAATGAAAACAAAGTAAAGAGATCTGAAACAGTCTACAAAACCCCCAAACACAGGTGGAGAATGGGACCATACAGGTGTGAAACATGAAATATCCAATGTAGTAGAGTTCACATTAGATTATACGTGAGGTACTGATATACTCTATAGTGCATCAGGTATTTACAGCGCATGGCGCTCATGCTCATTCACGTGTACGACAGGAGGCTTGCAGCTTCTTGCAGTGAGGTGGGTCGATGTTTTTTTAAAACTCAAGTTTAAAAGCTTGCAAACCTAAATAATGTCTTGATCTACAGTTGTGTTGCTCTGTTGTGTATCAGCTGGTGTGTACAGGTCATTTTTATCTGCTATAAGCGAACCTATCAGAACAAGCCAATGCAAAGAAAGGCTAGTGGAAGACGACTGGTCCAGGAAGTGACACGTAAAGCCAAGAGCGGATTGCCGCACATGCTACAAATATGCAAATATGACTAGTGCTGCAGTTTTTGCTACCAAACAAATCACATATCGATTTGCTTTTACTTTTTCTTCCTTTTTCTTTTAATTGTCAAATTTTAAAAAAAAAAGATTTTTAGTCAGGGACTTTTGTGTGATTGACATCAATGCTGAAGGTAATTCTGCTTTGATTTGTGTTTTTGCTAAATATAATTTATTAATGAAAACCTAATTAAGTTTTTCCCTCTTTGAGTTTGAGTGATAGCAACTGTAAATAAAAAAGACTTCAAACACCAAGGGGCTTTCAACTTGAACTGAAACATGAACAAAAAGCCCAGGATTTAGTTAGTGCAGGCCTTTTTTTTCATAGTATTAAAAAAGAAGCTGTGGTACTGCACTCCTTTGTAAGTACAGGGTATAAGCAGTAAAGGGAATTATGCTGCACTGTTTAGCCCTCCTTTGCACAATGGACATTTTGATAACAGTGCAATGGATACAGCTGCAGATTTACACAGTATTACCAGAGTATTAGCAAAACTCTAATTGAGTTAAGAAATTGGGTTACAATAGGACAAGTAAAGGTAGCCAGTAAAAATAAGCAAACAAGCCTGTTTGATGGATTTCTTAGTGACTGAGATCCAGTGTTTAACATCTAACTGCATAAAGTGTACACTTACTGAAAAGTGTAATGCTGCTTTTTATATTTCTGTCACAGTTTTCTTTTTAGGTTTAATTTCAGCGCTGCTGTTTTCATTGTAAATGTTTCCGCCCTGTTAATGCTCTCCTCTAATCCCTGTCTAATCACTTCAGGTACAAGTAGAATTGCCAAGCCAAAGCTAGCCTGTCACGCGTGACGTCTGTGGCTTCAAATTGTTTACACTCTTTGAGGGATTTGAAATTGTTGCGTTATGAAATAATAAAATCTGTCAAACTGCTACAGAGATTTACCACAGAAGCAGAAAATCCATTGCTACAGGTCAACAATGCTGTACTGCCTCTTCGATATCTCTACCTTGATCCTACCTCAAGTGTCAGGCAGGTTCCCAAAAAAAGTCTTGTCAAAATGAATGCATCCATTTTTTATTTTGCAAATATGATAAAAGAAAAACAACTGTCCATTACAACTCACTGCATGAAGAAACTAAGTAACCTAAATTCTTGAGATCTGAATCCACAAAGAGCCCCTGTTGCTTTTCTGACGTCAGATCAGATACACTACACTGCATATCCCTGTAATACGGTTTGGAGAATTGGAGAAGTGGATCATCACATGATTTTGAATCCAACTGAACTGGCTCATCTTCAAAGACTTACACCAGAAAGAATCAGCTGAACTGTGACAAAGATCTGAGACCCCTCTGACCTCTCATGAGCAGCTCCAAGTCCAGCTGAAAGGATTCTTCCATTAATAAGCCTCATTACCGAGGCTGTTCTTTTTTTTCACACATTTTCTTCCATTACAGCAAATATGAATGTCCAAGGACATCAAAGACGAGCGCAAACAGTGACATTAATAAAAGAGTGAAGAGAAATAGTCTCTCAAAAAATAGTAGGTAAACTACATCATTCAATAAATAGATAGTAAATATCATATATTTGTGTACATGTGGTTAATTATTAAGCTGGATTCAGAAATGTAAGGGGCTTACTGTTTCCACTATAACTTTCTTTGGCTTTTTATGGAAGTGAAACAACTAGTTCTTTAAAGTTATTTTAACAGCTTTTTCTATGTATCATTAAAAGTCACTCCAAAACACAGATAGGCTTCATGGTGCTGATATTTCTAAACTCTTTCCAAAGGTTTTTTGGCTCGAGAGGTCAAAGTTCACGCTATCATATCTTTTGTTTACATGAGGCAATTTTAAGCAACTGTAGATGTACATCACTGACTCTTGGCTCGTTAACTGCTTTTGCATTCATGTGGACAGAAACATTTTAAGGGTGTTTTATCAGATTTATTTACTTAGAACAACAAAAGAAAACCCCTGTTTGAAAGAATACCCCTATGCGTGTGGACCCGGTCATACGCTTCCATGTATAGTTTTTTTGTGGGCGCACAGCACCTCCTGCATGGCAATAAGCCTCACAGTGTTGAAATGTCTTATTAACGTAAATCTTCTTGGGTAATTTGGAGCTGTGACTCAGCTCTGGCCTAGTCCACTATGGCGGATTACTGCACTTTCTGAAACATTTGGCCTACATACCAGCCTAGAAGTTACACTGGAGAGAAACAGAATCTCTTCTCTTTAACAAATCCCTTAAAGATTGATCCAAGTTGAGAGGTCCCATAAATGTGGGCACAGATTATATGTGCTTGCAATATGAAAACACCTTATATTACCGACTGGTTTCTTTCTTGAGAGTTAGCTGTAGTGTGATTAATATTAATGTGCATTAGGTGTTGCACAAAGAGAACCACACTCTGCTGGGGACGCACTGAAGTGACAAAAAAGGCAGAAGCAGTGACAATTAAAAGGACAAGAACACTAGAGGTCCTTTTTTTGTTTCTTGATCTCTAAGGGTTTCTGCCTTCCTGAGTTATGCAGACTGGAAACGTGTAGGTGCGCTGAACCAATTATAACAAAAGAAAGGGAGAAATGATTGCTGACTAACATTGTTTGACAAGAACAAAACATTGCTTTGTATGTTTTTCCTTGAATGAGAATAAAGCTTTTGGTGCAACAGAGTTCTTTGTTAAACTTCCTATCTGTTCTGAGCATGGAGTGTGTTTCTGCTATAGCACTGTGTGTGTCTGTGTGAAGTGTGTGTACACAATGCATGACCACTGGCTCTTTTTTTCAATCTCCTCCTGAAATTCACGTGGCAGAGGCTCAGTGGACACGGCTTTTCCGCTGGCTTTCATCCCATTGTGTTCACGGAGAAGGGGCCTGGTGCACATCCTCGAGCAGCTGCGTGGCTCCAAAGTGTGCTGATAGCATGGGAACTAAAGACAGGAGTGTGTGTGTGGGAGGGGGGGGGGAGCGGGGTGACAGTGTATTACTCACTGGTGGAGTGAAGATGTGAATCAGCGTGGTTGGCCCATAGTGCAAGATGAGCAGTCTGGGTGCCAAATCCAAACTAAAACAAACAGCAAAACAAACAAATGCACTCCATCTTGATTACTCAGTCTGAGTTTTTCTCTATTTTCCCTCATTTGTCGCTTCATCTTCTTGCTCATCTCACATCTCTCTCCTCGTCAGATGCACTGGGTACGAGTTTATCCCTGTCCTCAACCCTGTTTTTGTTAGGCACATTTTACCCAAAACATCCTCTACAGTGTTGTGTCAAAGTGATGTGCTGGCTACCATATAAAGAGTTTAGTTAGGAAAGAAAAACAAAAAAACCCAAAAACGTTTTGGACAACGTTCAGATTCCTGGTTTAAGAGGAGGTCAGAGTTCATCATTTCACTCAGGTTCTTCCTCTTTTTCTCCTGAAGTGTCCAATTGTGGAAAGATCTCCTCTTCCTCTATAGCTGGCACCTCTTCCCTTTCATTAAGGCCATCAGTCAACTCCTCTTTGCTTGCCTGCTCCTCCTCTTCCTCGTGAATGGCTGTTATTGGATCGGTGGGCTTGCCAATGCAGTTTGGATTCTCTTCCTGAGCCTCCTCCTGGGCTTCTGCAGCAAGCACTCTTTTCCACATTTCATGGTTTTCCAAAAGATGCTGTGTGATCTGGCAAAACACTTTCCTCCTGCTCACCTTTTTGGCTTCTTGCCGCTCTGTCAGACAGAAAACCAACAGTTAGAGAAGATTCTGGGATTGAAAAAGAGTAGAAATAGAAGATTTTCGGGAAACATGCTCATTTGCTCTCTTGCAGAGAGCTACAAGATAGGAATCATATTCATTTTACACATGCGTTACGAGAAAGGCATGAAACAGGAAAACAGTGAGTCTGCACCTTTACAGTGAGATAATTAACATATATATATATATACACACATATATTATTTTTGTGCTAAAAGCAAAATTTAAGAGTACTGTGGTTTCCTTGTTTGTTTTTTTTATTTTTACTTACAGGAATAAAGGGAGCGTGACGCACGTAACTACTGTAAAAAGAGAAACTAACATTGCACTTGCAGGGGGATGATGAAATGAGCATCATATATATGAAAATCAAAAGAACTGGAATTTCAAATAATAAATTATAGATGCTGATGATAACTGTTGCACTTGTTGTTGCAAGAAAGCAAATGATAACTATTTATCCCATTAGGAATATGTGTAGTAATTAATAGTGTTCTCAACTATTAATACTGTGTGTCTTTTTTGCATCTATCACAGCAGCAGAAACTAGCTGCATTAAATGTCGATAAATGAGTCAAAAATAATGACAGAAAGTCTATCCTGGAACATGTCCTCCCATGCAGTGAATACTCACAGGAACGATTCAGCGACATACGTTAGGTATTCCCTACAACATGAATAATCAAGAGACTGACATACGCGAGGTGTCAGAACTTGTTGACGCATCCTCATCTGCCATATCCTCATCCTCCTCTTCTGTATCTTGTCCTTCCTGGTCTCCCTCAGATTCATCAACCCAGTGTCCCGGCATAAGAGCAGCTGAGTCGTAGGAGGAGCACAGTGGTCCCACGATGTGAGTAATGAATGATTCCTGCAGTTTAGCTAACTGTGGAGCAGACCTGTCCATGAACGGGCTGATGGGAAGGCCCAGGGATGATTCTTCATCGCCCTGGCAGAGTACAAATATGAAAACGTAAGAATAACAGGAATTATTAAATATAAATGATGTGTCTTGCACTCTCTCCTTCAAGAGCTGTACATTTTTAAAGATGGCAGAGAATAAGGGCTTTTACACAGCATAAACTAATTTCTGTATTAAAATAAATCAATATATGAATTAAACACGATATCACTCAAAGGTAAACACAGCTATGCATCTAGTCTTCTGTATAACTCAAGTGGCAAGCACAGAAACTTCCAGATATGCTGCCTCTGGGCACAGTCTCTTGAAAGTAGGTCAAGAAGACTACAAATAGAAAAACATCAGTTCAAACTATGGCCGATCTGTATGTATCAGTCATCCAAATGAGGCTGCCTGCAGAAATTTTCCAGAGTAATGGTGACTGTGATCTTTATATTTGTAACCACATGGTCACCACCAGTAAATGCAGACACAAATCTAATTATCTTTGCTGTGTATGTATAGATTGGGTGCACGACTCCGCATCAGATAAACTGTAATTATGATTTGTTTAAGTATTTATCTATGTAACAGTCGTATACTGTAAATGGAGGCCACATAAAGAAAACCAAAGCGGAGTCATATCTGCCCCAAATCGTGTGGTTTGTGTTGGATTACCCACGACCACACAGCTTGTATTGTATTTTAATACATCGTGACAGTCCTGTACTGTGCTTTTATGTTTGTTATATGATGTTAGAGCTTTCAAAGCTATTCACCGGGAGGACAGAGGGCCAAGAGCTCCAATTGCTATGGAAACCAGAAACCTGGATGGCGTCAGTGCACTGCACTAGTGGTTGTGTGTGAAAAGTGTGTGTGTGTGTGTATTTATAGACACGGCACAATCAAACAGAGAAACTTTGTTTTAAGTGAGTATTTTTAAAGTGTAGAATATTAAATTGGTGCATTGCAGTGCATGATGAAAATTCACGCATGTTTGTGTGTGTGTGTGTGTGCGTTTATATCTGCGCTGACTCTGATGTCACAGAGAGCCTCGTTCCACTTGTGATCTTCCTCAGTGCGACTGTGAATGAGTGCTGTCAAAGGATGGCACATTTAGGTCATGCGCCTCTATGAAAGCAAAGCATGCGCATACGCTCTGTCCCTCGCCACCCTGTCTCTCACCCCCAACCCCCATCCCCCCGGGATGCTGTCACTCAAAGGACTTACATAATCCATAAAGTTTTTTAAGACAACTGAGCCAAAGCTTCCAGAGGAACACCAGAATGCTAAGCAGCAGACATGAGAGGCATGTCGCTTTCCTCGGGAATCAGCAATGTTCAGATTAGAGGTTTCTTGCTGCTGAACACTGGTTTGATATCCTTTCTCTGAGTTTTCCCTTCATTAAAAAGGATTAAATAGATAATACACATTCTGATGCTAAGTTTGGTGGCTGTCAAAGCAACCTTGTGATAACAAGCTTCTGTCCCAGCCTGTATGTCTAACATAAAGACCTGATTTGAGAGGAATTTATATTGTGGGTACCGCTGAGAAATAAATAAAGTTTTCAAATTAGTGCTATGCTGTCTACAAAATCCTTGCTTGTTATCTTTATGGTCTTGTGAGTTTATAGCAGGATTTGTTGCCAGGCATCCATCTACAGCGGCTGTAATAAATACATGAGCTAATAGGTAAATGTTTTCAATATTCAGTTATTGTCAGAGGGAACATGTGGCTACACATTTATACCTTAGAGAAATGTTCTAGGGGCAAGAAATGAAATGCCTTTCATGCATACTGGAAGTTTTTAAAGGTTTAGTTCATTGTGTCTGTTTCTTAGCTTTAATTTCCAATTTCCTGTCACCTCTGTAATGTCACTCTCCCAGTTTCCTTTATTCCCTGCCTCATTGTCTTGCTACTTTGTGTAGTCAAGAGACTTTTCCTCTTTTCTCGTCTTTTCCGTCCCCCTGCCTGTGACCTGGACAGCAATCTCATTACATGACTGTCTCAGTTCCTAAAATGAATTTGAAGGACAGAGGATTGAGGAGACAGAAAGCTTGCCAGAGCAGATGTAACGAAGGATCAACAGGTGTATCCTTTGTGTGGAAGTGTTGTTACCTCTGTGCTAAACTGCTGAAATACACAAACCACATTGGGAGGAGGGATCTACAAATAAGTTATTTTAGGAACTGTTCAGTTCACTACTTGTGTATTTGTTTGATAAAAGAAAAAGGTATGATATCTTGACACAATGTCAATTTATTTGAAAGATGGCCTCAATAATAAAGTTGTGAAGCACACTGTTATGCTTGAATGACATCTGAAATAATGAAACACAGCAGTAGTTGGTCTGCACCAAAACAATTTAGGATGCCGCCATGCCAAACATCATATTTACTTGACATTGTTTTAAAAATCCGACTCCAAAGCCAGGATGTCTCATTTAGTTAAATGCCTGTTTCCTTGACTGACTCCCCGTGTCTCTTACTCGCCTCCTCTACTCACATGTCTGGCAGAAGGGCTAAGACGTTAAGAGGATTCAAAGAAAGGAATGAAGAATGTACTTAGAAAGAAATTAGGAATCTGGAAGGTTTCCGGGAATTCTTAGTGTTTGTTGTGTTTTCTGTCTTGCCTTGTTTTCTTCTGTGTGAACTCTGACCTCTGTTTTTAGATTATTTTTTTTTTACTCTTTTTTGCCCACTGGATTTATTTGTCATGTTGACTGACTCCTGTGAATGTTCTGTGTTTGGATTTTCCTTCACTGAAAATCACATTGTGTTTATCACTGATAAGGCTGTAGATGAGAACATTTTTGGTTAACTCTCACAAGATATTGTTTGATATTGACAGGATTCGTTAGTAAAACAGTGACATCAAACACAATAAGTATTGTTTTTGTATAGAAAGTTAGCTTGAATTACAATTAATAACTCCTAATCCCTGAATGTAAAATAGTTTTAACTTGTCATAGCTTTATAATTTTTCATGTGACTGAAATATGGAAATAATACTGAGATATTTATCATACATAAACTATGTTAGTAATCTATTACAAAAAAATGACCTCATATCTCTCATTAATGATCTAATAAACGTTCTGCAACAGCCACTCCTAACAGGACTTTGGTTTATTTACAAATGATGACAGTGAAAACACTACTAGAGGCGCTCCTGTGCATCACAGCACTTCCTGTATTTCAAAGTTTTTTGTATAACTATTTGGTTTTTGGCATCTGGCAATTGCTTGTACTTTGGCACACAAGTTAGGCTTTAGCAAAATATCCAGTCTGATCACACTGGATTTTAGGTAGAGTTTTATTGTGTTAAACCATTACTGATATATAAGTAATAAATGGTTGATTTTATTAAGTTGTTTTTTTTTGTTTAAATTTAAAGATTTGGGCAAGTGTAGAGTTAAAGAAAGAATATTTTGGTATAATTCTTTTTGAAATAATTCTTGTGTTTTTTTGTGTTTTGTTAGTTTTATGTGAAATGCTGAACATTTAGAAAGCAGTTATTTTTAAGGGAACACTTAACAAAACTGCGCTCTGAATATATTGGAGACATTTTCATGAACATACCTGTTCATAGAACTCATTGACGATCCCCTCTGTCCATTGTAGGTGCAGCTCCTTACACTTCAGTGGCCCGTTGACATCAGCGAGCTTGATGCACATCTGGCACACTAGCAATCGATCATTCTCATTGGTCCAATCAATACAAGACACTCCTTCATCCCCTACCTAAGGAATTAGAAAGATGTTTTTGTCAAAAACAAAAACAGAGCTTATAGATTAGTTGTAGAAAGGTTTATAGACCTTGCATTTAAGACAATGTGAAAAAAAGACATTCTCTGTTACTTCAGAAAGAGACCTTTACAGAAAAAAAATGAAAAGAGCCTGCAGTAAATGTTTATTATCTCTTTCAAGGAGGTTATGATTTTGGTAGTGTTTGCATGTGTGTATCACTCTTTCTGTCTATATACATGATAGCTCAAAATTTTTGAATGATTTCTAATAAAACTTTGTAGGCGTGTAGATTATTGTGACGTTAACAATCCATTAGAATTTGGATTATAAAGGTCTTCAAGGTAAAATTTAATAAGTTGTTGGTGGAAAACGTGTATTGTCAATATATAGAAAGTACCATTTAAGGATTTACAATGTGTCACGTTTGACCTCTGAGCTCTTCTTCAAGGTCAGATAAGGTCAAAGTTTCATAAAAAGTCTCGTTAAAATGTTTATCGTTAAAACTGTGCTTTAAATTCTGCGTCTTGTTTGTATTGGCAACATTTAGAAATTTGAACTGTTAAATGGGGATTCTAAATATCACATCATAGTTTGCATTCAAATATCAAGTCGAGTCAGTAACAGCATTGTAATTACAGACGAATGATGGATGGTCATGTTTTATACTGTTTATGTAGCTTATTTGATTTACCTTGGCATTAAACTCTGCGAGGAAGTCAAAGTGCTTTTTGAGGTCAGTGGCCAGGATAGCTTCAATGACTAGGAAGCGGAAGCGCTTGAACTCGACGTGTTCAAGGTTAACCAGGAAGTTATACTCAGATCGAGACATAAAGAGGTTCCAAGCTGCAGCTGCGTGATGGTTTTCCAAGACTGACCTGTCGTTGTAAAGAAGAGCCTAAAATGGAGAAGGAGAAACTTAAATTAATATTTCATATCTGTCAATGAATGAATCTTCCCAGTTTAGTAATGAGTCGCTTACTAAACCATGTTTAATATTACATGTTAGGTTTTAAGGTAGGATTTGGTACACCAAAATCTAAAAATAAAAATAACTCATACATGAATCAAAACTTTGACAAGAATCCGTTTTTTTGTTGATGCTAATTCTGGCTTTCTTTTTTTACCATAATGTTGCCTAAAACCTGCAGTATCTGCATTGCCTCAGTCTCAACTGTAAACTGCTTAGACTAACAACTTAATCTGCTTTTGGCTGTATGTTGATGTTTGTATTTGGTTCATTTAAAGCTCTTTAACAACAGTACTCATGTCTGAGCATTATGTACGTTTATATTCACACCATTTACGCTCTTGTAACAACATTTGATAACAGGATAAGCGGCTTCATTCATATTAATTATAAGCAAAACAAGCAGATTTTAGCTCAAAGCGCAGTTAATGTGACAGCTTACATTACTCCTTATCTCATCATAATTACATCTGAACCGTTATAAAGGTTTACACTGCTCATAATAAACAAATACTGGTAATATGCTGCCTATCATCTCTCTGGAGCATTTCATAAACATAAACTTAATGAAAAGACGTCTTACTGACATTCAGTTTTGTGAGCTTATCTACCTTAAAACATTAATTACTATCACATAACTAATAATTCAGTCAGTTAGTATTCTAAGATCAGTATAGTTGCTGAAGGGACTTGGTTAATGAATATCCACACAACAACTTGATGTGGACAACGCTCAGGGCGACCTTATTGATGACATTTCACTACTCCATTCCCAGTTTTAGCTTCCCAGTAAATGAACTTTCCCATCCGTCAGTCTTATTGATCACTATCCAGCCATCACTACGGCTCCTCCCTCAAGCCTTCCAGGTCACAAACATTTTCCTGTATTTATTTACCTGTGGTGCACTGGTAGCTACTAGAAAGGCATTGGTTCTTCCAGGGTGGTCATAGTCATGCATGGCAGCAGCTACATAAAGGGCCATGAGCTCCAGGGCAGGGATAAGACCAGCCAGGCAGCCATAGCCTTCCTGCAGCACAGGGTTCATTTTGGACACCAGGAATCCTGTGGCACCAGGTGTAATGCCGTTCTGTGAGTCTACATCCAAAGAGACAACACAGGCAAACTATCAGTGACTCTGACCTCTGATCGCTCCTCTCAAATGTTGCCTGCAAGTCTACTTCATTCTGCAGGACATGCCAGCATTATCACTAACTTTTAGTATCTTGCCATTGACCAAACAGGAGGAAAAAATAATTTTAAAAAATTACTTTCAATAAAAATAAATATGGGAATATCTGGGTAATTTTGCTATCACACTGCACTTGTGATGCCGTCCAAAACTTGTAAACAAGCATGAATAAAAATTGAGGACGACATCTAGTTAAGTTGTGAGCATTAGCTCTGGTTCAGGACCCATGAGAACGACTAAATGTATGTCCTAATTATTCAGCTTGGTCCCTCGTGACAGAAGTTATTAATGCATAAATAACAAAATTGTCAGCTTAATTTTCAATCTATGCACTTTGATCCTCTGACTGAATATCTGTCCTGTACAGTCTAGGTACAGTTATGAGTGTCTTAAGCTTTACGATTTACACCAACGTGGAAACAGGCTTGCTAGAGTCTGGCAGACGGGAATTAAAATTATGATTTTTTTTTTTGCATGAAATATCAGGAAGATTAATGTATGCGTAGGAGACAGCGCACCAGTGTGTACTCCGTTCTCAGTCAGCAGGGTGGGCAGTCCTGGCACAGGCTGAGTGGTGAGGTACCAGACAGCATGCAGCACGTCTGTAGCATGGATCCGGTTGTGATCTGAGGAGAGTAAAATGAAGTGCTGATTCACAACAGTGTGGGTGGTAAGAGCGTAGTGGAAAAGTCCCAGCTTGACTAGTTTTAAATACCCTCAATCACGGTGGTCACCTCATTGGGCCTCAATGCAAGCAGTGTCCTTTTAAAATATATTGGCGATATAATATGTAAAGTTGGTATACATATAAGTATACTGTATACTATGGATTACTACTGCATCAGTGCATGGCTGATGAAGCGACTTCTCTCGTTTTTACAGAAAAACAATGTTACAATCCATGGAAGACATGGAGATGTAACATAAAAATCCATATAAAATAAACACTTATTAATTGATTGATTTGATTAATTAAGTTTCACTGGAAGGTTTTTTAATAAGAACACAACTTGTAAACATGTTGGGTCACAGTCTTTCGCATAATGAATGAAGTGCTATGAGTAAATCTGCCAATTCAAACAATGGCTTAAAATCTGGGTCACAAATAGACAACAAGACTGATATAGTTTGATTAACGTCACATATGTATGAGATGGATATTGATGCCTCTAAGTAGGCTTTATCCATAGTATTCCCAAACATGTAAAAATATTCCCTCTTGATGTACCCTGTGGAGGCTTTGAGAGAAAGGCTAAAATCTATTTGTATTTGATTAGGAGCTATTTTACAATATATTCCTTCAAATAATCTGTCACACTATAAATTCAAGCTCGTGTCATCACATTTTCAGTATATATTTGCACAGTAAACAGCAGGCAGGAAA
Source organism: Rhamphochromis sp. 'chilingali' (assembly GCF_963969265.1). Taxonomy (NCBI): domain Eukaryota; kingdom Metazoa; phylum Chordata; class Actinopteri; order Cichliformes; family Cichlidae; genus Rhamphochromis; species Rhamphochromis sp. 'chilingali'. Next base: position 20,620,495 of record NC_137935.1, on the reverse strand, counting down.
AATAGACACGCTATTAAAAGTTTATTTCATGAGCAACACATCCACCTTGTGGCAGCAAAAGGTAATGATGGATCATTTTTTGTTTTTTTCTTAAATATGTGATCCTTCTACTTACAAGGGATGTCCCTGTATCCATTTTCCAAAGAATGGAAGTAGTTCATGAACTCTCGCACAGGAATCCTGAAGGTCTCAAACAGACCTGTGTCCTCAAACAGCCTATAAGAAACCTGGGAGATGCCACCATGAGGAAAACACACACTACAGTGAATCACCTGGATATCAAATCATGCATATTAGAAATCAATTCATTTTTCCACCACCTGCATTAACAAGCTAACATCTTTATCCAGTTAAGCTGCTAATTACATAAGTCTACTGCAAATGTAATCTCAACAATATGAGTTCCTGTTTATTGAATTAATGACCATTTGTTTTCATTAAAGTTGCAACATTTCCTCACTAACAAAGTATTTACCTGGCTGAGGATGCAGCCCGTCTTGCCGTGAGTCTTCTCCACAAGACTAAAAATGGGAAAGTTCCAGTTGTTAAGCTGACTCATTAGAGGCTCCAGCCCTGGCATTAACAGAGTCTCTGGGGCCAAGTTTGGCTTGTCCTGTCAGGCAAAGGTAAGTGAACAAAGAGAAGTTCAGGGTGGTGAAAGAAATATTTGGACGTAAGGTAAAATAACCTTTAGGACTTAAAAATTTCAGTCATCACAGTGACACAACAGTAGGAATATTGGTTTACTTAATGCACTCTGTAGACATACAGTAATCGGGCATAACATTATGACCACTGACAGGTGAAGAGAATAACACTGATTATCTCTTCGTCATGGCACCTCCTAGTGGGTGGGATATATTAGGGGCCATGTGAGCCTTTTACATAAGAAGCAGGAAAAATGGGAAAGCATAAGGATTAGTGCAAGTTGGACAAAGGCGAACTTGTGTTGGCTACAAGACCGGGTCAGGGCATCTCCAAAACTGCAGCTCTTGATGTCATGATCCTTGGTTCGTCGACCCACACTTTTGTCTTTTTTCTCATTGTTTTTCGTTATCTTTGTATTATAGTTCTCACTGTTCTATAGGGTTTTTGGTTCGTTCTGGTTAAGATGAGTTTTGGTTTGGAGCTTCATAGTCTTCTATTTATTCATTTTTTCCTAGTGCCTCTGAGTTTCATTATGTCTATTTGTGGTTCATAGTTTCTTGTTTGATTATGTTAGTTTCTCTTTGTTTCCAGTCTGTGTTCCTTATTGGGTAAGTCAGTGTTTAGTTATCATGTTTTTGTTCCCTTTCTTCATCCCCCCAGTCAGTCATGTCTCTGTGTGTTTATTCTCCAATCGCTGTGTCAAGTTCACATGTCTTAGTTGTGGTCTCAGTGTTTTTACTTCCTGTTTTATTTAGTTCTTTTCATTCTCGTGTGTATGATGTTCAGTTTTGCTTCCCCCATCACATCAGTCAGATAAGTGTGTTTCTTCCTGCTCATGTTTTTCCCAGTTTAGATGGTTTGTTCCTGCCTCATGTTTTGGTTAAGTTTTCAAAGCAATAAACCTGTTTTTGAGTTTTCACGTTGTGCTCCGTGAGGCCCACGTTTGGGTCCTACCTATGACACTTGTGGGGTGCTCCCAGTCTGCAGTGGTCAGTATCTATTAAAAGTGATACAAGGAAGCAACAGCTGTGAACAAGCCACAGGGTCATCGGCGGGCAATGTTCATTGATGCATGTGGGGAGTGAAAGCTGGCCAGTGTGGTCTGATCCAACAGATGAGCTGCTGTAACTCAAAATGCTGATGTTGGTTTCGAAATACACATCCATCCATCCATTCGCTTCCGCTTATCCTTTTCAGGGTCGCGGGGGGCGCTGGAGCCTATCCCAGCTGTCATAGGGCGAAAGGCGGGGTACACCCTGGACAGGTCGCCAGTCTGTCGCAGGGCTTCGAAATACACATTTCACTGCAATTTGTTGCGTATGGGCTGCATCGCTGTAGACCAGTCAGAGTGTCCACTGCTGAAAGTTCCAACAACATCAAAACTGGACCACAGAGCAATGGAAGAAGGTCTGATGAGTCATGTTTTCTTTGTAAATCAATGCCTGTTGCTTACTTTGGAACACCTGGCACCAGGATACTGAAATCCATGTTCCCTACTTAAGCACTGCTGCAGACCATGTACACCATTTCATGGAAACGGTATTCCCTGATGGCTCTGGCCTATTTCAGCAGGATAATGCATCATTCCACAAAACAAAAATGGTTCATTAATGGTTTGAGGAGCACAACAAGTTTGAAGTGTTGACTTGGCCTCCAAATTCCCCAGATCTCAATCCAGTCGAACATTTGTAGGATGTTGCGAGGCCCCACCTGGCAACTTACAGGACTTAAAGAATCTGCTGCTAACATCTTGTTGCTAGATACCACAGCACACCTTCGGTCAGGCCTGTTTTGCTAGCAAAAGGTAGAACAACACAATATTAGACAGGTGACCGTAATGTTATAAGATAAGATAAGATAAGATAAGATAAGATAAGATAAGATAAGATAAGATAAGATAAGATAACCTTTATTAGTCCCACACGTGGGAAATTTGTTTTGTGCCTCATTGACTTATATTGTTAAAGCAAAACCAGCTTTTTTAAAGTAACTTTCAAAGATAGTTGCTGCTTAATAGAGGATAGCTAGCTCATGACATCATAAGATGGTTTCACATAATTCGCAAATGATGTAGTGCTGCTCTTATTGTCGATTCAATTATTCCTTCTTAATGAAATTATTTTGGGGGAAGGACATTAAGTGAGGTCTGATTGTCTACCTCTGAAGAGAGCAGGACAGGGTGAAGAACAATGCCGTCATTCGGATACTCCCTGCAACCTTCCCTTGCTTCAGGAGGCTTCTTGCCTCCCTCTGCTTCCTCTTCATTCTGTGCAAAGTCGCTGCTGTCACTGTGGTTGGTCTCATAGGTGCTGTCGTACGTGCTATCATAGTCTGATGACGCTACTGCGCGCTCATCTGGAAAAACATGACACGATTTAGAAAGGTAGCTTTAATAATCACACTAGTACTTATGGCCACATTGGATTTGACACATTAAAAAGGACTAAACACATTAGAAGTGAACACAGACGTGTTTCTTCTGTTGAGAATACATTATCACTAGAACACAAAGATGTTTCTGTTTAACTAAAAACTGGAGTTAATCCTATGTTAATGTTAACTATAAGACCTTTTTTTTATAATGACTCCATGAAAACATAATCAAAATCCAAATGTCCAAAACTTCAGCTGTCCTAGGTGAAGCGCCCTTGATTTAGATCCTGCCTTATATAAGATTATTTTAAGGTCGAGACCTTAAAAGACCTCGATATGTAAGCCGATATGTTTTTGTTTCAGACACATGAAACAAACAAATTTATGAATCCTTACTAAAATTTGTGTCAAAAACAAACTCTTTTATTGCCATAACGAGTGGTGGATTTCTTGTTTACATTCTGCTTGAATGTCGTAAACTATGCAACTGTATATAACTGAAGGGTGTTTCTGTTGTTTCTTCTTTACTTTTTCAATTTACATTTATTGGCTGCTGTAAATACCGACACCAGTAGATTGACAAACAACTGATATCTGCTGAAATATCAGTTGTGCTCTAATTTGTATCTGGAATAAACAGAAAAATATGTATTTTTTTACTTGATTACCTGGGTGGGGTATTCTGTCTCCTTTGTCTTCAGACTCTACCCCGTTGTTTAGTCGATTGTTGTACGGCCTGCCACAGCTAACGGAGAGCAGAGAGACACAAGCATTCAGAGTATACACACCGGTCCATCCTAATTGATCTCTCTCATCTGGTAATTTGGATGTTGCTTTATTCTCAGAGCAAACTAATGACGTGACTAATTTCCCCCACTCACACGCAGATGACACATAAATTGTACAATCAAATTTTCTGCGGTCAGAATCGCTCTATATATTGTAAGTAAATAACTGATTTAGTATGTGATAGCGTGTAAATTACCTGCCGCAGAGTGATGGAGGCCGCCAGTGAGTGGTGGTGGAGCTCGGAGCGCTCTGGCTGTGAGTTAAGGTTCTGTGGTGGCTTTTGGGGGCCACAGAGCCAGGTACTAGCTCTGTTAGTGGCCCAGCCGGCTCAGGAAGCTGCACTGAACATATTTTTATCGTAGGGCTGGAGGCAGGAGTGCCCTGGACAGGAGGAGATGAGCAAGGAGAGCCCAGAGGTGATATGTTGGAGGGAGGGAAACCTGAAAAAGATTGCATTGTAAATCAATACTCGCTTTTTTTGTTTGTTTGTTTTGTTTTTACCCAAAATAACTGAAATGTTCTACACTCTGCAGTAAAATAGATTCACAGACACACACCTGGTCTTCCCAGTGGTTTGCTGTACAGGTGGTTGGATGTGACAGAGGCAGCACAGGAGGCAGACATGGAGCGACTCTTTGAGATGGTCATCATCACTGAGTTGTTCCAAAAATCACTGGTTTATTGGAGGAGAAAAGTCAGATAAAGAAATGACAGTAATGTTAAACCTTCTGAGTAAGACGTGTTACCTTTCTGTAGTGTGTTTGTTGCTGGCTGAGCGGTCTCTGCGTACAGGGCCTGGCTCGATGGTAGGCAGCCCTGTAGCTGATGTGGTTGTGGTCCAAGTTGATGAAATTCTCCTAAGTAATCCTGGGGGAAGACTCCGCCTGAGACGCTGAAATACAGATGAACATGTAGATGTTACCTAATGGTAAGTAGCTAAGGCAACATTATGAAATTCTAAAAAGTAAAGGGATTTTTTAAATAAAACGCAGCTTAAAAATGATGAAGAGAATGCTTCTTCGTCACAGTGGTCAAAATCAGTCAAACTTCAGAGATATCACTGCATTCAGTTAGGAAGCATAAACCACTGTGAATCAATTTCACCCACTTTGGTGCAAATGAAAGTGACAACGGTGCACCGGAGAGGCAACCCCAAAAAAGGGAACGGCTTTGTAGGTGGAGGCCACAGATACAGATGAAAGCAGGGTCACACTGAGCACACTTGACAGTTGTGAAAGAGAGTAGAAGGGAGACATGCACCACGTCCCCATGGTGTTAATCAACCCAGTGTTAGACATTTCTCTGTAAATCCATGAGCTGAACGCAGTTAATGAGCTCATATTTTTCTGAAGGGAGCACACAAACACATTTACAGCAGAATATAGAGGGCAGCAGAGGATCACATTTGATGTTCTTCTAAAATAAACTTGCATCCACTCAAGCAGATAACCTCACATACACACATGCTCACTCTGCTCTGTGGCACTTAATCTATTCAAAGATCTCAAGCAGAGTGTGAACGAATGACTGAGGAGGCGAGTAAAAGAGAAAAGGGTGGGCTGAGAGAGAATGGCTGTTGGCGCTTTTTCTATTGTAAATTTTATTATTACTATGGGGTATTCCACTTTAAAGGGCATATCTGAAACATCTTCATGCAACAATAATGTAGCTTGAAAAAGTGACAAAAAAACTTGAAAATTGGTTTCACTGCATAAAAAATAAGTTATGAGCCAATCTTATAAAATCGTATAGTAACTTTGTAAAAATGTAACCATTTTCAAAGTTTGCTAGGAGTAATATAAAGAGAAAATTTGTTTAACACAAGCTAGTTCAGAAGCTGGAAGTTGCTAAATATTAGAAAAATATCCTGAACAGTAGCAGCTTGATAACATAAACAGCCAAATGATACACTTTCAATAAGAACTACAAGCAAAACCTACAAATTAAGAAAAAAAAACAGGGTTTTGCTGTCTCACTGTGCAAGGTCAAAGCTTAGTTGTAGCTCAGTCACCAATAGTACTGATTACCTTTATGTAACTGCTATTTCTGTCCTTAGTTCAGAGCCATACAACAGGCCAGTGCAAGTGAGTTGAATCACCTACATTACCCACTGCCACATGCAGTCTCACAAATCCCCAGTGAGCCAAAATGAGGCAGCATCTCATTGAGTTCCACTACATGGCTCAGGCATTTGAGTGCACTCAGGCATTGTTAAAGCTGCTAGTCACTTTCCTGGTAGGCCGTCCTGCATTGCATCACACACTTTATTTAGTTTCCTTGCTCACGTTAAGTGCCTTCATACATTTTGAAGCACTGGCCTTGTAAAACATTAAAAAGCCCCCTGGAAGAATTTGCGTCATTGTTAGTTATCTTAGAGGCCCCCACCAGGCTAGCAGTGAGGGAGGAAATGGAAAAGATCGCTGATATGTGCCAAAAGAGACATACCTGGTAAATACCTGTATGTGTGTGTGTGTGTGTGTGTGTGTGTGTGTGTGTGTGTGTGTGTACAACAATACAACTAAAAAAACATAGCTTAAATATAATTAAATATTTTTGTGTTTTTATGAGCACATTATTAATACTTTTTACTTTACTCACTCAATATAATAGAGGGAAGTATAATAAGTCTGGCATAACTATAGTAATGCCAGTTTTCATTTTTTGTATGTCCCTCTATTCATTGGTTATTCATGGGCAACCATGAACCTTTGAGGTTAGGGTGATCTGCTGATCATCACTGCTTAGGTACAATCAATAGCATCACTAGTATATAGCAATGAAAACCTTTTACTTCTTCATCTTTCTGCATAAACTTTGAGTGGGGTTCTAAACCCTGAAATTAAAACAAACAAAGAATACATAAAGGATGAATCTGTCTACAAATCTGAACAGTAAAGCCAATGCAAAGTGCCTTGAACCTACATTATTTCTAACAGACAGCAGATGAGTCCTCTTGTAAAAAGATTTATATGAAAAAAATACTCTCTTTCTAACTTGAGCTATTCCTCATGCCCTTACTACTCATTTTCTGGATAGGTTTATGATATCAGTCACATGTTTCAGTGTTAGTTTTGTGAATATTCACAATATAGATAATAAAGACATTTTTTAGATAGGGGGAGGCTGTCTTGTGATTGATATAATGCTGGGCATGTATCTTTCCTTGTTAGATCGTCCTTTACTTGTTTAGTATGGCGTTATTTTTGTGCCACTATTCTGAGCACACGTAAAAAAAAATTGAGCGCACGTAAAAAAATTTGAGCGCACGTAAAAACATTTTGCAGGTGCATGTGTTGCATTTTGAGGAGAAATTTATTTTGAGCGAAGAAAAGATCAATTTGAGTGAACAAAGGTAATCGCTGTGTGCAAAAAATGTGTTTCAGTGTTTGCTATTATCCATGCACACACACACACACACAAACAGCAGCCCCTCTCGCTCAGTTTTTGCATTTGCGCTTGCTCGCAATGTGTTGCTTGCGCTCTCAACATTTCTTCCCGTGTGCGTTCAGCTCTTTCTGTACACCGTTATAGTTGTACCACAAAACCAGCCAATCACAGACTTGGATGCAAAAAACCCTGATTGGCTGTTTTGGTCTCCAATCAGTTCAAAATGACGAAATGCAGTATCCCAGAATCCATTTCGTCCAAAACTCAAACGAGGCAGTGGCGGAGGAACACAGAGTGGCGGAGTTTGAAATATTACTCTTTCTGGGTCACAAATAAACTTTAAAGATATTTTCATGCAAGAATGGTGCTGTGTAAACTTCAAATATCTGCTCGAATTATCAAGACATCGCATATTTGCAAAAGTGCTCTAAATGTTTTCGTAGATGCCTGTTACCCACCAGCTGACCGCATAGCTGGACTGGCCATTGGGCATACATTTGCCCGGTGGACCGATGGTGACTTTTCATTTTTATGTTTGCTTGTTTTTGTAACGGTATAAACAACGAAAGGTTGGATTAACCAATTCAGCTAGAATGAAAAAAAGACACAAAGCTGGAGTTATTCTGTGTTTTGCTGCACACCTGCCTGTTCTTCTCTCATCCTCTCCCCTCCCTCTCCTGTTGCTACTTCAATCATGAAACTGATCAATGATCAGCTGATCGGCTTTTCTGCCACAAGTCCTGTCTCTCTTGTTTGTTTATCGCCCACTTTGCGACAGAAAGAGGAAACCAGCGGATTTTGCGCTAAACAACATCAGCACGTTCAAGCTTGATCAGCTGTTGTTAGAATTTATTTAATTACTTTCTAGTATCAGCTGATGTTTGCTGGAGTCACAGCTGTAAAAGCTGCTGGTCATGATATTGGTTTGGATATGTGGTGAGAGGGAAACATGAAGGTGATACAAATCATACATATATATGTCTTGATGCATTCCTAATCATCCAGGAAAGTAAATCTCCAAAAGTTTATCCAAGTGACTTTTGTGACTGAAGTGACTTCTTCAGTCTGAGACCAATCCGATTTTTTTTTTGCATCCAAGTCTGTGACTGGCTGGTTTTGTGGCACAAATATAACTGTGTACAGAAACAGTTGAACGCGCACGGGAAGAAATGTTGAGAGCGCAAGCAACACATTGCGAGCGAGCGCAAATGCAAAAACTGAGCGAGAGGGGCTGCTATTGTGTGTGTGTGTATGGATAATAGCAAACACTAAAATACATTTTTTGCACGCAGCAATTAATTTTGTTCACTCAAATTTAGCTTTTCTTTGCTCAAAATAAATTTCTCCTCAAAATGCAACACATGCACCTGCAAAATGTTTTTACATGCGCTCCATTTTTTTTTTTTTTTACGTGCGCTCAGAATAGTGGCACAAAAATAACGCCATAGTTTAGCATTTGGTTGTACTAAAACACACACCCAAAGCTGGAGGCTGTTAATTTTTTCTGTCATTACTTTTGTTTTAGTCCCGTTCTACCCAAAACTACGATCACAACAAAGATAAAAAAGGAAAAAAAAGAAAGAAAACCCCACACTTTTATCTATGCATGCTACTTAGCTAGCATTAGCTAACTGAGGTTTCTCGTGTGAGATTATTCACACATTGAGCTGACTATTGGTTCAGCACTGGTTCCTATGGAAAAATGTGTTTCCCAAAGTTTTCTGGCTGTTGCTTGGTAAAACTAGTTGCAATAAGGTGCTGCACCACAAACTGCTCCCTGATTGGTTTTGTTGCTAGCAGGTTGCCATGGTTGCCTGTCATTATTCATGTTTGTCTACAAAAACCTGCAAATTACTAACCAAGTGGTATGCAAAACTTGAAAATATGTGACGCAAATTAGAAATGAACAAGCTTTGCCTTCAAAGTAAACAGTTATAGCTCAGCTCTGCAGCCTGTTTCAAAAACATGTCTCCATTTCTAGCTTGCACGTTTCACAGCTTGGAGAGCAGTGTTTGTAGACAAATCTGTAAAAAAATATAAATATGCGACTAAAGTAAAAAAGGAAGTTTTTACCAACCTTTGGGGAATACATATTTTTATATTTTATCCAAGCATTGTCACAACCAGTTAAAATAAAAAGCAGAAAAACAAGACGGCAACAGGACAAACACAAGTGTTCAAAACAGTAACCTAAAAACTGTGTGAGCCACTGAGCCTACTTTTAACATTTATGGTTTAGAACTGTGTCTACAATTTGCACTGGCACTGACTTTTCTATTCACGTTTATCTGCTTTGCCTAGCACACTAAACAGTTAAACATATGTATCTACAATAACTGTAAATCTTACACTGAATAGTAGTGATTCTTCTTCTCCTTTTGGAAGACCAGACAAAACTTTGTTTTTAGCTGTAAGTAAAATTCCACAAAACAGCCAGAACTACACAAACTCAACTTTTCTAGAAAGACAAGCAATAACCTTTGGAATAGCGAGTCTCTCTGTTTTTTCTGGCCCATCTTCAGAGTCAGAGCAGGTGTGGGTGTCTGCAGGGGTGCGAGGTCGGTGGAGTGGCTGGAGGTTGATCTGGGTGCTGAGGAGATTGCTGACAGCCTTCAGAGAGCTGCAGGTGTTAGGGGGCAATGATGGGTCTGCCAGCAGGTCTGAGATCAAACCATGAGCCTCACCCATCACTGCGATGTCCACCACCACACTGGTGCCCGATGACTAGAAGACAAAATGAGAGAAAAGGTGAATAATTAATAATCCATTGTTCATTTTTTCTTGTGTAATACAGTCATGTTGTGGATTTAAAAAGTCTTTACACACTGATGCATACTAAAGTTTTTTTATCTAAAAGAGAATGGAAAAATGTTTGTCTGTATACTGTGGTTGCACAGCAGCGCAACCATTGTCTGTGTGTATATGTGTGTGTGTTTTGAGCATAAAGCATAAATAAAATAAAGCAAATAAATAAGATGAAACAATTGCCTTTAGCCTACGATTGTACTATATGGTTACAGCAGGTTAATAATAAGTAATGAGAGTGGTCAAAATCCTGAAAACTGACTAACAAGCCCCATTCCTCCTACCCCTCCACCTTTTGTTCTATATTTAGCTATTATTGATTCAACATACTGATTGATAAACCCCAAAGGCTCATCTGTGTCAGAGGTAGGCCACGTGTTGTTTCAGTCATGGATTCCACCATTAATGTCAACATCGGTTAATCAGCTTCTCTTTAGTTTATACCAGTTTCCATCACACAACCAAACATGTCACCCCCCCCCCACACACACACACACACACACACACACACACACACACACACACACACACACACACACACACACACACACACACACACACACACACACAAGGCAGTTTCTACATGTACATATTCTCTGCATGCAAAATGCAGTGTCTGCAATAAAGTGAGCCTTGAGAAAGATAAAGAACTGACATTTGAGAGAATTCACCAATCTTGCTGTGCTTAATTAAGTGAAAAGTTAAAATAAATAGCTTTTTTGATTAATGCCATAATTAAACGATGCAAGGCAACAATTAAAGATCAAAAGATTAAGAAGACTAGTTCCTAAAGAAGATGCTTATTTTTTGTCAGTGAATGGCTTAAGGAAATAGACTGTATAGTGTAAAAGATTCAATTCAATTCAATTCAATTTTATTTATATAGCGCCAAATCACAACAAAAGTCGCCTCAAGGCGCTTCATAGATACAGAGAAAAACCCAACAATCATATGACCCCCTATGAGCAAGCACTTTGGCGACAGTGGGAAGGAAAAACTCCCTTTTAACAGGAAGAAACCTCCGGCAGAACCAGGCTCAGGGAGGGGCGGCCATCTGCTGCGACCGGTTGGGGTGAGAGAAGGAAGACAGGATAAAGACATGCTGTGGAAGAGAGACAGAGGTTAATAACAGATATGATTCAATGCAGAGAGGTCTATTAACACATAGTGAGTGAGAAAGGTGACTGGAAAGGAAAAACTCAATGCATCATGGGAATCCCCCGGCAGCCAACGTCTATTGCAGCATAACTAAGGGAGGATTCAGGGTCACCTGGTCCAGCCCTAACTATATGCTTTAGCAAAAAGGAAAGTTTTAAGCCTAATCTTAAAAGTAGAGATAGTGTCTGTCTCCCGAATCCAAACTGGAAGCTGGTTCCACAGAAGAGGGGCCTGAAAACTGAAGGCTCTCCCTCCCATTCTACTTTTAAATGATGTAGAAGTGATCGAGTATTGTGTCTCTTCACTGAAGCTTACATGATCTGTGCCATAAAATAATGCTTTTGAACCTGTGAAGGATCAGTACCTTTTCTGTTTAGCTACTGGTCTTTTTTTTTTTTTTTTTTTTGGACATGTCTCCTTTCGATAAAAAAGCAAAAGATAAAAATCTTAAAGATTTTTATAATTTAAAATCTTAAATAATTGGGCTGAAAAAGTTAAACTTTGATGCTTGCAGGGATCAGTTCCCCAAACTAAGATTTGATATTAAATATTATTATTTAATGTCTCTGTCTAAATAAAATGCTATTCTATTGTGATTTCAAAAAGATCACTTCAATTCAATTTTATTTATATAGTGCCAGAAATCAGATAGAAACTGATTTAGTGGATCAGTGGATGATAGACCCTAGAGAGGTGGCGTCTGATACCTGACCTGACATATGGACACAGACAAACAGGCACACACAGATACGAACATCCATTCCCACCCTCATGCTCTCATATGCAAATACTCAGCACTCATCCAATGTGGAGACAGACATAAATAGACACTGTACACACAATCACACTCCCCAAGCGCACTCTATACCCCAGGTCTAGGTACTCTTGCCCCTAGAGGGGGAAACTGCACCCAGACCCAGGTAGTGTTACCCTCTTCCCTGGGGTGGAGAGAAGCAGACCGCCCGGACTCCGCAGCAGCAGGGAGGCCCCACATTCCAGACCCCAATCGGATGGCCAACTCCTCCTCCCAGCCCCCCGCCCCAACAGGCAACAGAGAATGGGGGTGTATGAAGACTCCAAACCTCCCTCCGCCCGCTCATATGTAGTGTTGATGCATGTGTGTTCTAAGGTGCATTTAATACCCAGGAGGGCATGGAGCTACCTGCCAGAGAGCAGCAGGTAAGCGCATAGCCCCTCCCGATAGCCCTCAATGTCTACGTGTATTTAAAATTGAGAGGTGGGCAACGGCGCCAGAGGTGAGGTCGTACACCCTGACGGTCTTCTGGATGCCGTGTAGCGTGCCCACCCCCAAGGTCCTATATGTATGTGTAATGAGAGTGTGAGTAATGTGAATGTCTAAGTTGTGAGATAAAATTGTGGCACAGGCAGCCAGAAGGGGACAGAGGCCCCTCCCTGGGGGCTAGCTCGCCCGCTGACCACAGTAGGCACCCCCACACTCTGGAACCTACCAGGGCAAGGGGGCCCAGGCCCATCCGGACTGGGGCCCAGGTCAGCAGGGGCAGCCCATCCAACCCCACCACAGAGAAAACTGCACCCACCCCATCATCCACTCATCTCCCAGACTACACAATGGTGTGTATGTGTAAGTTTGGTGATGGAGTTTTTATTATGAATGAATGATGAATTTTTTTATGAATTATTATGTCTATTTTTATGCTTAAGGACAACAGATGGAAATTAGCCCTTGGCTATAATCTGGTATGTTTACATTCATGTAATTTTTTTTTTTTACATTTATGTTCATTAACATGCACTGTCCTAAATAAATAAATAAACAAGACAATAGACACCCAGGCTGAGTTCTTCCTCCACCTCTCTTATATCTCTCCCCCACCTGCAGAGTGAGTTCCTGGAGAGAGGAGACCTCCTGCAAAGATGTAACAGCCTCTCCCATCAGTTAAAGAGACCCTCAGGTGGCTTGATGCACCGGTGGCAACCCGCACCAGGGCTGAGCTCCCATATGCCCACCCGCCCACAACCCCGGTGACACACCAACCAGGACACAAGCTCCCAAGGCCCAGCCAGGGTCCCGGCCCGGAGACGGAGCACCCCCAGAACCCCATGCCCACCCCGGACCCACCTAGGGGCAGCCAGGCTACCAGGTCAGTAACCCATGTCCGTCAGCACAGACCCTCCCCTATCCCCGCTGCACGCAGCCACGAGGAAACCATCACCTAAGAGCCCTTAACAGGCCATGACCGCAACCCCGGATTGAGCCCTCCAAGGAAGACGCTCCTGGGGAATCCCCCGACGCCCCAAGCCTATCCCTACCCCCACACCAATCACAACAGCGAATGTGGGACCAAACTATTTTTTGCCATTTTCTAATTATGGTATATGGTGTACAAGGCCAAGTCTTTGGCTTTTAAATGAATATAAACTCTTTCTGTGTCTATGGTTGATTAATAAGCTGGAGTGGAAGATTGCTGCTGCTACTCCTCCTCCTCGGCCTGTACTTCGAGGATTCTGACATTGGTATAACTCAGGAGTGTTGATTCATTTAACTAACATAATCATCCTGTTGTAACCAGGCCTCTGTAAGGCAGAATGAATCAATATGTGGATCAATTATTAAATCATTTACTAAAAGGCAATTAGAACAGAGAGACATAGACCTAGTAGTGTTTCATAATTCACAAATAACTGTTTTATATTTTGGTCCGGTTGAGGATGTATATTACTCTTTTTTTGTCATTTTTTAAATACTTAAGTTATTTTTGCAGATTTTTGGTTTGGGGTTTGGTGATATGGGAACAGAGGGTCTCTATATAGGATTTAAAACAGAAAAACTTTTCCAGCTTTTAATACTTGAAATTGTCAAATACTAATATGTAACAAAGTGTTGCATATTTTTTACTTTTGATTCAAACTCTCTCATATTTTGTCCCTAAACCACCAGCCTGTGTGTTGTAGTACTGAGTTTTGATATCCAGAGCACTTTTAGAAATTGATCTAAGACCTGAAAGTTCAGGTCAAGTGTGGAAGACTACCTTTTCTTTTATTTCTTACACTTATGCTATATTTTAATACCAAGGACCCAACTTTTGTTGTTGATTAAATTACATCAGTAGGATAATGTTAAAGTTATAGAACAAAATCTGTTGCTATTCATTTCAGTCCTGGTAGTTTTTGTATTATATATAAAACAAATAATAATGACCTACCATCATACTGTCATCTGTGGATGTCTGTAGATGTTAGCCAGTTAAACCTCTACAAGGTTTTGTCAGAATTCATTCCAAACTTTTTAAGCTATTGTGTTTGCCACACGTGTATACAGTTTTTCTCAAATGTTAAAACACAAAAGCCAATCCTGTAACCCAAATGACCAGTAGTCTAAACACATTTACTAAATGTAGCCACCATATTCCAGTACCATAAACACATGTCACATGAAGACACAATTCACAAAACACAACCCTCTGTACTCATAAATCTAAACACATTTTTCCTTGCTAAAACACATGTTGCAAAACAACTCTGCTCATATCCTCAAATGAAAGCCCATGTGATGCAAAATGCTTGCCACAGTCACCAATCTTTGAACACAGGGAACACACCTGGCGTCATTCACTACACACAATGACTCAAAATTGAAGACACTTGTTGCTAATGCTGTACCCACATGTAAAAGCAAGTTCAGAGTGCACAGTATGCTGAAGGTTCCAAACAAACACAATGGATGAAGGCAGAGTCAGGGGAAGAGGAATTTGATGCAGAGGAGGGAGAAGAGCTGGCCCTGGAAGAAGAGGAGCAGGCCAATGAGGAAGAGGAGTTCAAATGAGAGGAGGAAGAGGAGCGACCAACGAGGAAGAGGAGAAGGCCAACATGGGAGAGGAGAAGGTCCAGGAGGGAGAGCAAGACAACCTCGCACCATCATTACGGACGAGATGCGAGCAACAGCTCAGCGACATGATGCCGCACAGTGATTGTGGTGTGTGTGTGGTGTGAATACAGTTTTTCTCAAATGTTAAAACACAAAAGCCAATCCTGTAACCCAAATGACCAGTAGTCTAAACACATTTACTAAATGTAGCCACCATATTCCAGTACCATAAACACATGTCACATGAAGACACAATTCACAAAACACAACCCTCTGTACTCATAAATCTAAACACATTTTTCCTTGCTAAAACACATGTTGCAAAACAACTCTGCTCATATCCTCAAATGAAAGCCCATGTGATGCAAAATGCTTGCCACAGTCACCAATCTTTGAACACAGGGAACACACCTGGCGTCATTCACTACACACAATGACTCAAAATTGAAGACACTTGTTGCTAATGCTGTACCCACATGTAAAAGCAAGTTCAGAGTGCACAGTATGCTGAAGGTTCCAAACAAACACAATGGATGAAGGCAGAGTCAGGGGAAGAGGAATTTGATGCAGAGGAGGGAGATAAGATAAGATAAGATAAGATAACCTTTATTAGTCCCACACGTGGGAAATTTGTTTTGAGAAGAGCTGGCCCTGGAAGAAGAGGAGCAGGCCAATGAGGAAGAGGAGTTCAAATGAGAGGAGGAAGAGGAGCGACCAACGAGGAAGAGGAGAAGGCCAACATGGGAGAGGAGAAGGTCCAGGAGGGAGAGCAAGACAACCTCGCACCATCATTACGGACGAGATGCGAGCAACAGCTCAGCGACATGATGCCGCACAGTGATTGTGGTGTGTGTGTGGTGTGAATAACGTAAATAAAAAAACTTCACACCCTGTTCATGTTTTCAAGATTACTGTTGTGTGCAATAGATTCTGTTTTTGCATTGAGTTGTGTTACAGTAGTGTACGTACATGCAGGATTTTCTATAGATTTATACTACTCATATGAAACTCACAAATCTAAATGCCTAATCCTCTGCAGAGATCTACGACGATCCGTTACTGTATAGTTTCTAAAATATGCATTGGCAGTTATGAAACAAAGAACCTTCTCACAAATTGAGCATTGTGTTTTCAATTGTTTTGCTGTAGTGTGTAATGCTGTGTATAGTGTTTACAGTTTTGACAGCTTCGAGCTGCTCTCTTGGTGTGGGAGTTTGAGTTTTGCAGTGGGAAGGTGTGGTTGTGTTTATGTAGCTTTAGAGAAGGGTGTTGTGTTTGGACATTGGGGGACCTGGTGGTAACGTTTGTGAAATGTGTTTTAGCATTTGAGAAAAACTGTAACGTAAATAAAAAAACTTCACACCCTGTTCATGTTTTCAAGATTACTGTTGTGTGCAATAGATTCTGTTTTTGCATTGAGTTGTGTTACAGTAGTGTACGTACATGCAGGATTTTCCATAGATTTATACTACTCATATGAAACTCACAAATCTAAATGCCTAATCCTCTGCAGAGATCTACGACGATCCGTTACTGTATAGTTTCTAAAATATGCATTGGCAGTTATGGAACAAAGAACCTTCTCACAAATTGAGCATTGTGTTTTCAATTGTTTTGCTGTAGTGTGTAATGCTGTGTATAGTGTTTACAGTTTTGACAGCTTCGAGCTGCTCTCTTGGTGTGGGAGTTTGAGTTTTGCAGTGGGAAGGTGTGGTTGTGTTTATGTAGCTTTAGAGAAGGGTGTTGTGTTTGGACATTGGGGGACCTGGTGGTAACGTTTGTGAAATGTGTTTTAGCATTTGAGAAAAACTGTAATTCAATTCTTTTTTGGTCCAGAGGAAAAAAAGATCAAGATGAGACAGCAACAGGAGAGGCACCCCTCCATATTCCAACTAAGTGACAGCTGATTCTCAAAATTTGCTTCTTTAAACAAAATCTATTAGCTCTTCAAACACATCAGGAGTTGTGATGAGTAAATGCAACAAGGACGTAGGTGATAGTTTACTGGAAGAGCATGTGTCTGTACATGCGTGTGCGCGGTAGTGTGCATGTGTTACCTCAACCTGAACAAAACCCATTAGACCACTCCAGAGCTTTATGACATCCTGCTATTGTGACATTCACCTCTTACCTGGCAGTAATAGAGTTGTTGAGCTAATGTCACAGAGGGAGTGACATAGTAGAACCAGCAATTTGTGTGCACCTGTAGATACCCACCCAGACACGGAGACATGATGTAGCTGTTTTATGGCAATGTTATTCTCTGATATTTAACTTCCTAGATTAATTTATTGTCTTGCAATGAATTTAGATTAGAAAATCAAATTTTATGTCTGTGCATTTGCTAGTAGATTCAGTACATCATGCAAAAGAATTTGAGCTGATGGATGCTACAGAGATCTGTTTTGAAACATGTTGGTGTAAAGGTGAGGAAGGAGTTTATGGATTTCTCCCAGTATGAAGGGCCACAGGCTACAACTGGGGGAGCAATGGTCAATGAGTAAATCAACAGTGGACACATGAAGATGTGCATAAAGACACACACACAAACACAGAGGTATGCATGTACAAGAACCTGCCTTGGGATCAGACCGAGACAGCATGTAGTGCACATAGAAACATGGGTCATAAAACTTTCTCAAACTGAGTTCACTGTAACAGAATACAAATCGACTGGACTCTGGTGATGTACACAGAGAAATAAAAAGAGATCTGTGTATGCCAGGCTCCTATGAAACCACAGAGATCCTCATTTGGTTTACTTGTCAAACTGCATCATCAGTGTTTAAAGGTTAAACCACTCTCCATTGCATTTGAACTGACACACATAGAATGTGGTCAAAAAGGAAAAACACCACAGTGCTCAAAAAATTCCAAAGAAAATTTTTTTTACCTTTTATTTTTGGTGTGATTTTAAGTCCTGACCTCAAAGGGTTCATAGTTTATGTATATACTGTAAATATACACTCAGGGACCGCTTTATGACACTGTTCAACTGCTGGTTCATGCAAATATCTGAGCAGCCAATCACATGGCAGCAATTAAAACTAAAGACCAATTAAGTTCAAACCAAACATTAGAAAGGAAAAGAAAGGTGGTTTAAGTGACTTTGATGGTGGCGTGATTGTTGGTCTGGGTAGGCTGGTCTGAATCTTTCAGAAACTGTTGATCTGCTGGGATTTTTACCGCTCAGCGATCTTTAGTTTAGTTTAGAGTTTACAGAAAATGGCCAGAAAAAGAAATAATATCCAGTGAGAGGCATTTCTCTGGGTGAAAATGCCAAGAGGTCAGAGGAAAATGACTGATAGGAAGGCAACGGTAACTGAAACATCCGCTCACTACAACCAAGGTGTGCAGAAGAGCATACCCATAACCCTTACCTTGAAGCAGGGTGTGTGTGTGTGTGTGTGTGTGTGTGTGTGTGTGTGTGTGTGTGTGTGTGTGTGTGTGTGTGTGTGTGTGTGTGTGTGTGTGTCCAGATATAGAGCAAAATCTCTTTCCAGCACCTTGTTGAATCTGAGCCATAAAGAATTAGGTCAGTTCTCAGTGCAAAATGAGTCCAAACTGGTACTACCAAAGTGTACCTAATAATATGTCAAGTGATTTTATAACCATGGGAATATACATTCAAGTCAAATACAAGTTTCAAACTCTTTCCACACAAATGAAGATGATACACAAAGGATTTTTCCTCAGGTTTCCCATATCCACCACTTCCCACTATAACAGTTTTCTCTCCTCTCTACCCCCATCCCCCAGCCCTCTCCTGAGAGACAGTTAGAAAATATGCAGGCAGATCAGGCATAAAGGCAGATGGTGAGAGCCGAGAGAGAGAGAGTTAAGCAAAAAAGAGGGATGGAAAGAGAGAACGGGAGAAAGAGAGTGATAGGCACATAGAAAGAGAGAAGCTATGGCCACAGGCAGGCCATGGCCAATCAAGTGAAAAAGAGAACAGCTCACCCTAGCAGACCAGCTGAGCTCCTCCACAGTCTCATCTACAACAACTGTAAATACAGCACTACAGTGGAGAGCTGACAAATGTTTTTTTTTTCCTGTATATGAAGTAAATAAAAGAATAAAATATGAAAAAAAAACTCATTCCTCTCAGATTTATGAACTAATTCAGGAGTAGTGATATTTAACACGGCTTGCCAGCGGCCAAGTTCATATTCTGAATTCTGTAATCGCCAAGAGGACTATTAAAGATTTACAAACAGTTACAGGATTTCATCGCTGGACCAACAGTTAATCCTTAAGTAAATCAATTGATTGTTTAATAATGGATGGTATATATTTTGGAAGGGGAGCAGTTGAAGATTGTTAATGCTCCAGAGGCTACATTTCTTTGCAAAATTGTATCTCTGCAATGAATGCTCCTTTAGCTCCTGCTCATACTGAAATGCAAACACAGATCAGCAGATATTGATTAAAGAGTGTTTGGATTAAAGGTGGATAAACTACACAAACCATTGTGCTGGAGTCGGATAAAACTGCTTCTCCCCAGCACTACTTCACCTAAGAACAACAGTGACAGTGAATCTCTCAGTAGAGGCTTCACTCTCCTTCTTGTGAACGCCAGACTCTGTGACCTAAAAACTAGGCTCTATCAAGAAGCTTAATTTAGACATTGCTTCAAGTTGTCCTATTTAAACCATCTCATCATTACTGATAAAATGGCTTGCACACATGTGTATGCACGAGCGCTCACACACACACACACACACACACACACACACACACACACACACACACACACACACACACACACACACACACACACACACACACACACACAAAGCATAGAGAACAAGCAGCCTATGCCAAGAGTGAATCAAACCAATACTGGACCTGTTTAAGAAGATTGTCCTGGTGGCGCCCCATGGTACTAGCTGAGTGCCTCCTCTGCATCATTAACGTTCAGCTCGAAGAGAGCCACTCACTCGTGATATTTGCAACAAGATTCCTGGAGAAGTCAACAGCTTTATGCTGTCCTCACTTCCTTAAACCTTAATTCAAATGTCACAGTAAGTGACACATAAGAGTCTCAATCCAAAGCAACTGACATTTCAACAATGTAGCCCACAAACACTTCCTCGCACTCTCTCGTCTCCTTTCCGCTGCTGCTGCTTCATAAGCCCCCCCGCCTCATCATCTCACCCGCCCCTGCTTCCACACATCTACCAACTGAAAACTGGTTCACTGGTGGTTCAGGGACGACAAAACCTGCAGCACATAGAAATCAGTTATATTGAAAATACTTGGTTGCTAGGACACATTGGGGCAAAGATCAAAGTGATTCATCTATGGACCATAAAATAGTTGTTTGGGGTTCAGTCGGCCACAGTTATACTACGCCTTCTACTTGTCAAGGGTTTCCTGTGATAGCAGATGATGCATGACAACCAAACAGTGGGTAACGTGTGTTATCAGAAAAGCACTCTCAGCATCAGGACACTGAGGTACATATTGATTCATTAAAAGTCTGTTAACATGGTTGGATGTTGGCTAAAACTGGAATTACATGTCAACTGTGGGGAAAAAACAGACGATTTAGCTACTATATAAAAAAATGTAAATAAATCACCACAGTATGGAGAGAGCCACACTTCCCGAAAAGACCATATTGACTTCAAAATATGGGAATCTTAAAAAGTTAGAGGCCCCTTTCAAAGGATGACGCTTCTTAGCATTCATCAGATTTTACTTTGTGGTTTTCTATGTATTATCGTAGGATCTTTACCTCACAATATAAAGCACCTTGAGGCAACTGTTATTGTGATTTAGTAGTATATAAATATGAAATTGCACATTGCTCTGTCAAAATTCTTCCTACGGGAATGTTTGAGAGCTAAGTTAATGTGATATAATACCACTATGTTACAGTGCTGTGCAAAAGTCTTGAGCCACCACTCTTTTCTTTTGCTAGGAAAATGGGAAATTGGTGCAATGATTTATTGAAACTTGTAAACATACTAGCATAAAAACTAGCTTTTATTTCATTAGTTTTGTTACCTGGCTGAGATCAATTCCCAATCAAAACCTGAAATATTAATTATTAAGACAATAATAACAACAATGCAAACGTGCCCCACTAACATATCGCTGGAGAGACAGAAGTGAGTCAAACATGAATAGGAATGTGCCGAAATGTCTTGAGTGTGTTAAAACAGATTATTTAAGACCGGACAGCTTTCACAGTCAGCTGAGCAGGAACAAAAAGAGTTTAATGTTATGAAAATAAAGATCTGCTTTGAAGCTATTTTGATATTCAGCAAATCTTCAGATTAGAAGAGGAAATTTTGCCAAAGACACACATCCTTTTTTGCCCTTTCCCTCTGGGCTGCATTGACCCAGAATCCGTCCAGAGCTGTCTTGTGGTCCCAATCTGGATGGCACATAATCTGCAGATAAAAGCTAACGAACAGAAGCTGCTCTCAAAGATCATTCTACTTAAACTATAGAGTGCTATCTGGGCGCATAACATCATCTCTCTTGTTCTACGGTCCCTCCTTTGCTTACCACTCCTCTCTTCCTTTTTCCCATCTAAAAATAAACAAGAGCAGGCACAGCTGATAAACAAAAAGAAAAAGACACGTGCACCCTTAATGCTGGAGGGCTGATCTACATTTGCTTCTCTTCAGCTCTCTCCCACCACCATCCTGTATCTGTACCCTCTATGAAGTTATTTTTTAAGACTTCCTTCAATAAGGTAAAAAGAGTAATTCAGGTAAACACACTGATAACAATTTTTGAAAAGGTTAATGCTTAAAACGATGGCGTCTTTAACAGAGCACGGCTGCCTACTCATCATTCTAGACATGCTGATTCAAAAGATGACCAGTAGGGGGATTTCTCAAAATGTACAGGTAGTTTGAAATTACATTAGAGAACTAGTGGCCCCAGATGGAAGCAAGAGGTAACTGTTTGGCACTTTAACAAAGAACAGAAACTGTCCATTGTGAGTATTTTTAATTATACTTCTCTGACCTATATTCCACGATGCTGAAAGCTGGTGAACTGGTAAAGAAGTTTTTAACGTTTAGATTTAACATCAAGAATTACAGTTTTTTCTGATTGCTTAAGCCCTTTTTTTGCAACTATTGGCTAATTTTGCAAAACTCTTCACACAAATAAGAAAACCTGTCACCCAATAATCAAAACATTGTAGTTCTCTTGCAAAAGCAAACACAGCTAGATTAACTCTTCACACCTTCGTAAAAATGGTGTTTCCGTATCAAACAGTACA
Source organism: Rhamphochromis sp. 'chilingali' (assembly GCF_963969265.1). Classification (NCBI taxonomy): domain Eukaryota; kingdom Metazoa; phylum Chordata; class Actinopteri; order Cichliformes; family Cichlidae; genus Rhamphochromis; species Rhamphochromis sp. 'chilingali'. The sequence continues at coordinate 20,598,242 of NC_137935.1, read as the reverse complement.
CACAAGCCATCATCTACTAAGGACACAATGCGCCAACTGCACACTGATGGTATGAATACAAAACACATCTGGCGTTTGCCTTCCCTGTGCACAAGGTAGGCTATGTCAGTTTGAGCTCATACTTCTGTCATAGATCCATAAGCATAGAGGGATCCAAACTTCAAGTACTGGTGTTTATTCAAACACATCAAAACAAACACAAGTGTTTATTTCCAAGTATAGGATTATTTGCAATCGCCATAATGACTATATGGGTTACGTGGTCTGCAGTGAACATGCTTCCTCTGCCCCCTCCTCATCTTCCTCTTGCTCCTCCTTGTCCTTGTCGTCCTCTTCATCCTACTTCTTCACCTCCACGTCCTCTTCCTCGGCCTCCTCTACTTCTCACTCTTTCTGCTCCCTCCATTGTACTCCGCACACACAGCTTACCTGTATTATAGTGCTTAGGCTGATTGCAAAGTGAACTAATTATCTAAAAAAGTTTTCACATGTGAAAGTGTGCCAGACAGTTGGCAAATTAGTGTTAATGATAGCCATACATGTGTATACTTTTGCTAGGAGTGTGTTGGAAATTTGGAAATTGAGTGTTGTGCAGTGAATTGTGCCTACAGTTTTGCAAAGTGTGTGTTACGAAATTGCAAACTGAGTGCAAAGCAGTTTTTGTGCTTTTGGTTTTGCAAACTCAGTGAGTGGTTTTGCTATAAGTCTGAATAGTTTTAGGAATTGTGCTACAGGAATCACAGTTAGAGTTTAAGCATTCAGAAAAAACTGTAAGCACAAGAATTCTGTGTGATTCTCTAAATAGTTTAACTTAAAATTGCAACCACTGCAATTTTAACTTCATGTAATGGTAGAAAAATACATGCACATAGAAACCAGGACAAAACAAGCCAATGATAAATGTAAAAACAAGCAACGGCTTGCACACTTTGGGGCAAAGCTATTATCAGTTTTTGTTCATGAACAGCTGTTCAGGACAGTAGTAGTAGTATTAGTAGTACAGATGGATGCATGCGTTTGAAAAAGGACAATGTAGAATTGAAAATAATTTAAAATACATCTGAATAAAGTTCTTTAGATGTATGTAAAGGTTGTACCTTTGTGTTCTAGGTATGTCTTTATTTATAACAGTCAAATCATTCAAACTAGTGACACTGTGTATACCAGTGATACTCCCTCTAAAATTAAAGGTATTTTTTTAAAGTTTTTTTTTTAATAGGAAAAAAAGAATGCTGTACTTATAAACATATTTTGATTAGTGTGTAATTATGTCTTCCAACAAAATGTGATCTCATGAACTAATGAATTCATTAAAAATACATAAGAGTGAGTGCTGGTTTGTGGAATGTGCCATGTTGTATTTTACCTATGCGCCTAGAGACAAGGTGCATACACAGTACGCTTTATAAATTACTTTTCATTTAAAGATCACAAAGAATCCTTTCAAATTATATATGACCAGTTAACATTTATTAAATGTACATTTTCTACAATAAGATAGACAAAACAGAGAAAACCCAAACAAACATATGACTCCTTGTGAGCAAGTGCTTTGGTGACAGTGGGAAGGAAAAACTCCTTTTTAACAGAAAGAACAAGAGTTCAGGCCTCCAACAAAGCACATTGCCTTACAAAATATACAAGAATACTGTTCCTGCTAAACCCATAACCACATTGTTTCAACACTTTAGGCAAAAATACACCATATTTAACTAGGCTATGAAGGAGGATATGCTAGTAGTGATTTGCAACCCATCACATGGCTGTAGCACTCACTACTGTTTTCCATATAAGGAGAAGAGCAAAGAGTGGATGGAACTCATTGATCTGGGTCAATGGTGGTAACCACTTAAGGAAATGGTTCAAAAGCTTGACCCAAGTTACAACACACCAGGTAAAAAATACATATTTTTCAATTAGATATTGATCTAAAGTTTTAAACAGTTATTCAGTCTGTTTACTTAATATTTCCATAAAAACTAACACCTAGGCTACTTCTGGACTTATTCTGTATTACTGTATATACTGTGTCCCTACTATTACACTATAAATCTGCTGCTGCTGCTGGTAACTCATGGCACTAGAGGTCCGCCATCAATAACATAGCTTACTGGAAAAGAAGTATGGAAAATGCCACTAATTTTGTGTGGACTAATGAATGCTGCTGCCTGAAAGCTGCATCCACTACTAAAATGTTCAATATTTTTTTGTCTGTCATCATATATATAGAGATAGACATAAACGTTATTAACCCCACACTGGGGAAAAGTCATAAGACAAATGTGAATTAGAGCTATAAGAAAAATAAATAGTAATTTACACTATTTACAATTTATGTTTTACAATGTGACATCATATCATTACATACTCAGGGCTATACCATACACCCCCAGGTTACACAACATTTTTAATATTTAAATGTTTGACTTGCCTGCATAAAGGCAATGTGCATCATGCTTCTTGTGCAACATTAGGTCCATTTAATTATTATTAACAATAACTGTTAACTGATAACTGGTCCCAGGCCTAGTATGCATGCTTGTGTGTCTGTGAGTGTACGTCTGTTTGTACGCTGATTTCATCAAATGTGATGTCCTGACAGTGCAACCGTCATCCACTGGAGATGACTTTGCATCTTGAATGGCAGATGAGATAATCTGCCTAATACAGTGGATTTGTTTAATGTGAGCCCCTGAGGATGGGAAGGCGGTTACGTCACAAAATGAAAAAGCAGGAAAGCTGAATTACATGTAACTCTTTATACATATATACACTGCATATATAGCTATTTAAATGCATTACATTCCTTTCTTTATTAGTGAAAATGTTTGTTTTAGAGATAAGGCATTAAAATAGAGCCGCATTATAGCAGAAATCCAAAGCATTTCAGCATCCATATTTACCACAGGCCATTAAACCTTCCTATGTGGTCGGCTGTCCCTTGACAGCCTCCAACTACAGCTCATATACACTTGTGCTGTCAAGTCTATAAGAGGCCAGGAAAATCACAGCGGTCTAATGTACTCCTGAGCCTCATAAACTCTGACAGCTCCATTATTTAGTCTTAATTAAACTTTTAGTTATTTCACTGACACAAACTGAAAAGTCAACATCATATGTACAAAGGGATGGTGCATCTACACACACACACACACACACACACACACACACACACACACACACACACACACACACACACACACACACACACCAGTCTAATTTTGCTGGGTCGCCTGGCACATGCATCATCATACTGTGGTCTGCAGGGGGAGCTCTTTTTTCTGACTTACTACTATCAGCATAATGTTTGCTTTGATGTCTAATGCAGTTTGCAGTTTGCTTCTCTTGAGCTGTATCAAAGATACATTTCTGTTGCTTTGTGACAGACAATAAAGGTGTTCTATTCTATTCTATTTCAGTCTATTTTAGGTTTTCTGATATACGCAGAACATAAAATTGATTCCATATTTTTTTAAGTCGATGATTTTCAAAAAAGATGCAAAGAAGATATTTAAAAAGGATCTCTACAGTTTGGGCCATTTTCAACATTTTGATATTTAACAATAACATAGATATAATAACATAATAATTTTTGTGGTGTAACTTTAATGACTGTAAAAACAAACATTAATACACAGAGAAGGAAAGAAGCAGACCAGGTCCCATAGAGACAATAGGATCACAGACTTGTCCGCGGTTGACTTCAGGACCACAGATATCAAACCTCACTGCACCTAAAGCTGGGCCACATTTAAAAACTGTTAAACTTACAAAGGCAGCACTTCTATACAACACTAGTCTTTGACACCATCAGACTGATAAATACTCACCTACAGAACATAAATGTTCTATAACTGCATGAATCTCTGAAAACACAACAGATTTGGACGGCAGCTTCCACTGATAATTTGCTGTGAATTTTGTACTAAACAGGGTAGGAAAGAAATAAAAAAAAACTGCAATGTTTGTTCAAGCCAAAAATAAATAAAAACTGGACTATAGACTATAATTGGAATCTTTATATGTTGCATACTATAGTATCTTATCTTTATCTACTGCCTGTCTATGGCAGGTAGCTCAGTCTTGGTCTCATCTGTCATCACAGCAAAGACACAGTCATAATCTGTTATTATCTGTTTGGTATAGTTTGGTACCTTTAGTCTCCCTTTGCTTGTATAGAATTTACTTTAAAAAATGTAAAAGTCTGCTGTGGAAAACCAGAAAAGAACAGCTGTTTTTCACACATTAAAACTTTGCCTAAAACTTAGATTAGACTAGATATTGTACTTTGATATTTATATTACAAATGGGTTTTGTTAATCTTAACCGCTCCTGAAGTTCTGTTCTGTGTTATCGATCCAATTATTATGACAAGAAAAACTATGTTCACATGATGACCTACTTCTTATTGAAAAAAATATCTGAAAGCTAAAAATAACAACAGCAGTCGCACAGGGTTGAAAAAACACTCTCTTGTTTTGCATAAAACACAGTTTAGTCAACCACAGGAAAAACATGGAAACGACATCTGTGTTTTTTCTGGTGCTCACGCTGGCAGTGTGAAACCAGTTAGGTTAGTCTACAAGAGTTAAAAAATCTTATTCTAAAACACTAAGCAGCAGTCTGTGTGAGCCTGTGCATGTTATGTCACATAATGACAAATGACAATTAAAGGCTAAAGGAGCATGGATTTCATCTTGACGGGTTAACGTGTGCACTGACAAACACATAAACACACATGCCCGGTGTCACGACTCAAACGCTCCACTCCTCAGCAACCCAGCAAGCTAGACCAAAACCCCTACTGACCAGCAACTGTTCTTACTAGAGCCCAGCTGAGACAGAAAAAGAGAGGAGGGAAATGCACTACACATAGCCAACATGAAGAGAGAGACAGAGAAAGTGGGAATTGAAGGACAGAAGTAATTCCTATTTCATTTTATCTCAGTAAGCTTCTGAGATAACTGATGTAATATATATATATATATATATATATATATATATATATATATATATATATATATATATATATATATATATATATATATATATATATATATATATATATATATATATAGCTAGCTCAGTCGGGAGAGCATGAGACTCTTAATCTCAGGGTCGTGGGTTCGTGCCCCACGTTGGGCGCCAAGCAGCTGGATAGCGTAGTGGTTAAACTACACGCCTTTGGAACCCAGGATCGCAAGTTCGATTCCTGCCTGGGGCGTCTGTATCCAGTAAGGGTCCTAAGGCTAGACCCCCTATGCTAAGCAAGCCTACCGCAGACATGAGCGAGACAGATAAATATGAAGGCATGCCGGCTCGGACGTCGCCCGGATCAACAAGGTCCGCGTCAGGTGTTGAGGAACCAGGGCACCCTGACGAAAAGTGGGCTACTGGAACAAGAAGGCATCGGTGAGCAAGAGACGAAAACAGGGCGTTGTTGGAATAGGCGAGTGGCTCCAGCAGATCCCGGGAATAACATCGGAGATCTCTGTCCAGAAGAGCGCAGTCCTGGGAACAGCTAAGATACTGCGCAGGACCCTCAAGCTCCCAGGCCTCTGGTAGAGGACCCGAGCTTGAAGGATAAACCACCCGCAGGGGCGTGCTGGGTGTTTATATATATATATACACACATGTATATATATATGATGTCTTCTCTTGTGCAGTTAATGAATGGTAAGATGAAAAAGTTCATATAGGCTTTTACAAGTAAACAAGTGCAAAAAAAAAGAGGACTGTTGGTCACCCTAGGATATCTATCTATCTATCTATCTATCTGTATGTATGTATGTATAGACAGAGAGATATGGAAATGAGTATACAAATTCACTAAAACAACTATTCTTAGAAATGTACATGTGGTCAACTCTGGTTTCGAAGTACTAGCAAGCAATCTTTTCAAGTTTTCAGTTGTAACATGGTGCACTGGTTACCAACTTTCTATTGTTGTGCTTATACACTCAACAAAAATATAAACGCAACACATTTGTTACTGTTCCCATTCCCCATGGGATGGACGTAGAGACCTAAAATTTATTCCAGATACACAATATAACCATCCCTCCCAAACAGTGGTCACAAATCAGTCCAAATGTGTGGTAGTGGGCACATCTGCTATATTGAGATAATCCATCCCACCTCACAGGTGTGCCACATCAGGATGCTGATCTAACATCATGAGTAGTGCACAGGTGTACCTCAGACTGCCCACAACAAAAGGCCACCCTGGAATGTGCATTTTTTTGCGCTATTGGGTGTCTTTGGACCCAGAACCGGTCAGTATCTGGTGTGACCACCATTTGCCTCATGCAGTGCAACACATCGTCGCATGGAGTCTATCAGATTGTCAATTGTGGCCTGTGGAATGTTGGTCCACTCCACTTCAATGGCTGTGCGAGGTTGTTGGATATTCGTGGGAACTGGTACACGCTGTCGTATACGCCGGTCAAGCACATCCCGAACATGCTCAATGGGTGACATGTCCGGTGAGTATGCTGGCCATGCAAGAACTGGGACATTCTCAGCTGCCATCTGCCCTGAACAATGTGAACCATGATTCATCCGTGAAGCGCACACCTCTCCAACATGCCAGACGCCATCGAATGTGAGCATTTGCCCACACAAGTCTGTTACGGCGACGAGCTGGAGTCAGGTCAAGACCCCGATGAGGACGACGGGCATGCAGTTGAGCGTCCCTGAGACGGTTTCTGACAGTTTGTGCAGAAATTGTTTGGTTGTGCAAACCAATTGTTCCAGCAGCTGTCTGGGTGGCTGGTCTCAGACGATCTTGGAGGTGAACCTGCTGGATGTGGAGGTCCTGGGCTGGTGTGGTTACACGAGGTCTGCGGTTGTGAGGCCGGTTGGATGTGCTGCCATATTCTCAGAAACGCCTGTGGAGACGGCTTATGGTTGAGAAATGAACATTCAATGCACGGGCGACAGATCTGGTTGACATTCCTGCTGTCAGCATGCCAATTGCACGCTCCCTCATTGCTTGTGGCATCTGTGGCATTTTGCTGTGAGACAAAACTGCACATTCCAGGGTGGCCTTTTGTTGTGGGCAGTCTGAGGTACACCTGTGCACTACTCATGATGTCAGATCAGCATCCTGATGTGGCACACCTGTGAGGTGGGATAGATTATCTCAATATAGCAGATGTGCCCACTACCACACATTTGGACTGATTTGTGACCACTGTTTGGGAGGGATGGTTATATTGTGTATCTGGAATGAATTTTAGGTCTCTACGTCCATCCCATGGGGAATGGGAGCAGTAACAAAGGTGTTGCGTTTATATTTTTGTTGAGTGTATTAGGTCTCTGAACTCAACTCATGAGTAAGTTGAGTTCCAAAATGCTGCAGCAAGAGTCCTGACAGGGACTAGAAAGAGAGAGCATATGTCTCCTGTTTCATTGGCTTCCTGTTAAATCCAGAATTGAATTCAAAATCCTGCTCCTCACATACAAGGTCTTAAATAATCAGGCCCCATCTTATCTTAATGACCTTGTAGTACCATATCACCCTATCAGAGTACTTCACTCTCGCACTGCAGGCCTACTTGTTGTTCCTCGAGTATTTAAAAGTAGAATGGGAGGGAGAGCCTTCAGTTTTCAGGCCCCTCTTCTGTGGAACCAGCTTCCAGTTTGGATTCGGGAGACAGACACTATCTCTACTTTTAAGATTAGGCTTAAAACTTTCCTTTTTGCTAAAGCATATAGTTAGGGCTGGACCAGGTCACCCTGAATCCTCCCTTAGTTATGCTGCAATAGACGTAGGCTGCCGGGGATTCCCATGATGCATTGAGTTTTTCCTTTCCAGTCACCTTTCTCACTCACTATGTGTTGATAGACCTCTCTGCATTGAATCATATCTGTTATTAACCTCTGTCTCTCTTCCACAGCATGTCTTTATCCTGTCTTCCTTCTCTCACCCCAACCGGTCGCAGCAGATGGCTCCGCCCCTCCCTGAGCCTGGTTCTGCTGGAGGTTTCTTCCTGTTAAAAGGGAGTTTTTCCTTCCCACTGTCGCCAAAGTGCTTGCTCATAGGGGGTCATATGATTGTTGGGTTTTTCTCTGCATCTATGAAGCGCCTTGAGGCGACTTTTGTTGTGATTTGGCGCTATATAAATAAAACTGAATTCAATTCAATTGGTTACACAAGTATGCTTGTGTCTTGTGTCTATATATTATTGAAGACAAACTTTCAGTGTAATTGATGCCTTTCTTTCCGATAATAAATGAAATGGCACTATAGCAAAGTTTCTTAAGAATAGCTGCTGCAGTTTGAGCATATGCTGTAAAATATGACCATAATGCAGCAGAATGATTAGTTATGATATGCTTTTCCATTTTCAAAAAACAATAATTTCTTAACATGAGGTCTGATTTCTTTGTAAGTTTGGATTGTATCTATTAGATTGATACATTTAGTATATTATTTAGTATATTTATGGGACTGGGAATATCAATGGTGAAAGGTTTTGTACCTGTGAGCATTTCACAAGCACGTGACTCTGCACCTCGCCTTAGACTGGAAACATTTTTAAATTAAACAGGCAGGTGTGCAGGTGATCAAAAGCAAATCTGTGTAAAACATAAAACCTTGGTTTGTAAAAATGATACTGTCAGCCTAAATATGGACATAATAGAGCTGAGTTAGAAAATAAATATAACTTATGTAGAGACTGCATGGTAAGATTTATATTTATCCTTTGGGTTACCTAAAAAAAAAATCGTTGCAGAATACCCTTTTAAAAGTCACTAATTCCCTGTTGTAGCACTTGAGTTTGTTAGGCTTCTGATACTGGCCTCTCATTAAGGTAAGTTCTCTGTCATATTGTTGCTCAGTATCATAATTTTGTTATATTTCACAACATGCAGTGAAAGCAGTCTACATTATCTATAAAAACTGGTTCATTTTGACCCGGAGAATTCCATTTTACCCCCTGAACACAGCTAGCTTGCCAGATGGAACTGGCAAAGCTGCATGTGCATGCATGGTTTGCATGTGTGTGTTTATGACAGTGTGTGTGAGTGAGGGAGAGAGATGGGGCTCCTGGGCTGGATAACGATGACTCATCCATCCACCCACCCACCCACACCGCACACACACACACACACACACACACACACACACACACACACACACACACACACACACACACACACACACACACACACACACACGTGAATTCAGACATGCACTCTTTACCGTCATCACTCAAAACCCTGTTAGCGGCGCTCACTGATGCTAATTGTTCCCAATCAGCACATCAGGGGTCCTGTCAATGCACTGTGAAACCAGACCACGCCAATGATTGCTTATTGATTTTATTACAGGCTGACGTCATTCTGTCAAGCAAGAGTTTGTGTGTCAGCAAGCAGATGTTTGATGGACTTAATATGGAGCTCAACTCTGAAGGTGTTAAAAAAAAGATTAAAATGATTAAAAGGAATTTGTGAAAACGCTTTAATAAATTTGAAAAAGCAACACTAAGAGTGGAGACCAGCTTGGTATAAGCTATACTTATTAACAGAAAATTATGATGCCGATCCGCCCAATGCATGTTGCAAAAAAGCTGCAAAAAAGGTAGTGGCATGGGGAAAATTGTCAGGCAGCTTCCCATAGTAATATTTAACACTTGTGTAACTTTAAATTTGAGTAGTGAGATTGCAGTGTTGAAGGTGGCAGGTGTTAACAAATAGAACTCACAGAAAACAAAAAACACTTGTTTACTTCTACTTTCTCTCACTGGTTAGTTGCTGGTTGGGTTTAAGTCCCACAATACACCCAAAACCCAGAAATGAGCTAAAATGCAACACTTTATGAATGAGTTAGTATTAGTATTAGTATTTATTTATTTATTGTCATTGTCAAGAACAATGAAATTGCGTTTGGGGAGTTCAGCCTAATTACTAACAGGGACGATTTCAAAAGACAACTTGTGGATATTGTTAAGATGATTTGTTTTTATGACGAACACTGGTTTTAGCCCTTTGATGTACTGGTAAGCAGTCCAGGGTATGCCTCCACTCTCTCCTAATTTGACCACTGAGATAGATTTTTCGTCCGTGTTGATAACATCCCACAGTTACTGCAGATTTTTCGGCTGCTCCATGTTTATTTTCCCTTATATCACATTTCAAAGGTGCTCTGTTGGATTGGGATCTGGTGACTGTGGAGGTCATTTGAATACAGTGACCTCATTGTCATGTTCAAGAAACTGAGATGATTTGAGATAGTGTGTTATCCTGCTAGAAACAGCCAACAGAAGATTAGTACACTGTGGTGGAATGGACACGGTCAACAACAATGCTCAGGCAGGCTGTGACATTTCAGCTCATTTGGTAATAAGGGGCCCAAAGTGTGCCAAAAATATCTCCCACACTCTTACACCCCAACAAACAACAAATTAAACCGCTGATCTAAGGCAAGATGGATCCATGTTTTGTTTTGGGTTTTTTTGCTGTTTATGCCAAATTCTGACCCATAATTTTCTGTGAACTATATCGCAGCCAAAAGTATTAGTTCTTATTATCAGTTCATTCTTGTCTATCCTGTTGTCCCCGTGCATGGATTGTGCTGATGACAGCCACTAATATAGCCGAATGGTAGTCTTTGAGTGCTTCTGTGTTTCACAGTGGAGTTGCATGACTAAGCCTTTGCATGTACTGTCAAGTAAATGCATGTATGCATCTGTCAACAAGTACAGATTTGTACTGCTTGTATTTCTAGTCACCTTTGCATCTTTGACACATGAACTTCTGTTGTGGTTTTGTAGTTTTACAGTTCAAAAAGGTTTTTTGCCTTTGCCTTCAGAAGGTCATGACAGTGTGACTACCTGACAGAAAATGAAAATGAATCCACATTTTTGCACAGATTTGGCCTTTAATCTAAACTTTTGATCAGCTGTAAAACAGCCTTGTGGTAAGGACCCGACGCACACACTGGATTTCATGCGCTATAGGTTAGTTTTTATTTTTGTTTAAGCAACTGTATTTTGATGTTCCGGCACCAGTCGCACAGGAACAGCTGCTTCCTCCTCCTCCTCTCAGTCCCCCCGTCACTATTTCAACATACAGAGAAGAAGAAGATGATCACCTCGAGCAGTCACACCTGCCCTCTCTGCCACACCTGGGCATCGCCTTGAGCGCTCACTGTAGCGCCCCTCCGCTGCAGCAGGCCAGAGACCACACCCCTGCCACAAGCCTGTTTCAGTTTAAGTGTTGTTTTCAAGAAACTACATTAGAAACTCTATTTAATTTGTAAATCATGTATACACACACACACACACACATACACACACGTAGATATAAATATTTAGTATACACATTCAGTAATATGCATACACTCTTATATTGTACATATATTTATTCATATAACTTTCAGATTTAGCAATTCCTATATTTTGCTTGTTCTTATGTTATTGTATTTTTGCACACCTCTGTTGCTTGTGAAGCTCGCACACAAGAATTTCACTCGCATGTACTGTACCAGTGTACCTCCACATATGATGTGACAATAAAAGTGATTTGATTTGATTTGGTTTGATCCATGTGTCCTTAAGCTTGTATGTTGAAGTATCCTTAGGCAACTTAACTTAGGTTAAAAGTGCTCAGGTATAGAAAAACGTATGAATGTGTGAACGCGGGTTGTAGTACGAAAGCACTTTGAGTGCTCATACTGAGTAGAAAAGTCCTATATGCAAAAGTCAATTTAACTCCATTTTTTATTTTCTTCAGTTAAATGTTATATATATGTAGTGCCAAATCACAACAAAAGCTGCTTTATATTGTAAGGTAAAGCACTTGGCGATAGTGGGAAGAAAAATCTTTTTTTAACAGGAAGAACATTCAGACAGAGCGACGCTCAGGGTGGGGCAGCCATCTCCAACAGTTTTGAGATCCAGTAAACTAGTGAAAAACAAACATAAACAAGAATAAAGAGAAATAATATAAGATGGATGATAAATTAATGTATAAAGAAGTCAATAACAGTCGTCCTGTGCATTCATATAACTGCACAGTCTACTGTCATCTTTACTTCACTGAGAAAACTGCATCACGCACAAATAAGTCGCCATGCATGCATAAATACCATTTCATCCTAGTCTTCCTCCTCCTTCCCTACTTCCCTCCAAGGCTCCATGGCTAAGTGAAGTGCTTTTCCCCTGTGTTGTTGTACCCATGTTAGGCTACTGACGCCAGCTTGTCATTCTCTCCTCCTATTACTGTGAGAGGTGAGTGCGTCACGCTCGCGCAACCCACTTCTCTCTGTCAGCTTTCTGCTCTTGCTGATAGACACTGACATTGTCGGGCGTGAGCATTTCAGGCTGGGTCCCATGGGAATAGCATGAGCATTCAGACACTGGTCTTACATTTGACGCTGCATGCATAACGACTTTGGGAAGTTTTGTTCTTCAATGATACTTTTTAAAGACGATAACCAGAGCAAGTTCATACAATCAGGACTCAGTCACTGAATTGCTTCTTGAATGAGACTGGTGAGAAAGTAGTAGAGAAGGAAAAAAGTGGGTGGAGAATAAAGGGAGAGGAAGCAAGAGACATGTATTAAGGAAAAAAGAAAAAGAAGAAAAAATAAAATACATTAACATTAAAACGAGATTAATCTTACAGAAACCAAACAGGCCATAAATGTACTCCATGTATGTGTGTTTGTCTGACTGAGCAATCAAATCAGGGAGAAACAGCAAAGCAGACAGTGTGTGTCTGTATATGTAGTGTTGTTCTGTGAACACATCACTAGCCCGACCCATTCATCTGCTCTTCAATGAGAACCAAGGGCTCACTTTGTGATGGTTTACCACATCTCTCTGAAAAAAAAATGTCTATAAATAGTATCCAGGTATTTATGAATATTTAAACCTAACTGATGAAAGGAATGTACAATCTGGTCAATACAATCTGTGTTTGGTAGCATCCCAATCCACCATCTGCACAGCTCCACCCATAGATTAAATTGAATTCATGATGTGAAGCAATCCCATGATTAGCTGGGCATATAGTTATCTGGATAAAACACCTGTCACATCAGCTCAGGTCTAAAAACTGTCTTCACAAGTCTCGGTGCCCAGTTTTTGCTCTAATTTGAATCTGAAAGATATGATTGGAAGCAAAGATTTGTATCTCAGAAACTTCGTTAAGGATATCTTGTTTTTCCACTCACCACTATTCTTTTGTGTACACGTGTCAAAATCACTTTTTAATAGTTCAAGTGTAACTGAAATGCTTGGATAGTGCTTTTATCTGCAAGTATTTTATTTTTTATTTTATTGATTTTAGATTTCCCTTAGAGCAGAGCACTATTCAACAAAAGCTTGTGCAAGTTACAGGTTTACTCCAACCACAGCCGGTAGCAGAACGCTGGTTTAAGTTGACCATATCATATCAAATGTATTTGTTTAGCACATTTAAAGACCAAAGTACACCAAAGTGCTTTCCAGTAAAACCATGATACAGATAAAATCACAATATAAAATATAAACTACAGATATAAAATTGTTACATAATATAAATGCAGAGCCAGATGAAAATCCCACTAGTTAACCTCGAATGGGAGGTAATGGCAAGTACGTTTTTAGACATGATTTAAAAGATTGAATAGAATGTGATGCCCAAATGTCTAGAGGAAGATTATTCCATAATTTGGGTGTGGCAATGGCAAAGGCACAGTCTCCTCTGGTCTTCAGCTGAGACCTAGGTTGCACTAAGAGCAGTTGACCGGATGATCTTAGTGCTCTCTTAGGGCTATACAGACAGAGGAGATCAGCTAAGTAATCAGGTGCCATATTATTTAGGATTTTATAAGTAAACAATAAGATTTTAAAATGTTTGAGAGCAGAATCAGGACTTATCATATCATCAGCTCCTATTGGAAAGAAAGCCTCATTGGACAAGATACTGGCCATCACAAGAGCAAACTACACTTCATACAGCAGGTTTTAGATCTCACCCAGGGTCAACACACCTGAATCAAATGATTAGTTCATTAACAGGCTTCTGGAGAACTTCAAGACATGTTGAGGAGGTAATTTAGCCATTTAAATCAGCTGTCTTGGATCAAGGACACATCTAAAACCTGCAGGACACCGGCCCTCGTGTACTGGAGTTCGACACCTGTGTCATACAGGGTAGTGTGCATGCTGCAACTGAACTTTAAGAATAAAAAACAGAGAGTGCCTTTTTGATGACAAGTTCTTTACCGTTACTCTGAAGAGGGCAGCTTATGTCAGAGATAATAACATAAAACAGGGGTCGGCAACCTTTTTGATGATGAGTGCCGTCTAAAATTTCCTCAGAAGTCAATGTGCCATATGATTGCATTAGCAATAAATTTAATAACACTCTACATGAACAGTTACACAATATATATAAAACAACTTTACAGAATTATATTTGTTCACAGATGTTGGCAGTTGTCAGCGAATAATTATCCGCTATCTTGAAACAAAAGAAAGACACTTTTTATCCATAAGAGCAAATGAACTGTACAACAGAAAATGCAAATGCTTTTTATGGTATCCTCACAACAATGAAAACAAACACTGTTGCGACAGTGATGTACAGTCTTGTTGGTATATGTATGATTTCTATACGTTTTACATCAGATAAAAACTTTGTTCGCAAGATTCAGATAATTATTTAATAAAAGCTAGATATTTTAAATGAGAATAAGAAATAAAAATATTTCTTTGTGCCCCCCTTTCCCTGTTAATGCCCTAGCTGGCCCCCCTGGCAAAACTTTCCTAGACCCGCACCTGCACAGTTACCAGCTGTCAGCTGCTTAAAAAAGGATCCTGGTGTTATTTGTCTCTCAGAAACAGTTCATAACTTCAACTCATTCATGTCACCTAAAAGGTAAACCTGTTTCTCCATCACCTGTTCAGCTCTGATGATTCAGTAAGGACATCTCCTGGTTTCATCTTCATGTTTCCCTCTCCCCACATATCCAAACCGATATCATAACCAGCAGCTTTACAGCTGTGGCTCCAGCAAACATCAGCTGATACTAGAAATCAATATTAAATAAATTCTAACAACAGCTGATCAAGCTTAAACATGCTGCTGTTGTTTTTCTGCTGGTTTCCTCTTTCTGGCGCAAAGTGGAAGATAAACAAGAGAGACGATCAGCTGATTATTGATCAGTTTCATGATTGAAGTAACAACAGGAGAGGCAGGGGGAGAGAATGAGAGAAGAAGAGGCAGCTGTGCAGCGTAAAGACGCAGAATAAATCCAGCTTTGTGTCTTTTTCATTGTAGCTGAAGTCCGAGACAAACTGTTCCTTTTCAGCTCAATACGGAACTCGTAATATTTTCTCTGAATACGAGATGATTCCGTTTTATACAGGACGGTTGGCAACTCTACTAAATAACCTTATGAATACAATAAAGTTCACTATCAGTAACATCATAGCACCCACCCAGCAGTATAGAAACTCCGTCATGCTAGCTCACGCAGTACGAGTTATTGTAACTGACTGTAAAAAATCAGCACAACAAAAAATAAACTCCACCTAAACTTGGTTTATATCTGACCCAGAGAGACTGCAGGTCATAACTTCTTATCTGAAGTTCAGTTCACCTGACACTCGGACCGGCAGCCGCCTCGGGTCTCTCCTCCTCCTGCCTTCCCTCATCCACCTTCTGGCCTCTGTGGAAGCTCCGCCATAGCCACCACCAAACAACTGAGTTATTTTTAAACATCGGCCAGCATCTGGCCAATCCACCACCTCTCATTGTTTATATCGTTACAAAAGACGAAACAACAAACAAACAAAGAAACAAACAAACAAAAATCATCGACCCATAAAAACAAAAAATCACATCGGTCCACCGGACAAATGCCGGGTATGCCCGATGGCCAGTCCAGCTATGGTCGTGCCATCAGTTAACCCTTCGCGTGCCAGCTGTGGCACGCGTGCCCAGGGTTGCCGACCCGTGACATAAAATATAAGATCATCAGATTGCCGACTGCCTGCATCTGAAGGCACACACAAAATTGTAGATATTGTATAAGATTGGCTGGCTCTGTTACGTTGCATGAAACTGCATTTCTAAACAGTGATTTTAGCATGTAGTTTGATGTATGACACATCAACATAGAGAGTGTGCTCTGGATTCAGTGTCTCCACCTCCCCTTTAAAAATCGTGACTACTCCCTATACCCTATTCTGACAGTGTATAGTCACTGTTCCCAACCTCTTGTGATACTGAAGAGGCATGCTACTGAACAAGGGCCAAAAATAGCCAGAACCCTTTAGCATCTAAAGACACAGCTCATCCAAAACCTGTCACTTAACCACCGATGAGCTCCTAACTCCTCTGGTAGAAATATGTGTAAAGCTTTCCTTGAGAATTCAAACTTTAACTACTCCACAGAAGACATGGCAATGCTTGAATATCATGTTCATCGTGGCCAAAAACCGCCAAGTATGGAATTCCTCCTAATCACCTATCAATATATGTCTTCAACGTTGCCCACATGAGTGCTGAAGTACCCCAATGGTAAAATCTCTACTAGTCCTTAGACAATTTCCTTTCCAGGATCTGACCTAAATTCTCCAAGAACTCCAAATACACTTAACTGCTGTTCATAGGTACACCGATACTTAGAGCCTTCCTCTCATTTCCCCTTTATGTTCTCAGGGGAAAACGCCAACTCAGCAGAATTCAGTGAGGGATTTTTGAGAATTCCCAGAGTGGCCTATTGCTATAAGCAACTACTGTATGGAAAAGGATATTCCAAGGCATCTCTAAAATTTCGATTCCAGAACCAAGCATGTATGTGGAGGCAACCTCAATATATATTAATTTAACTTCAGTTTGTTTATATATATCCAGATTGGGTATATGGTTAACATACCATATACCAAATCTGTGACGCCCTGTGTTGGCAGATCATCTTCTGCTGCCAATTCTGTACAGATTTAAAACAGAAAACAACAACAAAGAGCAAGAGGTCAGAGTCGAACCAGACCACACAGCTCTAGATTTACAACGTGTCTGGCCTCTGTTTTGATACACGGGGATGATTGTGAACTGTCAGAAGGCCAGAATCTGAGGTAAGACACAAGCAAAACCTCACACGTGCGCTCACACATACACATACAGACACACGTAAGCAATGTCTTACATAACACAGTGAGTGATGGCAGCTGAGGACACAATAATACTGCCTTTGGCATTTGTCCTGTGAAAGTTGGACACAGAGGAAATCGGGTGAGTGGGAGAGAAAACAGAGGGACAGATTTTTAAAAAAGCAATTGAAAGTGAAAGAAAGAGAGAAGATGGGGCAGAAAAGGGGTGAACAAAGACAAGATTTAAAAAAAAAAGAAAGAAACAAGAAAATATTTGTTTGTTTGTTTCGCTACTACTGCCCATGGCCAGAGGCACAATACCCCAAGGGAAAATGTGGCTTTATGTTAATATTGCAGCCCAGTCAAAGCCACCCTTATCACCACCGGCATCAACTTCCGGAAAGAAACTGTAATGGGGTGCAAGGGAAAGAAATAATAACAACAGGAGCAAAACAAGAGTAAACATGAGAGCAGCTTTCCAATGCTGGGAATAGCTTCTGGACATAAAATTAAATAAATGAATGATCATGCTGAGTATGCCTCTAAACTTGTATAGTAGGAGAGAGAGCTAATGACTGTCATGTAGCAATGAGATGTAAAGAAAGCTAATTGCAACTGCAGCATTGAAAGGTGGGAGAGTGTAACAATGCAATTGAATAATGTAGTGCTATCTACTCTCGCTGAAGTTAAATGTGTGACAGTAACAGAATTGGTGTATAGGTTTAAGCAGGGGTTAAACTGGGCTAGGAGTTATCTAATAGGCAGGTTAATACATTATACTGCGTGTCCCTGTGGTGCGTTCATGGCGCGCATGTCAAAACTGTGTTCTCGTTACTTTTGCATCAATCTAACACTACTGAGGAGGACTGAGCATAAATGGACTAATGTCTTCAGGTAAATTTCAAATGCAACTGTTCAAACAGCTCCACAAAAATCACCAGATACAAATGCTTTCTCTGCTACTTGGCATATTATTGTGTCTTTGCAGCTAAATATACAGTTCGTCTATTTCCCGGGGAGGGAAAGAGTTATGTTTGACACTGTGGTGAAGTAATGCACTATGCTTGACTGGTACAGAGCAGGCTGTGGTGTGAGGTTACATCAAGGGTAGCAGCCATCAATTTAAATTTAAGGTAAGTATGCTGATTAGATTCTCTCACCAATTTCGACCTTTCATAACAGCTGTATAGTGTCTAGAGGTTGAAAATCAGGTTAACATGAAATCTCATATCATGTTGAATTCAATTTGCTAAATCCACAAAGAGCAGAGCATCTTAGAGCAGCAGCATCACGGGCCAGCTCATCACAACCTGTATAGAAATTAAACTCTAATGGAGCTTACAATGCACATTATTATGTGACTTATTTCTAAGTGATTCTTTTCCACATGTTGCAGCCCTACACCCAATTTTTAAGCTCCTCCACCTGCCAAATCCCACTTTAACCCCTGGGTTTAGGTGGGTCTTCTTGCCGCCTCTGTGGGAATAATAGGTGAGAGAGAAAGAATCTCAATTTCTTTTTCCAATTTTTTGGTTTTTTTTTAAAAAAAAAAAAAACAACAACAACAGCTTTTTATTAGCCTTTTAAACTGTTTCATGTGTAACATAATTAGTGAGCCAATGACATGTGTTAGCTTAAGGGTGTAGCTGTTCTTTGTAAAATAAGATCAAAAAATAAATAAATACACTACTACTACTGTTGATAATAATATTAACACAGTCATTGAAAGAAACGTTGGTCTATAACACAGATGTAACCAGACTACCAGACTGTTAACTAGGGAATCATGGACCATCAATGCAACCGTTTCCTTAAATTCTCATCTAACTTAGGAGTTCGGGCTGAGTGCTGAGGATAACTAGTAAGATGATATGATTGTGATCGTGTGCTGATATCAGAGGCATGAGTGACGACAGCATGATATAGTAAAAAGAGAAAAAAAAATTCAGTCAAATCTGAGAAATGGAGTTGCAGAATCTTTTTTTTTTGTTTGTTTCCCAACTTTCAGCATCGATATCGTGGCATTTATCCCAATTTCAATAGCAAAGGTACAATGAATGTATGACGCAGAGAAGCAGAAACAAACATTCCTGCCTTGGATATTTTATTTATTTATTTATAGTTTTGCTTTTTGTTTTTTAATGATCATGAATTGGGGAAATCATCAAAAAGTGTATTTTGGTTAAACATTAAGAGGCTTGTCATATATATTTGGTCAAAACAAGTCATAGCATAATTGGTTTAGCTTAAATTTCCATGTACGTAAACTTTTTTTTAATCAAAATAGTCATTTCTACCTAACTATAAATGACTATTTTTCTCACAGAAATTACTAAAATGTAAGTAATGTGATGTAGTTCAGCTGTCTATTGTGTAGGACTGCAACGATTCATCGATGATGGCACAGTCTGTTTGCACACCACGAAGAAGCAAAGAGGCGGAGCCTCAGGTTGAGGGAAAGAAAACGTGTTTCTAACGTCCAAAACAGCAGCGATGTTCCTGTAATCACCATTAAAACCTTCACTGGTAGAAAGCGAGCGGGAATCCTTCACCAAAGCACCTAATCAACAAACTCCGACATGAAGAAAAGCGAACAATCCACCGCTGTTTGTTTTACACAGCGTAAAATCTGCAGTAAGTCTCCAGATGTATTAAAATAAGCAGATGATCTGATAACTTTGTTTGATACCAGACTAGTTAAATTATAGAGCTTGCTGAAGGTTGAAGGCAGCCGTCCTATTTTATATGGAAGTTTACCTGCAGCAAGCAGGGGTGAGTCTAAAGGGGGGCATGGGGTGTACTAGACCACATGTATTTCAAGGCTTTCATAGCATTTTTCCAGACTGAAACAATATAACATATAGTATTAATTAAATTGCATTTATATTTAAAAATATAAAAAGAAAAGATTTTTTTCATAATTGTTTCTAAAGTTTGGACACTGAATCATTGTTAATTAGTTAGTGTCTACATCATCATAATGTCTGTTTTCAGCAGCACAAAAACTTGCCTCCTAACGTCAGAAAGCCTTCCAAGAAAAGTAAAGTAAAGATATGCCTTAGTTTAGACTGCATATATATATATATCTATATATATATATAAATATATCTATATATACACACATATACACACACACACACACATATATATATATATATATATATATATATATATATATATATATATATATATATATATATATATATAAAACACCCAGCACGCCCCTGCGGGCGGTTTATCCTTCAAGCTCGGGTCCTCTACCAGAGGCCTGGGAGCTTGAGGGTCCTGCGCAGTATCTTAGCTGTTCCCAGGACTGCGCTCTTCTGGACAGAGATCTCCGATGTTGTTCCCGGGATCTGCTGGAGCCACTCGCCTAGCTTGGGAGTCACCGCACCTAGTGCTCCGATTACCACGGGGACCACCGTTACCTTCACCCTCCACATCCTCTCGAGCTCTTCTCTGAGCCCTTGGTATTTCTCCAGCTTCTCATGTTCCTTCTTCCTGATATTGCTGTCATTCGGAACCGCTACATCGATCACTACGGCCGTCTTCTTCTGTTTGTCTACCACCACTATGTCCGGTTGGTTAGCCACCACCATTTTGTCCGTCTGTATCTGGAAGTCCCACAGGATCTTAGCTCGGTCATTCTCCACCACCCTTGGGGGCATCTCCCATTTTGACCTCGGGACTTCCAGGTTATACTCGGCACAGATGTTCCTGTACACTATGCCGGCCACTTGGTTATGGCGTTCCATGTATGCCTTGCCTGCTAGCATCTTGCACCCTGCTGTTATGTGCTGGATTGTCTCTGGGGCATCTTTACACAGCCTGTACCTGGGGTCTTGCCTGGTGTGATAGACCCCAGCCTCTATGGATCTTGTACTCAGAGCTTGTTCTTGTGCTGCCATGATTAGTGCCTCTGTGCTGTCTTTCAGTCCAGCTTTGTCCAGCCACTGGTAGGATTTCTGGATATCAGCCACCTCCTCTATCTGCCGGTGGTACATACCGTGCAGGGGCCTGTCCTTCCATGATGGTTCCTCGTTTCCCTCCTCTTTCTTGGGTTTCTGCTGCCTGAGGTATTCACTGAGCACTCGGTCAGTTGGGGCCATCTTCCCAATGTATTCTTGGATGTTCCTTGTCTCATCCTGGACTGTGGTGCTGACACTCACCAGTCCCCGGCCCCCTTCCTTCCGCTTAGCGTACAGCCTCAGGGTGCTGGACTTGGGGTGAAACCCTCCATGCATGGTAAGGAGCTTTCTTGTCTTTATGTCAGTGGCTTCTATCTCCTCCTTTGGCCAGCCTATTACCCCAGCAGGGTACCTGATCACGGGCAGGGCGTACGTGTTGATGGCCCGGATCTTGTTCTTACCATTCAGCTGACTCCTCAGGACTTGCCTGACCCTCTGCAGGTACTTGGTGGTTGCAGCCTTTCTAGCGGCCTCTTCATGGTTCCCATTTGCCTGCGGGATCCCCAGGTACTTGTAACTGTCCTCTATGTCTGCAATGTTGCCTTCTGCAATGATGCATCACCACCTGGTATGGCAACAGCACCGCCTACAACTGCAAAGCTCTCCAGCGAGTAGTGCGGTGCTCTGAACGGATAATTGGAGGTGAGCTTCCCTCCCTCCAAGACATCTACAGGAAGCGCTGCCTGAGGAAAGCGGGGAGGATCATCAAGGACTCCAGTCACCCCAGCCATAAACTGTTCAGACTGCTTCCATCAGGAAGGAGGTTCTGCAGCATCCGGTCCCGTACCAGCAGACTGAGAGACAGCTTTTTCCATCAGGCCATCAGACTGCTGAACACGTCATAGACACCTCAGCTTCACTACTGGAACTTCAACATTATGCACTCCACACTGTATATAAATGCCACTTGTTTTGCACATATTCAACTCTGTATATTTTATATATTTTATTATTATTATTATTATTATTTATTTATTTTTTTTATTATTATTTTTTTTTTACTATTTAATTTGTAAAAATGTATACACACACACACACACACACACACACACACACACACACACACACACACACAGGAAAATATTTAGTATACACATCCAGAAATGCATACACTATTATATATTGTACATATATTTATTAGTTTCAGGTTGGCCATTCTTGTATTTTGCTCGTTTGTGTTGTTGTGTTTGCACATCTCTGTTGCTTGTGGGGCTCGCACACAAGAATTTCACTCGCATGTGCTGTGCCAGTGTGCCTGCACATGTGATGTGACAATAAAAGTGATTTGATTTGATTTGATTTGATTCTGGTAGTTCAATCCCCTCAGTTCTGACTACCTTCCCTCTCTTTGATACCATCCGACTACACTTCTCCAGTCCGAACGACATTCCAATGTCATTGCTGTATAGCCTGGTAGTGTGGATCAGTGAATCGATGTCTCGTTCACTCTTGGCATACAGCTTGATGTCATCCATGTACAGGAGGTGGCTGACAACTGCTCCGTTCCGTAGTCGGTATCCGTAGCCAGTCTTGTTAATGATCTCACTGAGGGGGTTCAGGCCTATGCAGAACAGCAGTGGGGACAGAGCATCTCCTTGGTAGATCCCGCACTTGATGGTGACTTGTGCTATGGGCTTGGAGTCGGCCTCTAATGTTGTACGCCACATCCCCATTGAGTTCCTGATGAAGGCTCTTAGGGTCCCATTGATCTTGTACAATTCTAGGCATTCCAGTATCCAGCTGTGGGGCATTGAGTCATAGGCCTTCTTGTAATCAATCCAGGCAGTGCACAGGTTGGTCAGTCTGGTCTTGCAGTCTCGGCTGATTGTTCTGTCTACCAGTAGCTGGTGTTTTGCACCTCTGGTATTCTTGCCAATTCCTTTCTGTGTCCCGCTCATGTATTGACCCATGTGCCTGTTCATCTTAGCCGATATGATGCCTGACAGGAGCTTCCATGTAGTACTGAGGCAGGTTATTGGTCGGTAGTTGGAGGGGACCGCTCCCTTCTTGGGGTCCTTGGGGATCAGGACCGTCCGGCCTTCAGTTAGCCATTCCGGGTGTCTCTCGTTAACTAGCAGCTGGTTCATTTGTGCTGCCAGACGCTCGTGGAGTGCAGTCAGCTTCTTCAGCCAGTAGGCGTGAACCATGTCGGGCCCTGGTGCTGTCCAACTCTTCATACTGGAGACCCTTTCTTGGATATCTGCCACTGTGATGGTTACTGGACCCTGTTCAGGGAGGTCGCTGTGGTCTGCCCTCAGATCCTCTAGCCACTGAGCATTGCCGTTATGGGTTGCATCCTTCTCCCATATGCTCTTCCAGTATTGCTCCGTCTCCAGCCTTGGTGGTGCTGTTCTCTTATTGTTCCCTTGCCACTGAGAGTACACCTTTGCTGGTTCTGTGGAGAACAGCTGGTTTATTCTCCTGCCTTCTATTTCTCTGGTGTACCTCCTCAAGCGGCTGGCCAAGGCTGTGAGTCTTTGCTTGGCAGTTTCCAAGGCCTCAGGTATGGACAGCTTGCTGTATTTCTTAGGCACCTTATTTGTCGCACCTTTCTGCAACTCCGTTAGTTGGCTAACCTCCCTCCGTGCTACTTTGATCTTGCCCTCTAGCCTCCTTCTCCATGGAGGGTACTGCCCCTTGTCGCTGTTCAACTTGTGGCCAAGCATCTCACTGATCACTGCTGCCGTATTGTAGATCAGCTTGTTAGTGTCGGTAATTGTGGTTGTAGGTATTGCCCGTAGTGCTGCATTAACATCATCTAGCAGACCTTCTGAGGGTACTTCACGTAATCTTGGTAACCGGCTACGGGGGATCCAGGTTCCAAGCTTGGCCGTGATCCTATTTTTCAGGTCAGTTCCTCTCGCACTCAACGATCCTTCTCCTATCGCACTTGGGGCTATGTACCCAATCTCGGGTGGGGGTGATGATATCGCCCCCCTGACCTGGCGTCCTGACTCCTCCTTGCCATAGCATTTGTGTTGTACCTCGTCAATCTCTAGCTGTGAGAGCAGTCCCTTCTTTCGAATGTTGGAACACTGAGCTACTAGTTGTTTCGCCGTCATTGTGGATGTTGGGTATCGAAGAATCCATAGGTCCCTCATCCTATTCATGTAGCCCCTTCCACCGGGGTTACTTGCGTAGTAGCATTCCAACAACGCCCTGTTTTCGTCTCTTGCCCACCGATGCCTTCTTGTTCCAGTAGCCCACTTTTCGTCAGGGTGCCCTGGTTCCTCAACACCTGACGCGGACCTTGTTGATCCGGGCGACGTCCGAGCCGGCATGCCTTCATATTTATCTGTCTCGCTCATGTCTGCGGTAGGCTTGCTTAGCATAGGGGGTCTAGCCTTAGGACCCTTACTGGATACAGACGCCCCAGGCAGGAATCGAACTTGCGATCCTCTGTTCCAAAGGCATGTAGTCTAACCACTACGCTATCCAGCTGCTATTATATATATATATATATATATAATAGGGGTGCAACGATATTCGTATCGATATTGAACCGTTCGATACAGTGCTTTCGGTTCGGTACGCATATGTATCGAACAATACAAAATTTGTAATTTATTTTATCAACTTTCCTTCTGACGATGCTGTCTGTGTTGAGCGCTCAGTGAATCTGCGTTCAACTACTCCGCCTAGGCTCGACAGTGCAGCCTAGGCGGAGTAGTCGAATGCAGATTCACTGAGCGTTCAACACAGACAGCATCGTCAGAAGGAAGAGCGCAGGGCAAGCTAGTGAGACAGAAGTTAAGCTCCCCTTGCAACATGGCCCTCCC
This sequence comes from Rhamphochromis sp. 'chilingali', assembly GCF_963969265.1. Lineage (NCBI taxonomy): Eukaryota > Metazoa > Chordata > Actinopteri > Cichliformes > Cichlidae > Rhamphochromis > Rhamphochromis sp. 'chilingali'. The sequence continues at coordinate 20,573,399 of NC_137935.1, read as the reverse complement.
CCACCCTCATTCAGATCTGGCGTTTGGAATTATTTTGGTTTTCATGTGACGTATGACCCTGAAGGTAAGCGCGTCATGGACTAAAGTAAAACAGTATGTTGGATGTGCCATGCAATGCTCAATTACATGGGTGGGAACTAGTGTGTTAACGAGCAGTTAGCTCGTTAACGTGTTGGCCGTCTAGCCCCATGCACGGGGCGATCGGCGTAGCTCGTTAACGGAGATTTGCCGTGTTGTGGCGTTAAGGTCATTTCAACGAGATTAACCTGAAAGCACTAGTGGGAACACAACGAATATGACTGCACATTTACACCGACATCATCCTAGTGCAAAGACAAAAACAACAAGCATGCTACTAACTTTAGCCGAGTCATTTAGACAGCTGTTAGCACATGATTCTCCTTATATGTTTAATATGCTGCTGAGAATATAGCCCAGAAGAAGCGGATAGTATAGCTTTTATTTTGGAAAGAGACATTTCTCTGTAATAAACTCTCTTTTCCAAAGATGAGTGATTCCTCGATCAGATAAAGGGCTCGCAATATCGCTAGCCCGACGTCCCAGGGCTAGCGATTTTTTTCAGTCGGGCTACCAAAATCTATCTCTGCCCTGCCCGTCGGGCTATCATAGGACGGAAAAATATATGTCAATGCTTTTGCATTCTTTCAGAAATGTAGCTGGGTAATTATGTCATTGGCATCGGTGAGCCACTGTCAATATGTGACATATTGCAATCGCGTTTGAATTTGCGCTTGTTTTTTTGCTTTCACTTTGCAATCGCGCGAACTGTGTATAGAGAGCGACAGCACTGATCTGTGAGTGATGATAATTTGTGGGGTTAGGGTTAGGGTTAAAAAAGAAGGGGGAAAAAGGACTCATTACAAACTAAAATAAACCCATGAGTTATTTTAAACATCAGAAGCAAAATATCATGGTAGTCTCTCATGCATTGTTTCATGTCCACTTCCCCATCATTATAATAACTTCAGACCCATTTCTGAAAGAGCAGGTATGCCAGAGTATCTCTCTTCAAAGCACTTTAGCAGTCAGTGATGCTCTTCTGTCAAAACAGAATACAGCAGGTAAAGACAGCTTTGCATTCTTATGCCTAGATGAAACCTGCCGCGTGTGTCTGCAGCGTGTATGTGTGCGTGAGCGAGACGTGTATGTGTGCATTATGAGGGATAATGGAAGGGAAAAACACTCCCAGATGCATGTGATGCAATTATATCCTTGATTATCTGATTGGGTAATCCACAGACAGGCTGGAGGCGTCCAAGATAAACACAGTGTTGGCAGACTGTTGACCAAGCATAAACCACGACGAAGGACACGCATACAGTCTTACGCAGACACACACACCTGTATTTGAACATGCACTCAACAACATATAGATATTGTGAATACTATTTAAATAATATTCTATTTAAACATTTAAATACTTTAAATGATGAAACATATTTTCCCATAATTTTTTTAGCTAAAATAAAAAAGCTAACAATTTAAATACATACAACAATAATTAGACTGACTTTAGCCGTTAAGATGTTAATGGTCCAGTTTTAATATGTAAATGCATTTTTTTGCAGGAAATGTTGCCACTGAAAAATAGTTGTTGTTTTTTTTTCATCAAAACTTTAGAAATATTTTTTACATCACTTTGCAAGCTCAAGAATCACCCTGAACCCACAGTATATTTTTAACAGGTTTTGGAGATGCCAGGATGATCTGATGCCGGTTGTTGAAAAGGTAAATCCCTCGTATTTCCTGATAATTCTGAAAACATTAAGGAGAAGGGCATTCTTTAAGCTAGTTGGGTCACCAGTACTCCAACACTGCTTGTGCTGCTGTGTAGCTCCCAGGTACGTCAGTAGGTGTTAACTAAGTCTGTAAACCCAGGGCACAGCAATGAAAGAGATGCACACATGCCAGCAATTCCTGCATAAATACAGTTTTAAAAATGTACCTCTGCTTATGTCCTCGCTGATCCAAACTGCCCATGCTCTGCGTCCACAGAGTAAAGGGAAAGCTGAACAACAAAGAACACTTAAATGTGTGATGTGTGAGGTGGCGTGTTGGGTTTTTCGTGAAGGCTTAAACTGACAAATGTCATGAAAGTAAAGTGTGTAAGAGTGTTTACTGTAGGGGAAGAGAGAAGCAGACATACCTGCAGACAGATGTATGGACAGGTCTAGAGTCTGCTTGTCAATGTTGCCCCCTGCCCAGGCCAACCACCCTCCCCTCACCCCTCCTCACCTCTCACCAAACATATTTTGGAGCTAAAACACACCATTGAATCGAGTAACAAGGCAATCCTTGTCCAGCGCCACCAAACCTCATCTGGACAGCCAGCAGGGAACCCACTGTATGTGCGTGTGTGTGTAAGCGCGTGTACAGTATACAGAAATGACCAGAAAAGGTTAAAATTATTTGCTGTTGCTTTTAAAGAGCAAGCTGCGGAGGCCACTCTATTGCACACACTTTCTTTTGCTCTTGCTCTTTTCCCCCTGCCCTGTGTTCTCTCTCCCTCTCTCTGGAGGCATGTGGCACTGGGCCATCTTCACCTTACATATGCACAAACACATTAAAAACACATACGCAATAACTGCCAGGCAAACTATAAGCAGTCAGTACGAACTTGCCTCAGCTGTGTGTGAGTCCATGTGAGCGTTCAGAGCAAAGGTGTGTTTAGAACAGAAGCAAAGAGGTTGAACACGAGGATCAGATAGTTGTCCTTTTACAATCAACACTTAAGCGGAGCTTGGCAGAGAATCTCCTCTCACTCCCACGTTTTGCCTCGCTGTAAACTGCAAATCTTTCAACACTCCTCTTATACCCCACATTAACTCCAGCTACCCCCCACCCCCAGCTTTTTAAAGCTCTTTGTCACGCACACACACGCACGCACGCACGCACACATATTCACCCATGTCTCGGTGCTACCCATGGATAGATACACCCTGTCCTGATTCAACTCTTTCAATCACTTTTCTTCAGGAAGTCTGTTTTCACTGTTTTATCACTATGACTACCTTCCCTGTTTTTCAGTGTGTCTTTTTAATAGTAAAGGAGTATATATGTTTATAACTGAAATGTAGTGATATATAAACAGTAATATCTAATCAAGACTGTTAAGTTTCCTGCTCACACTTTTTCACTTTATGCACAAATATAACCTTTTGGGGTTTTTTTCTTTGAGGTACTTAAATTACTGCTGTTTAAATGTTACTATAATCTAGTAGAAAACACTGTAGAGCTGCTCAGGTATAGCAAAAAAATTTTTTTTTTTTATGTATAGATATAGTAATGTGTGAAAGTCTTGAGCCAGCCCTCATTATTTTATAGTTTGCATGCACTGAGTCAGACATTTCTGTAAAATTTAAAGTGGTCTCGAGCAATAGTTCTCCAGGAGATTGACTTCCTTTTCACTCATTTTCAGTCCAACATGGTCAGTACCTGATTATGTTGAGAGGATTTCATGAAGCCACTTAACCTCAATTTCAATAAATTTGAAATTGGAACTGAGAATCCCTCCAAATTATGGAGATAGAAACATATGGTCAGATTTTCCAGTACCATCTGGGAAGTATTGGAATGGCAATAGCTTAATTTTTCAGCATGACAATAATTCCAAACATACTGTCAGTGCAGTAAAACCATACCTGGATAGAAAAGACACAGTGGAATATTATCAGTCCTGCACTGGCATCCCCAGAGACCTCAACATTACTGAAGCAGTGTAGGATGACTGACAGAAGACAGAACAAAAAGGCAGTCACCATCCAAAGAAGAGCTTTAAATGTCCTTCAAGACGCCTGGAGAATTATTCCTGAAGATCACTTAAAGAAATTACAAGAAACCGTGCCTAAGAGATTTCAGGCTGTCCTGAAGAATAAAGGTGGTCATACCAAATTTTAGAATTTTAAACTCTTTTTACCTCATACACTGTATTTCTATGTATTTTTGCACAATGTTCAATAAACTGCCGCACCTTTTTCCCATTTTCCTAACAAAGAATAAAGAAATGGAGAGTGGCCCAAGACTTTTCCACAGTGCTATATGTTTTCATAATCTTTTCATCTACTATACACAGCACAGTAAGTCCAACATTTTTTCAGGTGTACTGTGAGATAAATCAATGACATACACAACCTTGCACAGCCTTATTATCTAATGGCCCAGGCTGATTGGAGAATTGCAACTCTCAGGTCATGCAGGCCTAAAGACCGATCAATGTTGCCCTGATAACTGCCAGTCCTTAGAGAAATACATGCATTCCCCGACGGCTTAGCTTGCTGGTCCCACAGAGGGCGCTGCACTAAAAACCTCCTTGTGATTTCTTTGGAGACCAGCAGATTAGCACGGCCACCTTCAGTTTTCATGGAAGACTCCAATTCGTCTGTAAACACTCACTAACTTATCATAGAGCACCAGTGAGATGCAACCCGGAAACAGCATCCGTTCCCCTTCAAAGTAAAAGTTGCAACTTTTGAAACATGTTGGTTTTGGTGGTAAGGCACAAATTCTACACTGAAGGTGAAGCTTCTCTGTTTCCAGTTTGCAGTAAATATACATATAGGAAAATGAACACACGTGAAAATGGCAGGGAAGCTCAGCTAACCATATTAAACAGCTACACTGACATCAGGGAATTGTCTAATTATTATGGAAGTGGCTATTTCTATAAATACAGTTGCTGTTTACAGGTGACATCTGCAACAACAATAAATAACAAAACATGAGGTATACTCAAACCAACAAGCCCACAACTCGTGTTTTTTATAGCGTCTCAGTTTGTATACGGTTTATTTGTCCTAATAACAAGGTTCACTGAACCATAATCCTATTATATTTGCACTGCAAAGCTTTAACACAGTTTCTGATATTGTACAGTCATCTGTGCTTTTACTGGCAATTATTGAGAAGATAAAAACTTGCTGTATTATCTATGCATTTTAAATGATTTTAAAAACTCTCCATCATTATCCTATAAAAGAAAAAATACTGTATGTTAAGACTGGATGCCATTCAGAGTAAGAGCGCTCTGGCGACTGGAGCTGGTTGTGTCTCCCTGGAAATGTATGTGCGTCAGTGAGAGAATGTGGGCCTTCCCTCAAATAGATTTCAGAGCACATGTTTCTGCTTTAGAATCTGTCTCTCTCCCGCCTTTCCCCTCCTGTTTGACACAGATACTTTATATGGTGAAGAGATTATGAAAATGATTTGAGCAAGAGAGCAACCTTAATCGTGATATAAAGTAGTGAAATTAGCCTTGGGTGAAACAATGTGCAAATATTTCAGTAAACCCATATTGCTGCTATGCAACTGAAAAAGCAAACACCGCCATAAAAAAATAAATAAAATAAATGTAAATATTACGCTGCTTATCGACATACTTATGGTTGTTGTCATGTTGCACACAGCAAGTGTTTGTCAGCTGCATGCAACCCAACAAACAAAATACTATTCCCCAAAATCCCCCATCCCACTGAGACCCTGGCTAAAAGACAAACAACTCCTGTCAAAACACAAGGCCTCTGTGTGGAGCTGATCCAGAAGGATCATAATGGATGTTAAAATCATCAAATATTATAAACTCCTTTGTATGGACAGCAGAAACCAACAGGCTTTAACGTAGTGGTGCATCAGCAGGAGAATTAATCCCATTCACTTTAGAGAAAAAAAAATACTGAAATAAAGCCATGGAGCTGAGCCAATGCTATTTCCCAGCTTCCTGTTCAGCAGAGTGCCTGTCTTGCCTCTGGCTTGGCAGGCTGCACCAGCCTGCTTCATAAATACTGCACAACCAACGCTTGATGAAAACGCCCGCTTCTCTCAGGTACAACTGCACTCTGGAGAGCTTCATTTTCTACAGTATGGATAAACTGTGAGCATCTGTGTCAAAGAGAGGCTCTGAGATAAAGGCCGCAACCTCAAAAATGTGCTTGATTTTTAATATAACCTCATTTTGCTTCTGGAAATTTACCTATGTAATGTGTGTGGCTAAAACAAAAACCAGTGCTAACCCCAGGTGGCCCTCCGGTGACCTGGTGGAAGTTTAAGAGGTTTAAGAGCAATCCAATTGCTTTGAATTTCTTTCTCTTTTTGTGGCGTACATCTGTGTCCGTGCGTCGGTCCTACAGATTACACCCAGTGGGAAAAGGTTAAAAGAGGACGCGCTGTCCTCAGCATCTGGTCAGTTAAAAAAATTTTCATTGTTTTTTTTTTTAACTCTCAGAATTCAATTTGTCACTATTCCTGTTCCAAACATGGTGACCAGAATGGGTAATGGAGCTCTTCTAATAGTACAGATAGTCCACTAACTCACTGTTCCCTAGATACCAATTAGCAGTGAACATCCCAGCATCACGAGTCAGACAGCTGATGTGGGAACAGCTTGACGTGAGAGAATGAAACTTGTGTGTTGGGACAATGTGGGTGAGTCCAGATTAGTAAACTGTGAAAGGTGTATTCCCTTTGCTATTTTGGGGCACTTGGTGGCTCACCATCACCCACACTGAGTTCATCTCAGGTAAACACAAATTTTAGGCTTCTGTGAGACAAAATGTATCTATGGCAATTCAGTCTAACATGGATATATAGCTAATTATAATAATGTTTTATAATGCAAAAGTCAGGAAGGAAACGTTCTTTTTAACAGGGCATTAATGAATGTTTTGATTCTCCTTAAAAACATCAAACAGTCTCAGTAAAATCACAGAAAACAGCACCTGTATATTTTTCTCCAGAAAGCAATATGAGGTACGCTCCCTCTTCCACAGGACAAATATAAATAATAGAAAGCTACAAAGTGTGTACAAAGTACCAACGTTTTTGTGTGGACGTACAGAAAGCACCATCATCCACTGTGATTACACCATAAACCAAGCCATTTAACTGCTACTGTTAAGCTTTTCTTTCTCTGCCATGTTTCCTTTCTCTCTCTATTCTCAAAATCTACAAATGAGATCAGGGTAAAGTTGAAGAAAAAGAGCAGCGTAATCAGGATTATGCTGCTTCTGTAGCTAAGCCATACACGGGTGACTGTGACACAAGCTCACCCACTCGGGATGATCACCGAATCCCCACTGTGAAAACACCAGCATGCCTCCCTATTACTATGCACCATGTGGTGACACTTTCAGTTGAAAATGAGTGGCTTCATATAACATTCATTTTATCTCAGCTTGCCGGTGTAGGACATAAGAACCAAAAAGAAGGAGGGGGGCAAAGACGGGCGAAGAACATTCAAACAAGGTAGCATCCATGAGTGTGAAGGGATGGATGTTTGGAGGTTGGAGCACTGTTCTAAGAAGAAGGCACCATCTGTGATATATTAAAAACTTAACATTACTTAACATGTATTTTTTAAGTCACATTAAGTTTTAATCACATTAAGTCACATTATTTTGTATGTATGTTTTATTTAAATTTCCCGGTTTTAATATATATATATATATATATATATATATATATATATATATATATATATATATATATATATATATATATATATATATATATATATATATAATCACAAGCTGTGAGCCATTATTCACAATCCCTTATGCTGCCATAAAGATAATATGTGTAAAAAGTCTGACACGGCACCACGGGCCTGCAAGCTGGAGAAGCAGAGGCTTGCAAAAATATTTACATGTGACTTCACACCTATGCACGCGAATACAGACACACACACACAGGCACGCGGTAACTTGGCGTGATAAATACACCATCCATTTCCTTATCAGCAGCCCCAAACAGAGCACAGCACAACTATGATGACCAAATGAACAACGTCAGAGTAGGCTCAAGGTAAACATCGGTGTTTAAAGGGATGTACAGGATCGTGAAATTCAAAAGACCAAAGCACCAAAATACTACATTAACAAGCATCTTGGGAAAACACAGATGTGGCCCTGCATGGAGCAAACAGGTCATCAAAACAAGTGTTATTATAGTGTCTTCGGCCTATTCCGTTTTGGCCCAATGTTTAAAAAAAATGCATGTAAAGCTCTCACACATGCCATCAGAGAAAGAGGGGGACTCGAAAGCATTACATGCCAGTGGTTGAAAGTTCCTAAGCAAATCAGTAACAAAACAGCCAGTAAGGTCCGGTCCAAAGTTACATCTTACCTGGTCCCGCGGAATGCAAGGCAGCGAAGTCCTGCGGTGGGACTTGCTGTTGCTCTGACTGTGAGCCATCATTTCCGAGGCCGCTATGGAGCTGGACCTCCGTCTCCTTTTGAAGACAGGGATGTCCTCCTCCTTCGCCTCGGTCACAGAGCCACAGCACCCCGTCCCGCTGGTCCCTGAGGCCGGCAAGAGCCGGTCAGCATACCTCGCAAGCAAAACCCCCAGCAGCCCCAGCAGGTAGGCCAGGTAGGGTCTCCAACTGGCCCGGACTCGACTCAGGGAGACAAGTGAGACGGTCCTGATGACGCTAATGAAGACGAGGATGGACACTCCCTGACCCAGCCGGACGACCAGCAGAGCCCCGCTGCCTAGGCAGCCGAGGACTACCAGGGTTGCGGAGAAGGACAGCAGCTGCTCCTCGGCGCCGCACAGGAGGGAATGCGCCGCGGCTTCGCCCAAGTGGCACACCGCTAACAGAAACAGCGCGGTGCGGATGAGTACTCCGCAGCGAATCAGATACAGCCCTACCCAGAAGAAGGCACATACGAGTGTAAAAGCGGGGGAGACGCAGTAACACACGCTCAAAAGCAGCTCGACAGCGCAGCCCGCCGCGAAATGAAGACGAGGGTCGGAGCCGCTGCTATTTCCGTTGGTCCTGCTGCCTGCATCCCAGTCGACCAATCTGAGCAGCAGAGCGAGAGTAACGGAGATGGAGGCAACGCAGACCGCAGACGACACTCCTCGGCAAGTCCATGTCACGGCGAGTCTGAGCCACGACGACTGGCACCCTGCGTCCTGGAACAGCGGGGTGACACATGTCTTCACGTAGCCGTTGCGCTCCAACGCCGCCCGGGGATATTTTTCAGGAGCGCTCCTTGATGAACCTCCGTCTGCCTCCAAGGCCATCGTTATCAGTCAAGCGGCATAAAAGAGATAGATTTAGTCCCTGTGTGGGTGTTTTAGTTTGCACATACCACCAAGAACTCTTTATTTTATTGTATTTCTGTGCACCAAAACTCAGGACCACCCCAACTCTAAAGTTTGCATATTATTTAAAAAGCGCAAAACTGAGAGGTCTACACAACTTTTCATTTAGTTTGGTGCTTCAGGACGTCCCTGTTATATTTGTTCCACTATTGGGTTGACTGTGTTAGTCAAGCAGTGAACCAAAAAAAGAAAGAAAAAAAGGCAACCCCTGGCGTTTCACACATCTAGGCCACTACCCCAACTCCTCTACATGTTTTTTCTCTCTCCTTTCCCTCAACCTCTCCTCGTCTCTCTCTCTCTCCCCTCCCACTAGAAATTATCCCCCCTTTTTCCTTTTTTTTTTTTTTGCCGCTCCGGTGATTCCTCCATCACGTTTTGGCTCTTCCCCTCCTCCGTGTGTTTCTGCTGTTCATTCTGCAGGCTGCGGTCTCGCCCTGGATGTGACTCAGTTCGCAGTGGATGGATGCCATGTTTATACGAAGATTTCCTGGCTTGTTCGGGAAGATGGAGCGGGTCATTACGAGAATTGACTATAACAATCCTGTTATACATTTTAGAAGTCCTGTGCACTGTAAATATGACAGAACACCAAAACGTGGATGCCGTGCTATGCACACTGGTACCATGCAGCTTTAAACAATATCATTCATCAAGCTTTCAATCTTTCATGACTTAATTATTTATTTACCTTCGCTTTCATTGCTGTGCGCACTGTGTACCTCTAAAAACACGCAGTGAAATGAAAAGCACAGTCCAAAAAAAAGAGAAAATGCTTTCCTCTGTTAGTAATCTTGCGACCCATGTTTTTTTTTTCTTTTTTTTTTTCCGGATTAAAATCCTAAATCACATCATCCTGTGCCTCCTGTGTGGCAGACCGGGACAGGGCAAGTTAGCGGCCTTCACCTGTTTGGCCTACATTTTGTGAGAGGATTTAGAAGGAGACTGCATCTGCATAATGCTATTGTAATTCTCACATATCTTTCTGTAAAAATACTACAACAACAACACTGGCAAACTGGGGTTCTTTAAGATGTAAAGCAGTACAGATGTTACCGAAAGACAAAGAAGTCATAAGCAGACAATTAATAAACTGGGTGCAGTTTGTTTTGTGTGTAAATGCATCAGGAAAATATGAGGCCTATCCTTCCCCACATTGGTAGTTTGTGCTGTAACTTTGGTACGTTATTTCCACTGACACTGGTGTTACACAACATGGGTCGGTGCAATCAGTCAAGTGCAATCAGGGTATAAATCTTGGGTTTTAGTCATCCTATCGCAGTGTGCTGGGAAAATTTTGCCAGCACAAATTGTTCATCGGTATTTAAGCTGGTTAGTATGTCAGAACAAGAGATTAGATTGTTAAGTTTGACTCCGGCTGTTTATTCTGGTTGATTGTGTTCCACAGCGGCCGTCAGCATTACAGCTAAACTGAACTGGTCAAAGGAAATCACCACGTACACTCATTTTGTTTAACACGCACTAGTCTCCAACTCGCAACCATGTCAAAGAAAACGAATAAAAACTGAGATGTGTTCCTGTACAGGGTACAGTATGCTGGCCCCTGCAGGGGACACACAATAAATCACATTTGGCAAAGGTAGCCATGATAATAACATTCCTCGTCCTTTCCTCTTGGAAACATTGTCCAGACACCCTTCTCCAGGTATACTGAGGAAGTGTAGTAACGATGTCATCTATTACTGGTAAGTGTTGGAGGACAACTGGATGTGAGCATATGGTTTGGTTTTATTGAGTTATCTGTAGCATGGTCGGTTAATCAAACTCATGCATCCTGATATATATTTATACTGTCATTCATGTAACCGAAATATTCCACCCAGCGGTCTGACCTGTTTGGGTGGAAACAAAATGCCAAGAGTCCAAGAGACTTGATTTTGGTAACACAACTCAACTAACATACAAAAAATAAATCCGCACACATTTACCAAGTACATCTTACACTAAAAATGCCTCAAAAAGTCATTTTGACACAATTTAAGTATCAAAACTGTTTTTTCACCCTGTTCACATGGAAATACAGGGAGTGCAGAATTATTAGGCAAGTTGTATTTTTGAGGAATAATTTTATTATTGAACAACAACCATGTTCTCAATGAACCCAAAAAACTCATTAATATCAAAGCTGAATGTTTTTGGAAGTAGTTTTTAGTTTATTTTTAGTTTTAGCTATTTTAGGGGGATATCTGTGTGTGCAGGTGACTATTACTGTGCATAATTATTAGGCAACTTAACAAAAAACAAATATATACCCATTTCAATTATTTATTTTTACCAGTGACACCAATATAACATCTCCACATTCACAAATATACATTTCTGACATTCAAAAACAAAACAAAAACAAATCAGCGACCAATATAGCCACCTTTCTTTGCAAGGACACTCAAAAGCCTGCCATCCATGGACTCTGTCAGTGTTTTGATCTGTTCACCATCAACATTGCGTGCAGCAGCAACCACAGCCTCCCAGACACTGTTCAGAGAGGTGTACTGTTTTCCCTCCTTGTAAATCTCACATTTGATGATGGACCACAGGTTCTCAATGGGGTTCAGATCAGGTGAACAAGGAGGCCATGTCATTAGTTTTTCTTCTTTTATACCCTTTCTTGCCAGCCACGCTGTGGAGTACTTGGATGCATGTGATGGAGCATTGTCCTGCATGAAAATCATGTTTTTCGTGAAGGATGCAGACTTCTTCCTGTACCACTGCTTGAAGAAGGTGTCTTCCAGAAACTGGCAGTAGGACTGGGAGTTGAGCTTGACTCCATCCTCAACCCGAAAAGGCCCCACAAGCTCATCTTTGATGATACCAGCCCAAACCAGTACTCCACCTCCACCTTGCTGGCGTCTGAGTCGGACTGGAGCTCTCTGCCCTTTACCGATCCAGCCACGGGCCCATCCATCTGGCCCATCAAGACTCACTCTCATTTCATCAGTCCATAAACCTTAGAAAAATCAGTCTTGAGATATTTCTTGGCCCAGTCTTGACGTTTCAGCTTGTGTGTCTTGTTCAGTGGTGGTCGTCTTTCAGCCTTTCTTACCTTGGCCATGTCTCTGAGTATTGCACACCTTGTGCTTTTGGGCACTCCAGTGATGTTGCAGCTCTGAAATATGGCCAAACTGGTGGCAAGTGGCATCTTGGCAGCTGCACGCTTGACTTTTCTCAGTTCATGGGCAGTTATTTTGTGCCTTGGTTTTTCCACACGCTTCTTGCGACCCTGTTGACTATTTTGAATGAAACGCTTGATTGTTCGATGATCAAATCACTTTTATTGTCACATCACATGTGCAGGTACATTGGTACAGCACATGCGAGTGAAATTCTTGTGTGCGAGCTTCACAAGCAACATAGTTGTGCAAAATACAATAACATAAACAGGCAAAATATACGAATGGCTAAATCTGAAACTAATAAATATATGTACAATATATAATAGTATATGCAAAAAAAAAATTAAAAATTTCTGGATGTGTATACTAAATGTTTTTCTACGTGTGTGTGTGTGTGTGTACACATATTTTACAAATTAAATAGAGTCAATAAATAAAATATATAAAAATATACAGAGTTGAGACATGTGCAAAACAGTGGCGTTACTGTACAGTATGGAGTGCATAATGTTAAAGTTCCAGTAGTGAAGGTGAGGTGTCTATGACGTGTTCAGCAGTCTGATGGCCTGATGGAAGAAGCTGTCTCTCAGTCTGCTGGTACGGGACCGGATGCTGCAGAACCTCCTTCCTGATGGAAGCAGTCTGAACAGTTTATGGCTGGGGTGACTGGAGTCCTTGATGATCCTCCCCGCTTTCCTCAGGCACCGCTTCCTATAGATGTCTTGGAGGGAGGGAAGCTCACCTCCAATTATCCATTCAGAGCACCGCACTACTCGCTGGAGAGCTTTGCGGTTGTAGGCGGTGCTGTTGCCATACCAGGTGGTGATGCATCCAGTGAGGATGCTCTCAATGGCACAGTGATAGAAGGTCCTGAGGATGCGAGGGCTCATGCCAAATCTTTTCAGTCTCCTGAGAAAGAAGAGGCGCTGCTGCGCCTTCTTCACTGTTTTGTTTGTGTGTACTGACCACGTAAGATCCTCAGCCAGATGTACACCAAGGAACCGGAAGCTGCTCACTCTCTCCACAGCAGCGCCGTTGATGGTGATGGGGGTGTGTACTTCTCTGCACCTCCGGAAGTCCACTATCAACTCCTTTGTCTTTGCGACGTTGAGGGTGAGATGGTTGTCTTGACACCAGTGGGTCAGGGCGCTGACCTCCTCCCTGTAAGCCGTCTCATCACCGTTGGTGATAAGACCCACCACTGTAGTGTCGTCCGCAAACTTCACAATGATGTTGGAGTTGTTAGTGGCTGTGCAGTCGTAGGTGTAGAGTGAGTACAGGAGAGGGCTCAGTACACACCCCTGTGGAGCACCAGTGTTCAGTGTGACGGGGGATGAGGTGATGCTGCCCAGTCTGACCACTTGGCGTCTGTCAGACAGGAAGCTAAGGATCCAGCTGCAGAGGGAGCTACTCAGTCCTAGATCCTGCAGTTTCAGAAGCTTTGCAATTTTGAGACTGCTGCATCCCTCTGCAAGATATCTCACTATTTTTGACTTTTCTGAGCCTGTCAAGTCCTTCTTTTGACCCATTTGACCCAAGGAAAGGACGTTGCCTAATAATTATGCACACCTGATATAGGGTGTTGATGTCATTAGACCACACCCCTTCTCATTGCAGAGATGCACATCACCTAATATGCTTAATTGGTAGTAGGCTTTCGAGCCTATACAGCTTGGAGTAAGACAACATGCATGAAGAGGATGATGTGGACAAAATACTCATTTGCCTAATAATTCTGCACTCCCTGTATGTCAAATGACTCTTTGTGGATTATGGGGACCGTGAGTAGCTAGCCAGAGGAGAAACCCCATCACAACCAATGTATGTTTGGGTTTTTGCAAACATTTGCATTTAATAAGAGTGTGTCAGAGATATCATTCATTGATTCAGCTCCTATTCTTCTCCGTATCAAACAATGTGAATGAACAAAGTGTTTTCAAGTTACTGTTAAGTGTCATTGTTTGTGTTTTGAGCAGATTCTGAAAGGCATTGTGTTTTCTTCTGAAATTAAACTTCTATGTTGCATTAATTAGTTCAGCTATGATCCGAAAACTATTAATTAACATCTCATTTACATTTACATTACCACACTAATCTCTCATTATTTTTATATCTGTACCTTTGTCTGTCCTTAAGCTGTCTTTTGGTTGTTGTTGTTTTCATTATGTCTCCTTAGTGTTAAATTCCTTATTCTATTTGTCTACTATTGTACTTTTTATGTACCGGTAATTACATGAAAAAAGTACAATGTTGATATAAGTGTACTTTGTATGGCACTTTGTTCAGTTAAAGCTGTTTAAATGTGATTATAGATACATTTTACTTACTTACTTACTTTACTTACTTTATATCCTAAACATTAAATTCAGAAATATATACCAGTTCATTGCAATTTTCTGTGGCAGTGGTAAAAACTATATATCAGTAGGAATTGTGAGCACATATTGTACTGAAAAACAAAGGGAAATTTAAAGCCACTGCAAATGATATGATGAGTCACAATGACGCTAGCTGTTTAACTTGGTTATAGATTAACAAAGACCTTTAGGTGCTATTTTTTTTAGGGGATTTGAAACATAAACCAGAACTAAGAGTGTCACGACCTGTGGTTTGTACATAAACCTTGTCTTACTGTTTGTGTTCCTGTATAAACTTCTGCATTTTAGACATTATACAGTGCGTTACTGCTGTCATAACCTCTTTGCATAACAAAACAAACCTGTTGAATATGTTCTGACACACCGGGCTAGAAAGACATCACGGGGTAGATGAAAACCAAATGCAGCTGCTTGTTGAGAACCTGTGTGTGTGTGTGTGTGTGTGTGTGTGTGTGTGTGTGTGTGTGTGTGTGTGTGTGTGTGTGTGTGTGTGTGTGTAGGTGTGTGTGTCAGTGACTCCATGCCTCTGGGGTTGTGTACATGTGCAAATGTGAGGAGAGAGGACAGACTATGTTTCTGGAGGCTGTAAAGCAGTGAGATGACTGCTCTCTCTCACGTCTTTCCTCTGCCTCTCCATGTTTTGCTACCCCTCAAAAAATATTCTTTGATGGTGCTCTTTCGACACCGTAAAGCTTGGATGGGCAAACTGCACCGTTTCAATTACAGCACGCCTTCCAAAGACCCACGACTTACTCGCTCTAAACAAAGCCCACCAAATCAGCAGTGGCCCGAGGATGTCTTAGAAAAAGCTGGGTTGGATCGACAAAATGGTTCAGAAGCATGCAACTCTTATACAAGACCTTTATTACATTGGAAAAAAACACAGTGAGGTATAATGATTTTCTGTGTTTGTTTTTGCATCTGGAACAGAGGCATTAAAGCCGGGGATGTGCAGGAAGAATGCACATAGAGTTAACATCTACAGTATATTAAGCACTGCTCTGGGCAAAATTATTTTAATGCTCATTCTTCTTTTTTGAGAAATTAAGAGCTCATAAAAACCTGCATAAGCACACAGTTCAAATACAGACATTTTTTTAATGGAATTTTTAAATGAAAAATGAAAAATCTAGTAGATATTTTTTTCAGCTGTTAGGTCACTGTATGGACTGTAAATGTAAATAAATTTAAAATAACAAAAGCTCCAAAAAATGCATCAAATGTTAACATTGACCTTTGTTTGTGTCGTTTTAGCATCTACCAAACATTTCACTTTCCACACTTGCGGTGTCTAAATTTAGCTGAGACATCTACATGTCATGGTCCCTGTGCCTCCCCGGCCAGCCCAGTGTGGCCACAAGTGTTTGTTGTTTTTCTCTCACTCTGTCTCTCCTACCTGTCTGCCTGGGCGGAGCTCTGATTGGGCTCCTGCCCTTGGCCCACGCACCTGCAGCTGATCTCGAGCGGATTGCAGTTCTCTGGCTCTTAAGGCTGGGGCTCTGAGCTGTTCGTCGCTGGAATATTGAGTAACTCTCGTTAGTATTGCCTGGCTTCCTTGCGATTCTACTGTTCCCATGTTTGCCTTCGACTTACCCTCGTCTGTGTAAACAGGTTTACCTGGATCAGCCCTTTTGTGACCCCTGGACCCCGTGAGTAGGAGAGTGAGCTGAGCTGCTTGTGTGGAGACTGTTTGGACGAGGAGCAGAGCGAGTGCGAAGAAGTGTGTCTCCCCAGCCAAGTGATCCCCGGGACCCTGGTGTTTCCCCCCCCTTCACGTGTATATAGTGCACCAGTGTGATTAATAAAGTGTCGTTGAACTGTGCTACCTCAGTCTGCGCCTGAGTCCGTTCCACTCCCGTGACACTACAATTATGTGGTCGTATCCTAAATGGCAAATAGTGTCAAATTGCTTGGCGGGATCATCACTAGAAAACTATGAAATTTATTCTGTTTTTAACTACATTCAGTGGAACTTCTTGGAACTGCTTTTCAACATAGGAAAATATGAACTTCCTGCTATGCACACATGCAAAATCCAAGCTTGCGCCACGCATACACATGCTCCTTGTTCAGTCCACTCTGTTTACTGTTACCATATGATGGATTAAGATTTGTTTATGAGTTAGTGCAGCATAACATTTGCCATATCCTGTTTGCTTCTTGCAACAGTGGCCAGTTCTCACCACTAATGACCTGAAACATGCAGCTCAAATACCCGTGTCGTTATAAGTTTCTGTGTGTGTGGTAACAGAGAAGAGAAATTTATGAAATATGAGTTTAAATGTTTTTGTGCTTCACAAAGAGCAAAAAAAAAAGAAATTCGCTATAATTCTCTCACAATAGCAGAAGAGCCATAGTAAGGTTTGCTCAGTCTCATCTCTCCAAGTGCTCCCTGAGCTCATCAGGCGAGATCAGGAAACACAACCAAACCAGTCAGTCCCTGTTAGTCAAACTTGAAAGAATGTCTTTATTGGGCAGCGGGATGGCATTGCGTCAGCAGTGTGATAAGCTGTGCCTGCTAACCGTTCAGGAATCCATGGATTAAAAAAAAAAATGCTTATCAGGGCTGTAAGTCTGGGTGTGTGCATCTATGCATGTGTGTTACTTACAGGACAATTCTGGTTTATTTCAAAAAGTGGCTGTTGTGTACATAGCATTGTGTCCAGGATTTCTACCTGTATTCCACCACTGGTCTCAGTTTAATTTATTTGTGTACAGTTCCTCCATTGCTGTGTGTTTACCACTTCTGCCTGACCTTCTCCTGCTGTGTTTGTCCAGCTTTCTGCAAACCTTTGTGATCTGCTGGGATAACACACACACACACACACACACACACACACACACACACACAGAGAGAGAGAGACAAGATGTAGGGCTACTCATTCTGCTGCGCTTGAGAAATCCCACTTAAACTTAGTAAATAAATAAACCCTATATATAGAATAGTCTGTGACTGTATTACAGCTATGATGCCATATTTTTTCATGTAACAACATGACAAAGTTTTCCCAGCTTTTAACTGCAGAATTAAGTGCAAATGTATTGAGGGTCAGCCCTGCAGCTGGTTAGTGATTATTGCTGGTTATTGATTAGAATTGATTTTTTAAAAGCTGCAAATGCAAATGTTGGTCTTTGCAAACCTTTGATGCCCCCTCCAATAAATGTAATGAGCCTCTTTATCTTCCTTCATTGTTCTCACAATCACTTCTGCAGCCCTTTAGACAATGCCTCCTTATTGTAAAGCTCTTTTTTTTTGTCCGTACCTTTGTTCGAATGGCACACAGCTGCCTGAGAAACATGTAACATTATCCCATTACTTTTGAACGCTTACGGTTTGGGTTACAGTGTGTTATTTACCACACAACTCTTTGATTTTCTTTTTTCCAAACAAAGGTTAATCCAGTTTCGGGCACAAAGCTCATTATGCCACCAAGATGTCCATCAGCCATCCTAGAGCAGTGAGCCAGCAACTGCATACCGTGGATGTTAGTGTTTAATTCATATATTCAGTAATTCAGTACAAAAATAATATGCTGCATCTACTCAATGATTAATATGCAAATGGATATTTTGCATCTGTGGTGCAACAAAAAAAAAAACTGTCTGGTCAATTGGGCTCACAAGACATGAAAAAAGAGGCAGGTGTGTGGGTGTGTGCAGAGGTGTATCAAAAGGCTGTGCGTTTGTGTGTATTTATGCGGACAACTCCCGGGGCCTCTTGTTGTCCTCAGGGTTAAGTATCCCATCTAGTGAGAGTTGTTCTTTTGAACATTATGCTAATTGTCTATTTATACCTGTTTGCTATTCAAAATAATGTTTTGTTTGTTGTTGTTTGCTCCGCTGCAGCATATGTCGCTCTGTGTGGGCAGCTGGAAGAATAATTATCAGGTTTTACTCGCACATAAACCGAAAGCTTATCTCTTTCCAAAAGTCTTATATTAGACAAAGCAAACACAAAATATAGGCCGGTGAGGAGAAAAATAGGAGAAGGGACGGCAATGTACTCTAATGGAATAAAAAAATGCTAAAGGGAGTACATGTGATGCATGCACATGTGAGTATATACATGTGATGACTTCTGGCATAGTAGTTTGGGAAACTGATATAAAGACTAAAGATAATGTGTCTGAAAACATTTAACTATCAATAGCTAGACAGACAGGCAGACAGCCCTTATTGTCTTCATAAAAGATTTAGTTAGGTGCAAATAACCCCCTTAAACCAAAATTCATGGCTTGCAGTTGCAATTCTTAAACATTTCCCGGCAAAGACAAATGCTCAAATGAAGATGTATTCAGGCAGACAGGACAAGACACTTGTACAATTGCATGCATGGCTGCACATGCATGAACTGTAACACCAGCACAGAAAGAAAAAGAGGGAGAAAAAAAACACACGCACACGCGCGCACACACACAACACGCATACAACCAGAGACACACAGATGTGGACACAGAGGCAAATACACCCACCAGGAACAAAACGGGGATGCAGCATCCATACAAACGACTTTTAGTCAGTTGAGGAGCAGGAAACTGTCTGGATGCTAGTCATCTGTCTTTCCATAACAGCTACTCTTATAGAGAGGTGGTATGTTGCTTCCAGGGAGGATTTGTTTGTTTGTGCTTTTATGTGTGTGTTTTGGCAGTGGCCATTTTTCATGCAACATTCATATCCACCGAGAGGGCTCAGACCTCCGGTCCCTGCTGATTTTACTGCAAGTGACGGAACAAGTCAATTTAGCACAGTTCTTGTTTCATTTTAACATCATGACCTCCCTTTATTTTGTCCCGGTTTGCAGACTCTGCAATGCAGAATTTGTGAATGCTTGGACTATTTTTTTGTTCATTATAAGCTCTATCCCTACCACAGAAAGATACACATATTTACATTTATTTTTAATACAAAAACTGTGAGGGCAGATTCCCGAATTATTACTGCTGCAAGTTTTATTACAACTGCTCATGTGGTGAGAAAAGCCCAGAACTCATATTATGAATGAAGGCGGAACACAAAGACAAATACCTGTGCATCACCTTGTCTCAATCTCTCAGTAAATGTAAGCCTCAAAGAGAAATCTATTTCTCTTTACATCAAGCTGTTTGCTATGTATTGACTGGATTCAAGGGATCAGAATGCAAACTCCCTAGAGAATGGAGAGGGGTTAACAGTTTTACTATTGAAAATATGGTCACAGAAAATACCAATAAGGCAGAATTAGATAATCTTTAAAGTTGTCACTGTTGCTTTAAAACCGACTCCAGCTACAGTCACACAATATATCTGTGACTCTGTCTGTCTGTCTTCCACCATGGAGTTCCACCACCCTTAGGAGGTGCCCAGGAGACTTCCTAATCAGTTGTCCAAATCACCTCAGCTGGCTTCTCTCAATGTGAAGGAGTAGCAGATCTATTCTGACCCCCCACCCCCCTCCCAATTCAATGGTGACCCAGACACACTTTGGAGGAAGCTCATTTCCACTGCTTGCATCAGCGATCTCATTCTTTTGGTTACTACCCAGAGCTAGCGAGACTAGGTGAGGGTAGGAAGGTAAATTGATGTCTTCATGTTCATACTCCCTTCTCTCACAACAGGACTAGTACACAGCATCCACATCACTACAGACACCCCACCAGTGCATCTGGCCTTCACCTACAGTCCACAAACAGATGTAGACTGTTTGGGCAAACTCAAGAGGATATCTGTGAAAGAATATAGAGCTGAGCATTTATAATGCAGGACTGTATTAGACAGATTTTTGCTTTGCATACAGTGAAACTGTTTGTAATTTTGTGAAATGCAAATACTTGCTAAATTCAAATTACACAGGGAGATGCAGAGATGCAAAGCAGCCGGTAACCTGGACAATGGCTGGTTTGAGGTGGGGCTGCTTGTATCAAACAGACATTAAAGTATAGATTTACTGTTTTTTTCCCCCCATTTATTTACTTTTTATCAACATAAACACTAATAATTCAGTGACACTTTTGCCGCTCATCTTATGAACTGATTTGAATCCTCAGGTAAGAACAGTTTTGAGTTTATCAGTCAGATATGATTTGGATCAGTCATGATAATCACATCAAAACACACAGGAAGCAGCTTATTTAATGCAATGACATGGATGTAGGTCAACATTTGTTAAAATTACAAGAATCCCCGTCTTTATGCAATGGATGCACCTGCACAGTATTCTGAAGAGTAAAACAGTTTTCTTTTTGGGATTTTGATTATTCCCTATTCGCCGTACGGCACCGTACCAGATAATGCAAACATATTATGTTTGGCTCAAAGGATTCCAATTAAGGATACACAACATGTTCAGAAGTTAAGAGCCAAACATCTTGCCAAACAAATTTGCTCTGGCATTAATATTTCTGTCGCTCTCCTCTTCAAACCATCTCAGATCACCTCATACATATCCATCGGCAGCCAGTGCACTTAGACTGAAATTCTTTGGCTCGGTGTAGTTAAAGCCCGGCAGTGCTTCCTATTTTTGTCTTACAGATGTTATGGGCAAGTTCCATTCCACCCAAAAGCCAAATGACAATTATTGCAACTTGCACAAACAGTAAAAGAGAAGGGGAATGTAAGCAATGAGAACAGCAGCTGTTTTTATTTACTTTTTCATGTTTCAGTGCTAATTTCTTAATTGTGAATTTTCCTTCTTGTGACTGTATATAATACAAAATATATGGAGCATAGTAACACACACTGATAAACAGAGACATTCACACACAAAGGGCGAATATCTGCACACCATGGAAAGCAAAAGATTAGTTTGTTGGGTTTGTGTTCATACACTTGTTTCTTTAAATCCTCAGGACTAGAGGAAAAAAAACAAAACAAAAAAACCACTCCGGTAAATGAGTAACACTCCCTGCTGCCTCACAGCAACCATCGCAGTGGTACTGACTAAATGGCAAAGGACTGGAGCTGTGCTGAGCAGCTTTCAGGTCAAGCATAACTGTATGCTTTTCAGCTTTCATAAATAAAGACATTACAAAGTCAAAATTTCACTCCCCCGTGTGCTTCTTCCTGTTTCTCTCTAATGTGTCCCACTCTGCCATTTTTCTTAGTAAAGTAGTCTATGAAAAGAACAGCACGTCAGTGTTATGTAACAAAAAAAGCACCACCTGGCGATCTGACTCTTTCGCAAAATGCTGAAGTCACTCATGATATATTTAGCAGTTTATCCTAATCTGTGCATCATGTGTCCGAATGCCTGCGCACACATGTGTGCTTCCACTAAAACCGGGATTTGTCTTACATGCATCTGGGAATAATGAATAGCGAGCAAAGGAACCGTTACACGCAGCTGTAAAGGCCTCATCACTTCACCCTGCCCCCTTTCTGCCTCTTCCTGCTTTCCAGACTGTCTGTTTCTTATCGTCTCAACACCTTCCCATAGGAGTCATGGACTCACAGCAACAGCGAGCTGGGGGAGGGTGAGAAAGCAAGAAAAGGGGTCGATGGAAATGCAGATTAATGCACAGTAAAATCCCGGGGAGTCACCCTCTACAGAGGAACAGCATAATTTATGGTCCTCATCTGAACTTTTTCAAAACAAGTTCCCATGTTAAATACACCAGTATTATTATACATGATTGAAGCTGGCCTGTCTGTTATACATCATTTTTAACAGCGTGTTCCCAAAACTTTATATATTAGGGAAATTTTATTACTAACATGATGTGGTCTGTTTCTTCATAGAAATATATGAGAAAAGAAGAGTCCAAACATCTGCACATTATGTCAACAATGTGAGAACAGTTTGGATAAGCTGGCACTCCACGTGTCCTGTCTTGAGAAGAACGGCTGGTTCGCATCAGTCTGTGTGGTTATAAATTTCCCACAGCCCCCAAAGGTATTTCTATAAGTTTGTGGAGCTTGCTGCTGTTCCCTGAGTTACTCTGAGCTTATAGCAGAATCATTACCCCTTACTATGAGGCCGTTTCGTGACCACACTCTTTGCAATAGCTGCTAAATTTCCTGGAAATCCATCAACAACCAGAAATCATAACCACATATAGCCAGCCACTTAAAACATCTCTGCCAAGTGGCTTTCAGCTATTTCACTGATTAAGTTTGTGGAGACGTAGCAACACTTCACGTCCCATCTTAGGGTATCCAGCATTGGTGATTCATGCCATGCTGAAAGGTCGTGCACAGTCACAAAACATTTCTCTTAAAACCCGGCCCCTGACTGTGGAAACCAATCAGTGCTGTTGAGTCTGTGAGTGGGTTTGCATTTTGCATGCATGTATTGTGTCTGTGCTCTACAGCGTCACTGTCGGTGCCTCGAGGATCAGCACACAGAAAATGATGGGATTTCAAGGTCCTTATAAGGTTTTAGATTAACCAACGCTCATTCGCAATTCACTTTTAAATGAACATGGGAGCATGGCTCCTTATTTCTACCTGCATGGGATCAATAAATTGTACCATTAACAGTGTTGTTACTGTTGACACACTGAAAACAGTGCTATTTACACACTCTGTATAGCGGCCATGAATGATGTTAATCAGCGCACACGGCTTGTTCCTGGTTGCAGTTTTGGATTGTCAAACTCGGGTTTCAGAGGTTATTAAAAGTTACAAAGGTTGAAATTTTATTTCCAAGCTCTCAAATTATAGTAGGTTTTGAATGTCTGATATCATTTTAGTTGCCTACACCACATAGGTACATACTGAGAAGAAGAAAATTCAGATACTGTACTGTGGTCTTCACTGTTTTTCATGAGTAAGGAGGAGTGGCCACTTCATCACCACCCTTGTGTGTGCTTTGTGTGTGAGAGTGGGCTCTTTGTTGAGGTGAGAAACATGAGAGGCCTAACTGGATTCCTTCATGGTCCTCACTTCCCTCCATATGGTGATGTGTGTGTTTTGTGTGATTTCACGTGAAGGTTAGTCAGGAGTGTGCACATAAATATCATCATTATGCTTCTCAAATGTCCAAAATAGTGCCATATTTTAATACTGTCATGGCTGTGTGCATGCAGGCAAGGAGGAAGGACCCAAAATGCAGGACTCACTGAGGCAAAGTTGAACTCAAAATAAACAGCTTTATTGCAGGTTGCAGACTGAACAGAAGATTAACTATACTGGGGGAAAATAAACTAACAGGCAGGCAAAACAGGTAACGGAACACACAGCGAAATCTGAGGGTGAGCAGATGTTAACGACGCGACAGAGAGCAAAGGGAAACACAGGGCTTATATACACTGGGGAGTAATGAGGGAACGGGAAACAGGAGGGAGACACAGCTGGGAGAAATTAGACTAACGAGACAGGGGAGAAGTAAAACAGAACACACTGACATCAGACTGGGACTATCAAAATAAAACAGAAAACACGAAACAAATCACAAAGACTCAGACTTGACACTGAGGGGCAGACTGAAAGAATATAACACATGGAACCCAGAGACGACAGAGACTTAAAGAAGAATTAACATCAAACTAAACTCATGACTAGAACCCAATTGAAACATCGATTTATAATACTCATCAACACAGGATAGCTAAAGAATCAGATATAAATCATAATACAGAAAAACACCAAAACATAAGAAACAGAAAATGCTGGGTGACCCAGAACTGTGACAAATGCATATGAATTTTTCTATTAAAGGTTGTTTTAAACCTTTAATTTAGCAACAGCACATTTACAGAAGGAGACACGTTACATTCATATCATTTATTCTGCA
This sequence comes from Rhamphochromis sp. 'chilingali', assembly GCF_963969265.1. Classification (NCBI taxonomy): domain Eukaryota; kingdom Metazoa; phylum Chordata; class Actinopteri; order Cichliformes; family Cichlidae; genus Rhamphochromis; species Rhamphochromis sp. 'chilingali'. Next base: position 20,549,058 of record NC_137935.1, on the reverse strand, counting down.
AGAATTGAATTGTGTGGATTTATTTCAAGCTAATACAGCAAGCACATCCACCTGCTGTAGGTGGAAAGGTGTAGTGCATGTGGGTTGTGTTTTTGTATTAACAGTGACTGGAGAATTGCTGTATGCTCCTTCCGTCTGTCTACTCAATGGAAAGCTCCCTCATGCAGGCAGCTCTCATCTCATGCCAGCGTTGATGCCATAAATGGCCCCATTTCTGTGCCTCCTATTGGTCCGTTCAGCGTGACACAGCTCTTCTGGTTGACGTACAATTAGGAAATCCACGTCACTGTAGTAAGTGGTCTGATGTCTCCCCCACTCGCGCGTGCACCTTTCATCGTTTTCTTTATTCTTTACAGTCTTTTTGGTCACTCGCTGCGGTAAAAGGAAATGCCAAGTGAGCCATTTGCTGATTGGTTTAGTCAAAACCAGCCAGTGATGCATGTGGCTGCCAGACACATAAACAGACCTCAGTAAACCTGAACTCATTTGTTTGTTTGTGTCACTGTGTGTGGTGTATATGCATGTGTAGGTGTGGTTGTGGGTGTCAGGGTTTGCATCTACCTGATCCTGACTAAAAGGTTCAATGGATATTTCAATCCTTCTGTTGTCCTTAGATTTGAATGATTATAATAACTCAACTTTCAGTTTGAGGGAACAAATAGACCTTCAAAAAACAGCACCTTTCTTCAAAGCACCATCCTTCCATTTAAAAAAAAAAAAAAATCATCATACAGAAACATATTACATTTGATCCAATGATGATGGAATCTACAAATGCAGTGGATTAAAGCTCCACCAGACTCTGGTGGACAGAATAAAGTCAGCATTTTCAGTACGTGAAAGAGAAAGGATAGATCTACAATGGCAAAAAAATTTAAAGCATAGTTTATGGTAATTACTAGAGAATAAAAAGCAATGGAAGCACTTAATATTACAGCTCGGTAATAAAGGGGTAATAGTAGGGTAACGAGGGGAAACAAAAGGGTAATAATGTGGTAATTTCTAAGTTATTACTATGCAATTACCAAAGTAATAACCATGTAATATCCAAGTAATTCTTTGGCTGGTGTTTGTTCTGTTGTCCACCACGGTGATACCGCACTGCTAATAATGAGTTCTGTTTTATGCTTTGACTGCACCACACTGTCAATCAGATGTTTTACACGTGGTATTGTATGGTGAATCAAAATTTGATTTGGATATTTCTGTGTTTATAAGTCCAACAATTTTAACAAGATGCCCAACACCACTGGCTGAAATGCAGTCCCAATCCATGACAGAGCCCCTACTACATTTTACACATGGCTAAAGACACTCACTGTTGTGACAGTCTGAACCAAAAAACATTAGAAAAATGTAGATTTGCCCCTCCATAAAACCTGTTGCCACTGATTTTCAGTTATTTTCTTGTGTCTCAGCATTTTCTCCCTACTGAGTTCCTTAAGAACAGCTTCTCTCCCACTGAGACAATTTCTAATGACAGTTTGGTGAACAGTAAATGGACTGAAAATCAACTGAAAGGTTAAATTATTCAGGTCAGTGCTAAGTGGCTTAATGCACAAATATTCTTTTGAATATAAGAATATTTAGGAGTCGACTCAAAATGAGTGAAAACTAATGTCCAGAGAAAGATTGTCAGAAAGCCTGAGAAATATTGCTCAACACCACTTAAAAAAAAGTCTGGCAAAAGTCTTTTATGCAATACTGTGTTGGCATATAAATATATAGGCGAAAACCACACTGACCATGTCACTCAGTCCGTGTGTCAGGTAGCATCTATATTTTGAATGCCAAAGCACATCTTGCAGTTGCATTGTTTTGTTGCACTATGCATGATATGAGACAAAAACGCGAATGAGGGACCAATAGCCTGCAAACTGTAGTCTGCATAAGAATTAAGGGAGCACTATCCATCCACTTTGCAACCACTTGTGCAATTCGTGGTCATAGCGGTGAAGCTATTCCAGTTGTCCTAAGGCATGAGGCAGAATAAACTCTGGGCATGTCACCATTATTGAGGGGCAATAGTTTGTATTTTTGCTTTTTTTCTTAGGGATCAAATAATCTCCTAATATACTCTGACTGATTGCCAGCAGGGAAGACACTGTGGATATTTTTAGTGTGTGCTAACATACACATAAATAGACGTTACCTTCACGTTACAACATTTCTGAAAATATGCACTTAGTGCTTCATGATGTCTTCCCTCTGGCTGACTCTTGTTATTCACAGTGAAAAAGGTACACAGAAGAACCTAGACATACACATATTTTACATAGTTATAATCATCAACTCAGAGTTAAATCTTGGTACTGTTTCCCAGATACTCAGGCTGTTAGTGCGTCCTTGATGCTGGTTAAAATCAAAAGGTCAGGGGAAAATGTGTGAATCACTGGTGTGGACTGCATTCATCACACTGTGAGTTACTAAACTAGCCACATGATGGCACTGTTGGAATCACTGCAAAATATTTCGGGGCCAGGATTACCCTACTAGGTGGATTTTTTGAGAATGTACAACTGTATAAGAACAACAGTTATTTTTCTTTTTAAAAAAGGGATCATGGCCAAATAACTGAATCATTATAGAGAGAGTAGATAAGTAAAAATAAATTAAGAAAGAAAGACATCAATGTGTCATGTGCACATAAATATAGAGGGCAAAAAGAAACGAGTGTATTAAATATCCTTAATGTGGAGGAAAAGCACTAGTTTCAGTTTGCTTTCAGACTCTCGCTGTCTCAGCCACAGTAAAAGTAATGAGCTGCCCCAAGGCTACCCACAGCTGGAAATGAAAAGAATAAGGCCTCCCCCTAATGGCAAGCAGAGCAAATATCAAATGCTTTGCTATATTCCTGTAGATGTATAGTATTGACACTGTGACAATAGCTTCTACCATCCACTAGCTGATGCTAGAGGACAAAAGATTCACAGGTCATCCAAAAAAAGTATGCATCAATTACTGACAGTTTCTATTGTAGAATTATTGCAGCCCTTTGGTTATTAAGATCATATATAACATATAGGTTCTCCATATCTGAACACTACATCCAGTGTAGTATTAAGCTTCTTTCACAGAGTGTCAGACAGCAATAACAAGAGGTTGTTGTTGTTTAAGTGGATTGTCCCTGTTTGGGTCCCAACAAAACAGGGTTGTAACACATTTTTATGGTGGCTCATTACTAAAAAGCTTTGAAATAAAACCTTTCAAAATGCGAAAAAACTGAGATAGTTGTAAGTACAAAAAGAGGCTCTATACGCAGGTGTATAAAATGCCCCCAGAACATCCACAGTCTCTCAGATAACAGATTTAAAACTGGTTTATGGATTTTTTTTTTCATAGGTAGTTTCATTTACTTCTGTAAACAGTTTAATTCAGATCTATCCAGGTTTGTTGGATATATTAAGTCTATAAAAAATCTTTATTGCTCATCATTAGTGGTTGTTTTTTTTTAACCCTTTTAACTAAGTATACTTTACCCCCACTTATCTAAATTGCCATGTTCTCTACAGAGAGCGTGTGTTTTCTGTCACATGCATACTAATGGAAATTTCTGTTTTTGAGCACTCCCTTCTGGGTGTAAGAACTTAATCAAACTGTTGCCGTAGCAACAAATAGGCAATCTTTCCATTCCACACAGTTAACTCTGTGTGTGTGTTTGTATGTTCAGTGTCCAGATCAATGAGTGCCCCCATTGCCCTCACTCGTTCCCTGTTGTTCGGCAGACAGCAGTGTGATCTCCACCTCCGCAAAATCTCACTCAAATACACACGTACACGCACAAACTAAAAGCAACCAGGAAGAACACATTTATACCACGAGCACCTAGACAGATGGCTTAGATAGACATCGTAATTGCACAGTAATCTTCATCCGCCTTCTATTTGTCATAGCCGAGGCAGGTGGCACAGACTATTTGTAACTGTAATTGTAATTGCTTGTTTAGTTGCAGATGGGATTGTTTCTCCTCCCTCCAGTCCTTCAGTGCAGTCCACCTGCTCTCACTGCCGCCCTGTGACACTAATGAAGTTACGCCAACCCTCATCGAAGCTCTTAAAAGCCTCATGGCAGGGCAAAGTGCTCCCCATTGCTTTACCTTTGCCCTCTCTTACCTCAGTAAAAAGCCTGTCATTTCATATCAGCCAAAAGTCGCTGCGACCGTCCTTGTGCTGTTCATGCACTAACAGCTCAGTTTGCTTGTTTCTTTTTCTCTTTTTCTGAAATTAATGCTGCTTTCTTTCCTGAGGGTTTGCTCTTCTATTCTACTCTATTGCACTACATTTGAGGGTTCTGCTCTTTATATCACCCTCCACCAGTGTGATTGATGCATACACTATTATATATTGTACATATATTGTACATATATACACATTGTACATATATTTATTAGTTTCAGGTTGGCCATTCTTGTATTTTGCTCGTTTGTGTTGTTGTGTTTGCACATCTCTGTTGCTTGTGGGGCTCGCACACAAGAATTTCACTCGCATGTGCTGTGCCAGTGTGCCTGCACATGTGATGTGACAATAAAAAGTGATTTGATTTGATTTGATGCACTACGCTGCTGGGAGATCTGAGCTGGGGATGCATTTGTCTACCATAAATGGTTGTGTCAGCTACAAAGTGTGAGGGCTTTTGCTGTTTTGGCTATCTGAATTCCACACTGTTTGATAGTTCTGTGTTTGGACCTTGTTAGAGCCACAATCTTGGTGTTAGATTTCTGCTCTTATGTAGTTCTGCTATGGAATATTTGAATTGTACTTTTTTCATAAATCAAGCAAAGTTGTTGCTTTTAAAAGCTTATAAAAAGCTTAATTGGGATATATGTTTCAGAGGTTTCAATTTCTGCCTGAAGATAGCAGCTTTAAACCACATTTTGATGTGAAAGAGCACTTTGAAAAATCATTCAAGCATTCTTTGCATGAAAGCTGCAATATAGTCCCTGGATGCTCTTATTACACTGCAGATGCTGTTAACCAAATTTTACTCTTCCAGCATCCTGGTTTTGTTGAATATATTTGCAATGGAAATGAGTTTCTAAAGTAAGCTGCTGACTAAAATATTAAAAAAGAACAAGAGCAACAGAGTCGTCATTGTTGGAGATGAGATATTCAAAACGGGAAAAGAATGAAAACATCCCTAAACTTGTTTGCTTTTCATATTCTTGCACTTGTTATTGCCTGGATAACAGACAGGAGGGGAGGGGTCCAGACCCTCCTCCCTGACATGCAAAAAAAAAATAAAAAATTAATGGATGCCAGTTCAGAATTTCCATTAGTTTTTACAATCTATTGCTCATACTACACCTATCTCTCTTCTAAATTACTGGCCCTTATCATGCTGTTTGGAGATGCTGCAGGAGAGAGGATGTTTGGGTTATTGCCCATGGCACATAGAGCTTTTAGTAAACTGTGGCTCCTTTCCAGTCACATACACACACACACACCCTCCCCCCTCCAGCATTATCACGAGATGTGTAGCACTAACAACAGGGTTGATTTAGCCACATCGGCACAGACAGATAGGTTTGCTTTTGCAATCGATCTGATTCAACACTTGGATTTGTCTTGGCTGAGCCTTTTTAAATGAATGAAAATAAACAGTAAAGTGTGTCTGTGGAATTGTGTTATTTATTTGAGGGGAGCCAGACCTGCTCGAGTCTCTATAGTACGAAGCTCATGCTCAGTCCGCATGGCATTTTGTTCTTGATTATGATTTATGGCTGCCTTTTAAATAGGTAAAGGGGCAGAGCAAAAACTGTATGATATTTATGCAGGCTTTTATGTAACATGATACAGAATCAATGAGAAATTTCTAAGACATCTTATCTGAAAAACAAAATGCTATTTTCAGTTGAGTAGGTTCAAATAGGACCTAAGTATTCTTTCCGAGTTTGTTTTTATCATCTGTGCTAAAAGGGCAGTTAGTGTATTTATGTGACAGTGTGTATGAATGTTTGTATTCATCAATATGTGAATTTGCTGTGATTTCCGTACACTGTAAGCTTCAGTATATTAATGAACACCTGTTTTTTGCATTGCATGTTTGTAACTGGAACACCGAAACATGAATATGTGTTTCCATTTTAGCAAGTGTGAGTGTGTGACTGTGTATGAGGTTTCCAGAGTCTGTGAACCCCCACATTTCTCATTAGCTCTGTGTTTCTTTTCTTCACTTTCTCTCTGTCACACACACTACAGCTGACTTCACTTTCTATTTTGGGAAATAGAGATCCTGTCAGCCAGCGCTCACTCTCTCCCTTTGATGCTGCAAAGTGCATCGGTCTGATGTAAAAGTCCTTTAATGACTTCCTTTAAGACAGCAGAGGTATTTAAAAAATGACAGTTCAAGAACAGAAGTTCCTCAAGACACACCTATGTAATGCCTAAGTCTTGTATCATGCTACAAAAAAAAGATATATTCCTAAGCACAAAAACTACCCAGTAAAATTTCTTTTTGTGTTGGCTAATTTTAGCAACCAGATACTGCATATTCTTTGTAACACATATTTTTAACTACATTATGTACAGCATGACTCACCGCTGCTATGGGTGCATATGACAGTTTATAGCTTATAGGTTTTAGGCCTTTCTTCTTTCTTTTTTGTGTTCAGACATTTCCCACAGCTGATCTTTGACTTGAAAGCCAGCTATACAAAACATGATATCTATTTAAATCTACAATACACTGAGAGACAAAAAACTGTAGTGCAAGAAGTGTCTTTTTTCAGAGCACTCTGTTTAGTCTCCCGTCTCTAATTCAATTTCCTCTTGCTTTTTTCTCCTCCTCTTCCTCCTTCTTCATTCCCTGCCAGGGGGCTCCTCTGTGGCAAAACTCAGCCAGAAGTTTATCCATCAGCTGTAAGAGTTCTGTACAGTACTGCTTTCTTATGCAAGGACTACAGAAAAACAGGCAAAGTAAACTTTTATTTCCCTCGATTGCCAAATGCTGCACAGTTTTAGTTTCACTCCTTCAGCAGAAAACATGTCAGGAAGAAACACTGAAACGTCCCGACTTGTAGAGAACTTCATTTCATGCACTGCAGATCAGTTATACAACATTTTCCTTTCTTCTACCGAGATTTCTACGCTAATAAATATAGATCCATAAATTAAAGAATGGTCTTCGACTAAAATGCAGGAGAATTGAGACGTCCACACTTGAGGTTTCGTCCTGTGGTGGGGTGTGGTTGGTGGGTCAGCTGCAGGGGATGGGTGGAGCAGTTGTTTCAGGGAGCTAGGAGAGGCTGGAGGCCAGAGCTGACCCTCATTATTTCCATCATGTCTCCTCTATTTCAGTAGCGCCCTGGGATTTGGAAGAGTGGAAGTAGACAGAGCTATATTAAGAGGGACAGAGTGTACAGGAGCGAAAGCTCGAGTAGTCGGAAAGCAACACCCAGCCAGTTTTTGTGCACAAAGCACTTTCAATAAAGTGTCACATGTTGTGTAACACTGAGTGTAACAGGTCATACGTTCACACCTCTGTTTGACTTTGATCCCCTGGACTCCAAATTTAAAAGTTTTACCCCAATCAGGAAGTTCTGAAGAGTCTGTTGCAGCATCAAGAGTTTGAACAATTAATCTTTTTCCCTTCTATTATCAGCATGCCGTCATTGAAACGAGATTTCGCTTTGAATTAAAAGTTACAGCTTTTGAAACACGATGGTTCTAACAGTTAGTTTCAGCTTTTACTTTGAAGGCAAATGTCATGTTTCTCATTTGTTCACAGTTTCATTACTACTTTAGTTGGCAGGCAGATGCTGACAAATCAGTGTTTCCATGCAAACTATGGGTGAACGTGGCAATCCACTATCACAAACGAAAGCACCAGTTGACCAATTCCACCTGGGAGGTGACAGCCAACAGAACACCAAGGCTTCATTATATAGCTGTGGTTAGTGCTGTGCAAAACTGAAAACTTTGGTCCGGTATTAAGTAAATACAGCACCAGTACCACCAGTGCCGATACCAAGACCAATACTGACAGATTTCACTAATAATGAAATTAATTTAAGGATGCTCATGTAGGGAACATCAGTGTGTAATGACTTATGAGAGGACTCATCATCCATTTTGGAAATTCTGAACACATTTTAATGACTTCTAAAACACTTTGATTTTGATTTTTCACAATACTCAGTTAACACAATAAAACACAACTTTTAGCATTTCGTATGTTTTGAGACTGGGTATTTTGGAGAACTGAAATGTAAATTTGCTTTTCACTAAAGAATTTAAAACCAACGTTTTGTATTTAATGAAGAAAATAATTCTATTATATTTATTATTATAGTCGTTAAAAAACCTTTCATGCTTCGTGGATGTCATCAAGTATCTCTCTGTTCGTTTTATCAATAGTTTTAGTAAATTTATCATCTGGTGATCAGGTGGTCCTTTCCTTATATTTTCTCTTTTTTTAAGTGACAGCATGTCTTAGAAGTGTCTGACATTTTTATTCTCTTCAGAAATTACACTTTTCATATTAATTGCTAAAAAAACAATAACAACAACAAAAAAACATGTTATTGTTCCAGGACATTGAAGCCTTACTTTTACTCACAGCCATGAACAAAAGCTACTTATAAAAATATTCTATTACTTGTGCAGGTACACCTTTTATGGAGGCGTGGAAGTCGATGGCAGGGCCTCAGGAATTCCTCCCGCCTCGGTCAGACTTCCAGCCCTGACAGGACTCTGCCAGGGCAAGGGAAATTAACTTTTAATTAAAGTTGCAATACACAAATGTGAGAAGCAGACAAAGTACAAAGCAGGCAAAATACTCTTCAGACTGTCACCTGTCAGAGAGTACTTCCATGGACTTTAAGTGCAGTTTCTGATATCAGTATTATTATAATCTCTGTAATAAATCTTTAAAATAATTTTGTCATAGTGGATGTGGCCACTCAAGCACAAAAATGCAAAAAAGTTCAACAGTAATGAGGGTTACTGCCCTCGCTGGCATCCTGCCTTAGTAAACAATGTATGTTCTGTCTTGCTTCACACAAATCAGTGTAGCCAGAATGGGAATACAAATTTGTGATATGACATGCTTTATTTCACTCTAGAGAGGCAACAACATGAGTTTTAAACAGACCATATGCAGTCATGCACAAATACACTATCTAGGCATGATAGCCTTATTGTGTGGTCCAGAGAACTTCAGTGCATGGTGAATATGTTTCTAAATGTCAAATATAATTCTCTGGTAATCCAACCGTGTGTGTATGATATGCATATGTAAGTATTTTTATACTTCCTCGGTTTTTAGCCTCGATCTCACCCTATCTCCAGCTTCCTCTCCTCTATCACACCAACTATCTTGCATGTCCTTCTCCGCTACATCCATAAACCTTCTGTGCTCTTCCTCTTTTCTTTCTGCCTCGCAGCTCCATTTTTAACATCCTTTGTCCCGTATATTCATTATTCCTCACTATTCCTTGTGTATAAAAAACCTATTAAAATCAAATGACAACGAAATGAATTAAAATGAAATGCAGCTTCTTGGCAGTTGTTTTTTATGAAGCAGAAAAATAAAATCGTGGTTATAAAGTAATTGTAGGGGGGGGGGGGGGGGGTAGCTTTATTTTTGGAAAATATACAAGCAAAAAAATGTATGGAGAAAGCCAGGCACTTTATTTAGTAGACCTTACTAGTACTACACTGGACCCCAAACATTCCTCAGCGATTTTGATCCATATTGACATGATAGCATCACACAGTTTATCGGCTGCACATGTAAAATTCCAATTCTACCAGTTTGCAAAGATGCTCTGTTGGACTGAGATCTGCTAACTGTGGAGGACAGTGAACTCCATCCATCCATTTTTTCTGCTTATCTAAGCAGAAGAAAATTTAAGGTCTCCTTTGCTTGTCTAAGCAGGGCGAGAGACAGGATACACCATGGAAAGGTTGCCAGTCCTCAATTGTCCAATTTAGGTGAGCCTGGTCAAATTGTAGCCTCAGTTACTTGTGATAGTTGGTGTAGCCTTCTGCTGCTAGTACAGCCCATCTGCTTCATGGTGTGATGGCCTTCTGCATGCCTTGGTTGTAATGATCCAGTGAACTGCTGCTCACTGGATATCGTCTCTTTTTCAGGTCATTCACATTTGAGCTAAAACGGTAGATCAACAATTTCTGAAATCATCTTTCCTCCCCATTATGATGTTCAGCTTGAACTTCAGTAGGCTGCCTTGTGATTGGCTAACTAGCATGTGTACCTAATGAAGTGGCCAGTTAGTCTATTTCCTCTCTTAAAGGGCAGCATCCTTTATTGGTTCAGGTTATCTGAGTTAAAGAAGAAATGCTCTAGTTAGATCTGTCAGTAGTGAATCTCAGACCATCCAGCAAAATACATTTAGTTATTATTTTCCTTTATACTTCAAATCGCATCTCTCTCACGTGAATGTGGATCCGGTCAGTCTTGGAGGTTTTTTATTTTGGTTGAATGTTGGCTGCAAAGTGGCCATGGTCTATTGTTATTTCTTTTTATCACGTCATTGCTGAGGTGGGGCGGGCTCATTTGACTATTGTTGTCTGCGGTGGTAAAGGCCATTTTCTGAATGCATTCATCCTTTCATGTTGAACTTCCTTCCTGCCATTCACTGTTGATGTCACTGGTGCTATTTCAAGAGAACATCACAAACTCTCATCGCTGTTTAACTGACTGCAAGTCTCTAAATAACGTGAGACTGTACTCTCTAAGTGTGAATTTGAAGTGACAGAGAACAATCAGGAACAAAAATAACACTTTTTTTTATAGCTTATGAAAATGTTTGAACGACTGCAACAGTGAAGTGAAAGGCATCTGAGTCTTCCACTCTTATTCGCGGCTCGATGTTCTGACTAATGGGTTAATGTTGCAGTAAGTAAAATCCAGTCTCATGTTGCAGAAAAGCCGCACACGCTTTTATGCTGCACTTTATTCACCTTCAGAGTCTGTCAACATGCTCTTATCTTAGCACCGTGTTTGCACTAGTAGCTGTCAACAAATCATAAAAAGACGGTAAATCAAGTTCCCAGGTTTCAGGAATTGGTGACTACCACGTTGTTGTTGATCTGCAGTTAAGGTTGAAGGCTGAAGAAATAAAAATGAACGTTTACTGTATTCATATTTATTTTATACATTGTATAGATCCCAAATTTGTTTCTAAATTCAAACAGAACAGAGAGTATTGTACTTGGCAATAACAAAATCATAAAAGCATTACCTTGGCCTCCAGCACTACTTTGAGGAATTTTTGAGGAATTTCTAGCCAATACGCATCCTTCAACACACACATTAAGCAAATATCTATGAATGCTTTCCTTTGTGTGCACAATCCTGCTAAAGTTAGAAACAAACTGTCTCTGTCTTCATGCATTTGCTGGACTACTGTATTTCATTGTTATCAGGCTGTTCTAAAAGCTGCCTGAAAAGCCTCCGTGTGATCTAACACACCAATAATAAAACTAACACCAGCTAGAAAGATCATATATTTTTCCTATATTGGCTTCTCTTTGCTGGCTCCCTGTTGAATCCAGAATTGAATTTAAATTCTTCTTTTCACATACAAAGTCAGATCAGGCCCCGTCAGATCATAAAAGCCTTGTGGTGTCCTGTTATTTTATTAGAGCACTTCACTCTCAGACTGCAGGCTTACTTGTTTTTCTTAGAGTTTCTAAAAAGCAGAATAAGAGTGGTGCAGAACCTTCAGCTATCTGGCCGCTCTCCTGTGCAACTACCTCTCAGTCTGGAGTGATCACCTCTTATTTATGCTGCTACAGCCTCTTTCCCCCAAACCAGTCTCAGCAGATGGCTGCCCCTCCCTGAGCCTGCCAGTAGGAATATTCTTGTTAAATAGGAGCTCTTCGTTCCCACCATTAGGAGCTGCTTGCTCTCTAACATTATGGGGTCCTTACCTTGCAATGTAAAACACCTTGAGGTAACTGTTGTTGAAAACCGGCAAAATCATCTCCAACTTCTTTCATGACATTAATCTTCCTAAATATATATTTCTCTCACTCAGGCAGGACAAATAACAATGTCAATAAACCAACTTGTAAAATACAGTATGCAGAAAGCTGGGAGGTTCAGTGTACTGGGACATATAGTTTATGTGCAGCCTTGACCGTCAAGGAACAGGCAGAATGAAGTAATCCTCTTTGTGATTTATAACCTTCAACATTATGTCATGTGATGTATGATTTCAGAAGGCTGTAATACTAGAGTCTCAATCGTAATAAAGTTTTGCCAGTCATTGTAAATCTTAAATATTTAACCAAAGTAAATGTTGGACTTTGCAGTTTAAATCCTAAGAAATTCTTTTATGGAAAAGAATGAAGTAAGAACCTGGAAGAAAATCTCGCCATTATCTTTCTTGGGTTTGTGTATAAATATAACAGTTCAGTGACTGTAATTAACAGTTATGTGCACTGACTTCACCCCGCAAGAGGTGGAGCAAGAGCTCATCACACAATCAGCTATGTGAAGGCTCTAAGTAAGTGTGTGTGTGTGTGTGTGTGTGTGTGTGTGTGTGTGTGTGTGTGTGTGTGTGTGTGTGTGTGTGTGTGTGTGTGTGTGAGGCCACGGAGATGAGCAGTACACTTCAAGGAAACTTAGATAAAGAAAACTTTCTTGCACTTGAATGAAAATGTTATGCTTGCATTTAGCAATAAATTCAACAAAAACAGGGCGGTATTTCTTAGGATGAAGCTCTTTCTGTGAATGGCAAAGAAATAGGGAAGAAGAAGGTGGGTAATAATCAGTGTTGGGGAGTAACGGAATACATGTACCGCCGTTACGTATTTAGAATACAAAATATGAGTAACTGTATTCCGTTACAGTTACCGTTTAAAAAGGTGGTATTCAGAATACAGTTACTTTGTTGAAATAAATGGATTACACTGCGGTACTTTCCTGTTTCATTTTGTCGCGGGTCAGGACTGTTTGGGTTTTGTTTGACAGCTACGTTCTTTCGTTCCAGGCGGCAGCGTTACGGTTGCCATGGTTACAGGGCGACGCTCTCTCTCTCTCTGCGACTGTGTGTTTCCTGGGTGAGAGAGCGCCTTTTTGTTGTTGTGCTAAGCTAACAGGCAGAATGCTACAAGCATAGCTCTAAAGAATGTAGCATCATGGGCAGTATAGTCCGTGTTGCAGGGAGAATGCACTGCCATACACGTTATGTGTCTGTGAGCGCGAGGAGGGAGAAAAAGGCGAGTGGAAAGGTACGAGTTGTCGTCGAGGAAAAACGGGAGCTGGAAGCATGTAAATATAATAATAACCACTGCAGCCAAGAAGAGAGCCTGACGAGCCCAGTTGTAAGTAAGCTATTAAGACTCGACTGTACACCGTGTTCGTGTTTTCCTCCGAAAACAACAAGTTCCGTTGGAGCAGTCTTTCAACGCCTCTCTCTGTCTCTCGCAAGAAAAATTGACCCACACAACAAAGTAAAGCTATTTTTCGGCTATGAGCCGATAGGGACCCCGCCGTATTAGTCAGAGGTAGGTAGGTATCGTCACTGATTTCTAGAATCGATTCAATTCCGATTCACAAGGTCCCGAATCGATTCGATCCACGATTCGATTTAATTCGATTTAATTCGATTTAATTCGATTCGATTCGATTTAAATCTGGGAAATTTTGACAGTCAGAAATATTATAATTCAGATCAGTACATTTACATATTTTTGTATCAATAAAAAGGAAGCTGACACTCGCAAGACTTTATCAAAGGTGTGAGCATCACAGCAGATGCTTTTGTGTCAAAGTAGCTGAAGATAAAACACAGAAAAACATGAAGGTGATTTTCCTGTTCTGGGATTTTATAAAAATATTCTGCAGTACATCAAAAACGAAAGAAAACCATTAATCAACATATGAACATTACCTCTGAAGTTACAGCGGTTTTATTAGAGACACGGCTAAGCATTTTGCATTTTGAATAATTTTAAAAAGTTTAAATTTATTCAGTATTGAACAGCAGAAATGAGGTTTTCTTTTCGGAAGAATGTAAAAGGGAAAAAAACAGCGGCTGACAGCCTGTAAACAACAGTAGACTTGTGCGTAACAAGCAAGCGAATAATGCAGAAAGGGAAACTGTTCTTGAAGTACAGAGAGGGAGAGAGAGAGAGGGAGAGAGAGAGAGCTGTGCATCGCGGTGGAAGCAAAACAGCAAAAGTCAGAGTGAATTCATGACGATGTTTATGTGAAGCGTTTGGATCTTCTTCTGCTGCTGGTTCGTCAATATTGTTTGGAGAGAGATCAAACTAACAGCTTTAGAATCAGCGCAAAAAGGGTGTAAACACAAAGCGCGGACCCGCCGACAGATCAGAATCAGCGAGCTGTCGCTTTCAGCCCCGACTGTGAGAAAGGCGACATCTAACTGATTCTGATCCGCGGGTCGCGCTGTGTGTTTAAGTCTATGTGCAGAATCCATGTACCTGCTCTCATTTACTGTCTTAACTGTTTGGTGGTTCTTGAAATTTTGTGAGATGTCACCAGAGATTCTGGCATTTCGGGCAAAATAAATTTATATTAAAAAAATCGATTCAGGATTTTAATGAATCGATTTTACGTTATCCAAGCCAGAATCGATTTTAATCGATGAATCGATTATAAAAACCCACCCCTAGTCAGAGGTCCCTTTACTACAGTTCGGAGTCGCGGACCTTCAGTAATAGTAATAAATCACACAGCAATAGTACATTCACGTTGTTGTAAAAAGCACGATAATATATTAAGTAATCCAAAGTATTCAGAATACGTTACTCTCATTGAGTAACGTAACGGAATACGTTACAGAATACATTTTGGGGCATGTATTCTGTATTCTGTAACGGAATACATTTTAAAAGTAACCTTCCCAACACTGGTAATAATATGCACCCGTACAGTAACTGAAGCACCCCGGCCATTAGCAGAGTTGACAGGCTGACCCTTGGAAAGCAGCATGACCTTCTGAGTCTGCCTCTAGCAGAAATAACACGGCCCAGTCTCATGGGGAGTTGTGAAATAGTCACAAAATGTGATTCATTTGTTCGTGTGCATGGAGATGCATTGTCCTTTGTTATTCCTGACAGATAGGACTACTTTAAGGCTCATGTATTTTAACTGGAAGTATGTATCATGCCAGCGCCTTTTGAATTTCCTATGAAGGGATTTCTTCTTACTGTAACCGTTTAGTTTTGGCCACCAATTTAGTTTCAAATCTTGTTTTGAAGCACTTTTTTTAGCCACAAGTGGATGAGGGCATACAAATACAGAAAACTGCTAATTAGTGCTCAGTAACATCCAAGACGTCCCAGAATTTAACTAAACAAAACTGGAGCATAGACTTCCTGGATAGGCTTCTATTAAAATGAAACACACAAGAACCTTTTATCCATCAGGCAGCGGTCACATTTTGTTTATCCGTCCATCTGTCCGAACCTCTTCTATTTTATACATTTCAGGGTCACAGAGGGGCCGTGGAGCCTTGTTTCACCCCGTATTAATAGGGTGAAATGCAGGGTACACCATGGACAGGTCATCAGCCTGTCATAGGGCTAACACAGAGAGACAGACAATTAGTCACGCTCACATTCACACCTATAGCCAATTGGGAACTGCCAATTAACCTAACCCCGGTGAATCTGAGTCCAGTGCACCATTATGCTGCCATAAATACGCATAAAAACATCACATATGGAAGAACACATGCTGCACATCATTTCTCTCTATGCATGACATGATGTGCAGATAACGTGACTCACTGCACACTTGGCATGGCTTCTGCACATGTATGCAGCTGTAACATGATTAAAGGCAGAATATAACACCTGCTTGCACAAAAAGAAAAGGTCAGCAATGAATGTAATTTGTTATCCATGTTGACTTAACAACTGGTAGTCAAACATGATGGATCATGCTATAACAAATCAGGGGAATACTTCTCGTGACTGATAAGACCCAATCAAGGAGCAAAAGAGGGTCTCTGTCATCTTTCCAAACAGTCTGTTTTTATTGCTTTCAAACTGAAAATTGTGGGGCAGCAAACTTTTCAACAGTTACTGGATGCTAAAATGCAGAACTGTGAATTTTAGCAAACAAAGTCTTATCAGTGTGGATTTAGTCTGCATGGTTCAAAGAGAGTGTCAGGCCATGCTAAGGATAAACAAAATAGCCTGAATTACTGCAGCAGCTCAAGTGTAACTGGATGATATAATGATAGCATGAACAACTGGGACAAGCTTTCAACTATTCAGTTCTTTGTAGATTGAATGAGCATTGTTGTCCTTACATATTGTTCTATTAGCCACAAGGATGGCCATTAGCCTTCATTTTGACCTTTACATTCTCTATTGTAATAAATAATAAATAGAAATCAGTCAACAGCTTGTTTTTTTAAGATTTGGCTATGACATCAGCATGTCAACCTGCACATTTCATAATGTGCTCTCATGACTCACCAACTTGCAAATAAAAAGAAAAAAATGAATTCCCAATTTCACATGGCCTTGATTACTGAAGCTTGTGTCATTAAGGAGATCCCTCTGGATTATAAACAATGACAGCGAGAACAAACACAGATATCGTCAGAGCTGTAACACAACTATCAGTAAAAGGTCAAGAACAGACACCTGATTTCTTTCTACACATGTCCAACAAGAAATAGTGTTGCTTAAACTGCAGGAACTTTCAGTTTTAAAGTGCAGATGATTCCTCTATTCCTCTGCGTAATTCTGGTAGCATTTGAATTATTTGCACAATGGCTGAAAGATTCGTAATTAACTCATAAGACTCACTGGGAGAGTTACAGCTCATGAGGAACTCATAGACAAAATGATGCTGTATCCTTATTTGCAAACTAAATAAACAAAAGAACGAATGAATGATCTGAGTCAATGTTTGAGTTTTATTATACATCTCTGCCAAGTAGAGGTTAGGTGGGTGGCCAATGACATACCAAAGCTAACCAATTAAACATGCATGCTGCGTTCCAGTTAGCTCAGAAGTGAGATGACAGATTTGGGTGTCATACCACTCTGGAGTTAAAATAAAACAGACGTTGTTTTGGTTCTTACCAGAACAACGTTCATTCATCCATCACTTGCAACACAAAGAAATTCTTGTTCTGATTTCTGTTTTGGGGGGTTTCTTTCCTTAAAAAACAAACAAACAAAAAGCTTATCCTAGCCCTATGGTTTCTAGGATTAGCTCCAGTCCCTCTTTGACCCTGAACTAGATAAGCGTAAGAGAATGGATGGAATGAAAAAAAAAAAAAACAAACATGCATGCTCATGGAAATAGCCTGGTCAGTGCTTAGTGCCGGGCTTATTGTGCAGATCATAAATACACAACAGTCACAGCACAGATTACAATGTGTACAGTGGTGCTAATGTTTACGTGCATTGTTGCCATCTTGGATTGCAGTATGTGATGAAGTTGGGCTGGGTCAGACTTCTCCAACTGGAAATCTGGGTGTCCCGGTTGAAAATTCCCACTTCAAATAAAATGTAGTGTTATTCTCTACATAACCCTGAGAGGCCAAACGGACTGCAACTTAAGAAAAAACACCAGAAATAAGAAAAATGCTGCAAAAGCACACAAAACACAACGGAAATAGGAAAAACGACAACGGAAATAGGAAAAAACTGATTTCCAAATGCACAGGGGAAATGTTTCTGGGGAGACAATAACCCGACGGACCAGTTGCAGGAACCAAATATGCTAAGAATTGCGCTGGGTGATACTTAAAAGAAGTGGAGGATTTGTGAGGAAAGAAAAGATGAGAGGTAAGTCGTTAGACTAACCATTAGCCTAAAAATCCATCATCACTATTATATGAATCATGATAAAACACACCTATCATGTTTTGGGTTCCGGCAACTAGTCCGTCAGGTTATTGTCTTCCCAGAAACACTTCCCTTGTGCTTTCGGAAATCTGTTTTTTCCTATCTCTGTTTTCTTTTTCCTATTTCTGTACTCGTTTTCCCTCTTTGTGTTTTGTTTTTTCCTATTTCCGTTGTCGTTTTTTCCTATTTCCGTTGTTGTTTTTCCTATTTCCATTCTGTTTTGTGTGCTTTTGCAGCATTTTTCTTATTGCTGGTGTTTTCTTAAGTTGCAGTCCATTTGGCCTCTCAGGGCCACCGCACACACAGTACAATTACAATGCATTCAAACTAAATCCTGAACACTGGTCCTTCAGAGGAGCACTATAGTGTCTGGCCTTTACACTACAGCTGAAAAGGAAATTAGCCTTTGCTGCTCTAGTGATAGATAGATCTGTAAAACTGCCTTCCCTCATTATACAATTATATTCAATTCAGTTTTATTTTTATAGCCCCAATTCACAACAACAATCACCTCAAGGCAATATACTGTAAACTCCAGTCTGCCTGCCTGGCTGCCATGCAAGTGTTTTTCGGGGGATGCTGGCTGTCACTACGTGAAACTAAGGAGGTATAGCATGCTGCAACAAAAATCACCTTGCAATTGTGAAAGTGAAAGTGCAAAAAGTGCTATCTTTTACTTTGTAGGTAAAGGTTCTCCATTTTGGGTTTTTTTTGGTTGTGAAGCATTGTTTCATGTTTAAAGACTGGTTAACCACTTGCTAACCAGCTGGTTTGTTAGCAAGTCTCTGCAAACAAGCTGCAAGCTACATGCAGCTGCAGCAGTCTGCTAGCAAGTAAAGCAATCATAAGGTGGTTTCTGGAGAAGCACCCTTTTTCTCCACTCACTGCAGTTTTTAAATGCTAAATGTGACACAACACACTTTTAGAGGGCTCTTCGGAGCTGGGGACTTCAGAGAAAGTTGTGATGTGGGTTTATGCAAAAATTAATTCATTAATTAAATTAACTCATTCACTGCCAGCCATTGGCAGTGAATGAGTTAAACCCATTGACTCATTCACTGCCATTGACGGCTATAGACGTCAATGGCAGTGAATGAGTTAATTGACTGCGCCCAATTCAAAAGAGGATCTGGAGGGAAAGAAAGCAGCTTGGTGGTGCTCCTACAACGATCAAAAATAACCACATTTTTTTTTTTTTAAAGCATACAAAGTAGAAGCTGAGCAAACAACAGCAAATGGCCTAAATTTCTATACCTCTCTTCTTGCCCTATGACAGCTGGGATAGGCTCCAGTGCCTCCACAAACCTGATAAGGATAAGTGGAAGAGAATGGCTGGACTGATGGATGAAAACGAGGGCATGTTTCACAGACAATCATTCAAAGTCAGAGGAGGGAGATGGGAATCATCGCATCTGACTGAAAGGTGTTAACATTGTTTTGTTTTTTTACATACTTCTTAATAGTGCAGATAGTTTGCAAATGTTTGACTGTCACCAGTGGCTCCAGTAGTATTGACCTATTTTCAGCCCATAAAATTGCCAATATATCCTTGAAAAACATCAGTAAACACTTCAGACTGAGTGCTGTCAGACCACATGTTTGCAATTTAGAATCATGTGATGAAAAACATTTTCCCCTGTTAATCGTAACTTCCTTTAATGACCGAGAGGTATGAAATGATATTGTGCATGTGCAGGTCAGCTCTTGATCTATTTGTCCAAACTCCTCGCACGTCTGGGAAGTGAAGCTAAAGAGTGTTTATTAGTAAAAACCTGCCAAGCACCCCACATTAAGAGACGTTTGACATTTCACGAGATCATGTTGTTTCCAGCTGCGAGCTCCTGCTGATGCTTTTCCTTGTGATGATTTGATTTCCTCAAAATGGAAAGACTTTTTTTTTAACAGAAGATAACTCATAATACAGTTTGATGTGATGCTGAAACAGGATTTCATATTCTTAATGATTTTTTGACTGTTTCTGACCATGTCGCGTGGAATCTGGATTCAAAACTTCAAATCTTCTCAATAATATAAAATATCAATGAAAACGTGTAATAACATTCTTAGAAATGCTTGTTATTAACATTTTCAAAGTGAGCCTCCAACTAATGAAAAGACTCAAAGACATAAACAAATGCAGAAATCTATTTGGTGATATAAGTGATACGGCAGATATTTGTGTATTGACGTATCACCCACCATTAGGTATTCAGAGCCTTATTTAAAGTAACACTTCAGATTTGCTTTTTAAAAGTGTGCATGTAGGTTTATTGCTGGAAAACACTGGCATACTATCCTATTAATACATTATACAGTATGCGTAACAGTAGACCTGTCTCAATTTCTTAGACAAAACTAGAGCACAGGAATAGGAGTAAGGACTGTTGTGGTGACAGCCAAGACTTGCTAATCTCCGTCTAATCTATTTTCCATTAGGCATCCCTATTGAGAAGAGGGTCAAGAAGCAAACTATGAAAGCATTCAGGGCAGATCTACATAATTCTGCATATTTTACAATCATATTAAGTTGTAGCATCTTCTTCTATGAGACTCTCCAGGTCCTTTTTTTCCTCTTTTTGTTTTATTTTACCCCCAATTCTTACTCCTCCCTCTTTGACTACTGGTGCATCAACACTTTGTTTTTCCAATCTATTCCTCATCTTTCCTTTAATTTGAGAGAATGGGTATGTTTAGAGAATTAGTCTCAGATTAGCTTTCCTCTTGATGGGCTTTAAAATTAGAACAGGGCTGTGGGAGTCGGCATATTGCAGTTCACGGGGTATTCGGTTCTGCTGCCAGTATTGTGGATCAAGCTGAATTTGAAACAACACCAAATGACTGATGACAAAAACCAAAAGGCAAATGGCAGCTGTAAGCAATGAAACAGAAGGCTGTTATGAAGAAATTCATACTAACCTGTATTGGCATGTATAAGCTCAGACTTACAGTTTATTCTTTTTTTTTTTGGCAAGGGTGTGCAGGTAAAGCTTAGTGAGTTGCTTTTGTCCATACACTTAAATCTTGTCATTGCAAAATGACAAGATTTATACATGTCATGTTTAAAATTTACGTTTTAATATCAACGGAAATTTAAGTGGGACAGGAAGGCCGTCTGAGAGGAAGTGGTCATGCACTGACATGTGCAAGAGGTTAGTAAAACTACACTGTGGCTGAAAGTCACAGGCAGTGACTTTAGAAAACATTCGCAGTTACCTCATTTTTTATCTCTCTTACTCTGTGGTAGATGTGGAGAATAATGTGTGTTCTCTACATTTTATATCAAATTTAATGATGTTATCAAAGCAAATGGAGACATTTGTTTCTGTGTGTCCAACATTCTCCGGAGACTGCAACCCTTCAAAATATTCACCAGAGGAAGAGGATATGTTTGTTAGATCATGGATATAATTCAGTCAGGGAAAGGCTTACGTCACAGTCCGGGTTCAGGACGAGGACATCTACTGCATCACCACATAAGTACATGTCAGTGTTTGAAGAAGTTAAAGCCAGTGTAAACATGAGCTCTGCATATGGTTGCCATTACAGCAGCTGGGTGAGAGGTGACTGTGAGGTTTCTGCTTTCCTAAACGTCGAGGTGTGTTGGAGAAGAAAACAGGAGAACATCAACAAAACTGTGGCTCAGCCAAACGTTTCCCTGCATTATGGATGTGCGTGTGGAACTATGACAGAGTCACTGTTTGTTTTGATGTCAAAGGTTGTTGGCTTTTCCATAGTGGCACATGACAGGTTGAGGCTGGAGAGGAGGGGGTGAGGACGGTGTGAGACCAGCAGAGCAGTCTCCTCTGTATGTGCAGATGTGACAGTTGTTTGAGCTCGCAAATTACAGCTAGCCAGGCACAAAGACTTCTATATAGAGAAGGATCCCTTAGAAAGAAAGTAGAAGCACAACACTGACTTTATTTTTTTCTCTCATACCGTGCACACAATCATCTGGGTGCTGCTGCACTGTGGTGAGCGCAGACAGAGACCTGTGTTTGTGGTGGAAGAGCAACAACAGCAAGTCAGTTAGTCTTGCTAGATTGGCAACACTGCGGTGAGCTAAAGCATGATGATCACCACTGTGACTGAGCGGGATGTAAAGCATAGAAGATAAGATCTTATACATTTCCACAATTTAAAGAAATAAATCCAGATCTCAAAACTGGAAAT
Organism: Rhamphochromis sp. 'chilingali'; assembly: GCF_963969265.1. Classification (NCBI taxonomy): domain Eukaryota; kingdom Metazoa; phylum Chordata; class Actinopteri; order Cichliformes; family Cichlidae; genus Rhamphochromis; species Rhamphochromis sp. 'chilingali'. Next base: position 20,527,081 of record NC_137935.1, on the reverse strand, counting down.
CTGGTGATGACATCTGTCAAATTTCTGAGAATGAAACTGTACATGAGTCACCCTTTCTAAGAGACGGAAACTGCAATGTGTATAAAAGATGAGAGACGCAAAACTCGAACTTACATTAACCTTTAATTGAAACTTGGCTTCTATTACTTTCAGGCTTCTAGATAAAAACCATGGATTCAGTGATTTAAACCTTTTTTCCCTTTCAGTATTTTTAAAGAAGCTTCCAACAAAAGTTTGCCTTCTTCAAAAAGTCACAAAGTCTGTTTTCTGTTTTGCATATTTTGCACATTTAATTGTTTCAGATGATAAAACTAATTTTAACACTGGACAAAGATAGATGAGCAAGCACACAATGCAGTTTTTAAAGGATGATGTCCTTTATTACAGGAACAGAAGCTATCCAAACTACCTGCCCCCCTGAAAAAGTAATTTATTACTGTCAGAGCTGTTAAATCAATAAAATCACTGAAAAAGAACCTGTTTGACAAAGTTTAGTAGGTTAAAAGATCTCAAAAATCAACACATCATGTCAGTAATAATTGACAACTATCAGTCTAGAGAGGGTTAAAACAGTTTCTAAGGCCTCAGTGAACCACAGGGAGAGCTATTATCTACAAATGGAGAAAACAGAGAACAGCAGTGAACCTTCCCAGGAGTGGCCTGCCTAACAAAATTAATCCATGCATGCATCATCCAGAACAACATATAAAGAACTGCAGGCCACGCTTGTCTACGTTAAGGTCAGAGTTCATGATTCAACAGTAAGACGGATTGGGGGGAAATGGCATCCATGGGAGAGTTCAAGGAGAAAACCCCTGCTGACCAAAAGAACGCAAAGGCTCATCTCACATTTACCAAAGAACTGCTTGATGATCCCCAAGATCAGGTCTGTGGACTGACAAGACAAAATCGGAACTTTTTGGAAGGTTTGAGCCCCATTACATCTGCAGTGATGCTAGAGCAGCATTTCATAAAAGAAAACATCAAACCAACAGTCAAACATGGTGGTGTAGTGTGATGGTCTGGGACAGCTTTGCTGCTTCGGGACCTGGAAGACTTGCTGTATTTGATGAAATCATGAATTCTGATCTCTACCAGAAAATCCTGAAACACAATGTCCAGCCATCAGTTTGAATGAAGGTTTTGGAGTGACCTATTCAAAGTTTGGACTTAAATCCAATTGAGATGCTTTTCCATGACCTTAAACAGACCGTTCATCTTGGAAAACCCCCAATGTGGTTGAATTAAAACAATTCTGCAAAGAAGAGTAGGCCAAAATTATTCCACAGGGATGTGAAAGACTCTTCAAGGGTGACACAACTGCTGTCAGGTAGGGTTGGATGGCTATTTTACCAATAATACATAAAATCATTTTAGAAATGATTAATCAGGTTTTCTTTGTCTAATATTACAAATTTGTTTGATCACCTGAAACAGAGTGACAAATTTGCAAAAAAAGGAAAAAAAAAGGAAAAGAAATGGGATCAGAAATGTGGATATACTTTCACAGCACTGTATATGGACTTTGTTTGTCGGCCTTAGTTTCATATTCAAATTGGAACAATTCTCATATTAAAACTACCCTTAAAAAAAGTTAAAGACTAGAATTTGGTTTGATCGTGCTTTGTTTTTTTAGGTAAAAATCCATTCTTGATTCATTAAGCTGTTGCAGCAAGATATTCTAACTTTTGCATTTAGTTCTTTATGCTGATTGTGTCTCCTCTTACACAGTGTACGTAAATGTCAGCAGAATCTCAGCCAGGAGACTTCATCCAGGGTGCAAAATGCAGCCTCTGGGCTACATCTTCATATTGGCCCAGTTCTTTTCTTATTCAGTCAGCACTCCTGGGAAAACACTCATTCTTACAGACATTCTCCTAATGTTTGATGGGATCTACAATCTGTTGTCAGGTGTAAGTAGTTGCAAAGATGAGGATATTTTTCATGCAGTACAGCATTTGATGTTTGTTTTGAACATAAAAAAAGCACCACAATCTGTTTAGTCTAAACTTTGTAGTCATTTTTACTTGTAGAAGTCAGGTCGATTTCTAGTTCATTTTCCTCCTCATCTCTTCTCATCAATGCAAAATGTATTTTTGTGGTCCACGCCAGTTTGTCTCTTGGGACTGTTTGAGTCAGTGTATTGACTGAACAAAGACTGGATCTGGATTGCAACATCTTGACCTCAAGAGTTTTTCAAATTAATACCGCTTTGAAAAATGGCCTCTGTGCAAAAGTCAATCTAAAATCCAAAACACATGAAGTCCTGACCCTTTCTATCCATTACAAATTACATCAGTAAGATGGTTTATTTAACTGTGATCATTGTGAATGAGCCTCACATTTTACTTTAGTAAAGCAAGTTTATAAATACCAAATATTGGAGAACATCGCTTACAAATATTGGGTTCACATATATACAGAAAGTAATGCATAATGAGATTTGTTACTGGTTTAAAGAGAACACCTGATCTGACACTTGCAAACCCGTGCTTATTAGAGACTTCGATAGTCTGATGCACTGCACAGAGGTCAGAGTTTTCCTTGATTAGCTTTCAAAATGAACCGATTTCACCAACAAACAAAAATGATTGCTTGTCCAAGAATAGCCGTGGCTGTAATCGTTTGGCAGCAAGAAGGGTAATATATCATTTTCAGAACCAGTGGAGGAAAAAGAGTTTTCTGGGAAATGAAAACAGAACTTGAATGCAATATTTAAGGGGACTGAACACATATACACATTCTAGAGATTAAGTTAAAGAACTGAATTGAAGCTGGTCATCACCCAACTTTAGAGCATCACTGCACGCATGGATGCACACAAAGTGCAGAAAAGCAAATATTTGGTGCCTGTGAGGCGTGTTACCACAATGCTTCGGTCTCTTGTTTTTCTTTATTCTCTGCTCAATGTTTTGGTGTCGGCTATTTGTTCTTTCTGGCTAATCCAGTGGACTGATGCAGGCTTGAAACCTGCCACAAAGACACAATGCACTATCGCCTTGCCAGTTTCCGTTTGGGTGTGTTTCCTCTTGCCTGTACACATTACATCTCCACACTGTCACTGTGAGATCAGGATGAAGCACTTAGTTGTGCTTCTAGACTGAGTGTTAAAGATATATTTCACTGCAAAAACAGATGACAGCACTAAAGCTTTTCACAAAATTAATTAACAGTATTTTAGTAATAGCTTTAGATTCTACTGATAAAGATTCAAATGGGATATTCCATGGTAAATACAAATATGGGTTCACCTCGTGTCTGATTTAAAAAAATCTTTTATGCATGGTGTTCAAATGTCCCGCCCTTCACACAGTGGAGAAGAGAAACATTTGTAAATCGTTAAAGTGTTAAATTTCTTTTCATTCATTTGAATTTTGTAGTATGCTGAGTTCGGGCACCAGAGAGATGAGTGGGTACAAACTGGATCTCCCCGCAGTTAAACTGCAGAAGAGTCTGTGTGTCTAATGACAATTGTTCTTTTTTCAGCCTTTCCCACAAGTGAAAATCACAAAAACTGTGCCACCAAGCAAAACTGAAGATGAACAGAAGCCTTAACAGGGTCTCCACCAAAAGTTCACAGATCACTCTTTATTCATTTTTACCTCTCTCACACTTTCCGAGTACAAGGTCACATCTGATAATGGTCGTGCGCGGTACACAGGTCTGCCTCCACCGTGTGTGAAGAGCAAAGTGCAGTTACGGGAGGGTGTGGTTCTTTCCATGAGGCTGATGGAGACGAAGTGTACGGGTTTGTTTGTTGTTGTTTTTTTTAAAAATCGTTGTTTACAGGAAGTATTTTCATGGGAGAGTAAATAACAGCACAGATAACCACACATACCTGTTCTCCCCTATAAGGGGTTGGTCTTAATGGGACCCATCGTGGGGGGCGTTTCCAGCAGCGCGTTGCTCACGGATATTTCTCGCGCTATAGACTGTTGGGTGGAAGCGCTGGTGTCGGGAAAGTGCAGTGTGGATAAGTGAACGGAACTGTCCCTGCGTGTTTTATAGCTAGATAATCACAACTGAAGGCATTAACTAGCCTCTGTTGTGGGAGCTGGAATGACAGAAACGCTGCGTAATCGGGACCGCGCGGTTGTAATGACCGGGGACTCGTGCGCTTTGGCACCGGAGGGAGCACTAAGCTTTAACTGAGGAGTTGAGCACCAACAGACAAAAGCAGCAAGGTGCAAGACGGCTAATCTTTCTGTTAACTAATTTGCAATATGCAAATGTAGAATATAAAGTGGAAAGTGTTCGCGTTGTCGCATTTTGCTCATCCCGAACCGTGCCAATGCTGGAATGGCTTTTGGCTCTGTGCTTTGTGATCCTGGTGGTCTCAATCTGGCCAGGCTCCAAATATTTCTGTACCGAGAGCCAGCGCGATGCTTTGCTTCAGAGATTTGGAATTTTACAGCAGGTGGCGAAAGGCAAGACGGAGAAGTGCGTCTCGGAGCGAGAGGGGAGCGACGATGCCCAGTCGGCCTGCGTGGGCGCTTTGACCGGTGAGAAGCAACGCACCGTGGCGCTAATATGTAAACCTTCCGCGCTGGCAAACTACCTGCTGAAGCACTGCTGGACTTTCAGTAACTACTCACCGTGTGTCGGCTGGACATGGCGGGCCAGCGCCTTTCTCCAGAGTGTTTACGAGGCGTGCTGGCCGTACGAAAGCCCGGTCCAGTTTGTGCGAGATAACCTGCAGCTAAGTGATGACGGAGTGGTGGCCTTGGACTGGGCTGTGCCATCCTACCAGAAACGTCGCAGGACTTCGAGTCACTCCACCAGTCCGGTTCTTCTCATCATTCCAAACTCTTTTGGGAAGATCACTAGAAATGTCCTGAAGGTAACTCGTGCGTTATCGGCATGTCAATAAAAACTTAACTGAGTGTAAAGAAGTATATTGTGGAACAAAGAGGAGGCTAGTAGTTTGTATACAGCGTATTGACAACAGGAAGCCATTTGTATCTGCTTTAGAGACAGAAGCAGATACAAATGGCTGAAGTCCCCAGCAGATGAATCTCAACTTGTGTTGTGAACTTTTACAGATGCCCTGTTCCTCTTATCAGTGTTACAGCATAAACCAACGTGATGTAAATACAGCAGTCGCTTGGGAGTTCGTTCTGTCTTATTTGGGGGAGGTTTTTGCATCAAAAATACAAGTGTAGCAGTTTGAGTATTTCAAGAGCTAAATAGCTGGGCAAATGATTAAAAATAAAATAAAACCAGAAACAAATAAGGTAATTTTTAATGCACACCCTTGCACAGTGAATTGCCATCTTAATTAAAAAGAGAAGACGCCAAATAGCCATTTGAGCTTAAGCCATGGCAAGTTGAGTTGACAGGAAAGAGCAGAGCAGTGAAAAGAGCAGATGCAGTGGCTGCGCCAGTCTTTCAACTGCTCTTTCAATACACTGAGGTAATTGAGTGAGGGATTACAAAGCATCGCTTGACTTGTGAAGGCCGGGGAAGTGCAAGTGCTGCTCCACATGAACGCTTGTTGGTTCATTCACCGTTCTGGCCACCTGGTATCATGCTTCATTTCATACTGTTAGCTTTGTGTGTAAAGCACTCACAGGCTTACTGTCAGCCCTGTGTCAGAAATGACAAGTCTGCAGGAATACTGGAAAATCAAATGTGCCTGACATTAAACTAGGGCAACTCTTTAAAAAAAAGAGGAAAGGATAGAGAGTGACAATAAGGAAGAAATAAGAAGCAGCAAAGAAAACGGAGAGTGCAGCCTACAGCTTTACCACAAGGAAAAGCCTCTGAATGATGTAGAGATGAAGAGTAAGTGATCGGTGCAGCATGCATTTTTTTTTTTTTTTTTTTTTTTTTTTTTTTTACTGGCACCCATTATCAGAATACAGTATTTACAATGAACCCGGTCATTTACGCTTGGGTGGGCTGGAAACTGAGGCACCACAAGGGATGTGCACCAATTAAGATTGCTTCTGCTATTGGTGAGACTCACTATGCATAAAGCAGTCACAGTCTCTGTGTGTGGGAGGGAGAGGCAAAGATAAAAAGAGCTCAAACACAACCATGCATCTATATCTGTCACACAAGACTGAAACCAAGGAACATGTAGATTCTTTTATGGGCTTGTGGTTCCTGTCGCCTCCTCTTTAACGCATCCCATTCCAGGGATTTATGAATTTATGAATGAACCACCTCTTCATCAATTATTCATACTTTTACTCACAGTTTGTCTTAGACCTCTTTCGTCTCTCTCATTCTGGTACGGTTCATATGCATTAAACATTGTTTATCATATCTATTACTTTTTACTGCCTTTATATTCAGGTCAGAGTTTTAAATGTACTTGCATACCTCATACCCAGCTGCTGGTAGTTGCTGGTGGCTGTTTTGCCTTGGAAACAGTGGAAACTAACTCCCACCAGTCCTCATAAACCTTTCCAGTTAACAAGTTGCATCTTGCTTGCTTAAACTGTGAGACTGAAATTAAGAAATACTTTACTGTGGTTTATTTCTTGGCCTGGTGCAGCAATGGAGAAATGCACTACATGGGGGTTTAGATAATGTTTTGGTTACATGTAAACTACACTTTATCACTTACATTTTTTTAACCATTTCTTTATGTTACTGTTAAAAAAGCAGCTTTCAGCTTACGAACGTCTTGGATGGAATAGCTGCGTAGCACTTGCTCAGTAAAAGTGGGGAAATTTTTAATATCAACACTCATGATTCTGTCAGTGAGGGATGCAATAAAACCTCAACATTCCCGATTCTGGAAAAAGAGTATGTTTATCAAAAAGCTAACCAGCAGTATTAAACAAAATATGACAAGCACTGCATAAATGTGCCAAAATCCTGAGCATACTGTTCATCAAATACTTTACTGTCTTTTTCACAAGAAAAAAAAAACCTGATCATGGATCTGTTTTCCGTCTCCCCCATCAGTTTTTATAATTTATAGTGTCAGAGCAGTGAGAGAGTCCAAACCATCTCAGCCGTGACTCCCAAAGTTTGTCTCCAAACTGCTCAACCTGAGTTGTCCTTGCAAAAATCTGATTTCCATCTTTTAAAGGTGTAAGATGTGCATATGTCAAGATATGTATAAAGATGCGCACATAACCTCAATGGCTTCTTCAGTAAGTGCGCCTTGGTAATACCAGCTGGTGCCACATCGTTGCACTAGCTGCAGCCTGAACCGCTGATACAAGGGAAGATGAATCCATGCATGTTGTTTTTCTGCTGCCATAGCCCATCTGCTTCAAGTTTCAACAAGTTGTTTGTCCAGAGATGGTCTCCTGCATACCTCGGTTGTAACAAGTGGTATTTTGAGTTAGTGTTGCCTTCATATCAGGTTCAAGCCATTTCCCCTGACTTCTGGCATCACTAAGTCATTTTCACCCAGAGAACTGCTGCTCTCTGCATATTTTCTCTTTTTCAGTCCATTCTCTGTAGATCCTAGAGATGGCTGTGTGGGAAAATCCCAGTAGATCAGCAGTTTGTGAACTGCTGATCTACTTTCTCAGATCAGCGCCTCCGGCAGCACCAGCCCTGCCACATTCAAGACACTTAAGCCACCTTTCTTCCCTATTCTGCTGCTCAGTTTCAAGTTCAGCAGGTCGTTTTGATCATGTCTACGTGCTTAAATGCACTGAGCTGGTGCCAGGTGGCTGTAAAGCACTGGTGCCTAATGAAGTAACCAGTGCATGTGTAAGTGAACAATGCAGACTGCTTTATTTTATACTTAAATTTTATATACTGTACAGAACATAACAAATTGGAAAGGGTGGAAATTAAAACTTTCTGAGAACCATTCACAAAGTTCTCGATTTAATGCAACGTTACATCCACAAATCAGTTTCACGCTTTGCTTGCATTGGTTTTTGTAAAGCAACGCAGTTGCATCATAAACTCACCCATTTCTTCCAGCAACACAGGCTTTTGTTTCTCTACTGTTTGTGTGTTTTACTCCAAACAATTAATATGAAACAGCCTTTCCTTTGATTAGAGTTCATACAAATAGTTGGTCATAAAACTGCCAACCATTTAAATAAACCAGGACACCAGAAATCGTGATTAATACATAACAAATGCAACAACTTTTTTTAAATTGTAGATTTCTATTTTTGATTTAAACGTCTAAAACTAATAGCCAAAAGTGAATGGCGGTATAAACGGCAACATGGTAATATATTGCAGCAAAAATTTGTGTTGACGTTCTGTACATGTGACTGCTGAATAGTATTATAGCAAAGTGTTAACCAGCGGACACATTGTTGTTGCCTCTGAAGGGCTTTTGATCAAGTAGCATTCCTAATTGAATGTGAGCACCGCTGACCTTTAGAAGCCTTCTGGTATTAATGTCTTTGTCGCTGTGTGAGGACAAGGGGTGTTGCGCAGTGTGTGCAGCCCTGGGTGGAGGAATTTGTCACGGAGCTGACAGTTTATCAGCACCAGCCAAAAAGTGCTGGAGTGGCTGTTGCAGTACAATTAAACTTAAATCTCTAACAAAACCAACTGCATAGTGTTAGTATAATATATCCCCACAAACTAGAACATGTACATTTGATCTGACATGTGCTTTGCAGCGACTTTAAAATCACAGAATCTTTCGTGATCAAGTACCAAATGGTAATGCTGAGGCTAAAAACGTCAAGTCCTTTTGAGGTTTAATGATAAAGCTTTTTTTATCATTATTGTGGGTAAACTGCACCGTCTGATGTTTGTTTACACTGTGCGACTGGAAAATACCTTAGTAGGCGGGCAGTTCTCCTAATTTAATCACAGCTGGAGCGCTCATTGTTTGTCACAGCTCTAATATGCTGCTGAAACCGTAAGATCGCTCTGCGTTTCTCTGCATCACCAGGAATTTAACTGAACCCAGAAGTGATTTATATTCATATGTGAATAGTCCTTTCTCCTGTGTGCTCCTCTCAAATCCTGATGATTTGAGGAAGAGGCTAATGAATGAGCAAATGAGTGATGTTCTGGTATAAGAACTCAGCGCAGCACTGACCTAGTAATGTGTCTGGCACAGTAAATCCTCTTTTCATATAGACAACGAAGAAGTGGCAAAACTGCTACTGCAGTCTTTCTCAGCTGGTAAATATTTAATGCTCTTCCCACAGCCCGTTGGGATTCCTGCAGATTTAAAGTGAAAGGTCATTTAAAATCCAGCCATTTATTTGCACAAAATGTACAATAATCTCACCGTCGTCCCGAGTCACAAGCCTCTGTGTGTCTGTGCACTCTCCTTCTCTTGTGCTGAGATAAAGGATTAGAAGCACTGCAGATTTAGAGGGAAGACAAATCTTCTCCCTGTGCTTCCAGACAACATAATGGGTCATTTGGTCTAATGGTAATATTTAGAGACTAGACTGCAGCAGTTTCTCATTTTCAGTCCCTCTCTGCATGGAGAGCTTTTCACAGTAATTTAGAAAATCACTCGTCATTTGTGATCTGCTCTGAATCAAAACCTTCCCAGAGTTAAATCACAGTCATTTTTTTTTCCAGGGTAATAAATGAAGACGAAGAGGTTCACTATTTTTTGATGTTGTCTGTTTGTCATGTGAAAAGGAAAGTTAGAGAACTAAGAATAACCCGTGATTCAGTAAGTTGTAGACCAACCTGTAGCAGCAATAACTCAAATTATGTTTGTGTAAAAATTGGCGTGTAAAAATATAATCATGAGCAAATAATATTATTGCACAGGGGCAGCTATTTAATGCGGTATGCACAATTAAATTCCTTGCACATAAATTCAACAACCTGCATGTGTAGATCTCAGCAGCCAAAAAAAAACTCATCATGCACGTGAGAGTGTCTGTTTGGTGAGCATTGCAGCAGGTTAATGGGGAAATTATGTTTGCATGTCTGCCTGTTTGCAGTCCTTTTGCATGCTCAGACAGTCCATCTACCTGCAAAGAGCGTCTGTTGTCAGACGGGGACTATGTCATAAATATGTCATACAGTCCATCTGTGGGCTCCTGCTGGTGATGTTGTTGGTCTGTCAGCAAGCTGCAGAGAAGAGAGAAGTTCTAACATACAAATAGGGATGGGAATTGATCAAATTTAGCAATTCTTGTTCCATTTTTAAATCTCGTTTCGATTTGATTCCTTATCAATTCTCATTGGCTCAGCTTTGAGAGTCTATCAAAAACATGACATTTGTCTAGAATAAATTACGTTATGTGGTCAAATCTTAGTGTGTGTTGCAGGTATTTTCCCTCTATATTATGTCCAATGTTAATCAAAGAAAATAATGTAATCTTACACAGAACACTTTTCTTTATAGTACAATATGTTTTCTCCGTAAAATGACCTGAAAAACGCTGCCTCATAGTTAACAATACCCGGTTACAACAACCAAACACTAGTTAACAATATCAACTTATAGGGTAAAGTTCCACACACCAATTTCACTCAGCTTTAACATCACTCTGGGTTCTTAGCTAGTTTAGCGTTAGCATGCTGTCTGTGCAGGTGCTTGCAAATGCAGATGTTTGCGCTTTACATCGGCAACATTGTTGCAAAATCTGCAACATTTTTTTTCAATAAAAATAAAAGTAATGTCCATATCCACGCTGTAGACTGTCACTATTTTCATCCTCCCTTCACAAACTAAAATCAGCTGATTGTTGCACAAGTGCAATTGGAACTGATAAGCGGATCCAACTGCCAAGAAGAGCAGCAATTGAAAGGAAGTGAGCTACTGAGTTTATTGAGTTTATTCCCATCTCTACATTCAAAATGCTGAAATGAAATGCTGTGTTAAAAACAATTAAGTGTCCACTGCAGCCACTGTCTGTGTTTTTTATGGTGTTTTTCTTTTTTTAAAAGCCTTGATTAGGTTTTCTTCATGCTTCTTCCATTCCTAGTCAACTCCACTGTCACAGCCTTCCCTGTTCATAAAGCTTATAATGGTGGACAGCATCGCCGTCATATTGAGCAGAATGCATTTGGGATTTTGGAGGACTGCACAGAGGCACATTTGCTTTGGTTGAAAACCTCTTTGTGGGCCCTAGATGGGCAAATACCTGTGCAAACTGATGCAATCATGGTACCATAAATAAAGAAATAAAGTGTTATTGCTCTCACAAGCAACTGTGCTCTCAAAGCTGAATTCTGCTTTCTCTGATCAGTCTAAATTTTGACAGTTTGGAGGGCAGAGTCCAACGGAAGCATTAAAGTCCATCCATTGATGTCAGTATTTCCGTCATTACGCCGCAAAAAAATAACTATTGGCAGTTAATTCAGCAAAGTTTATTTGTTAAATTGTGAACAGATATGGTATTAAAGAGCAATTATGTTGCTGTCATAGTGTCATTTCGTTTGAGGGTATAATCTGAATGTCTCAGTCACAAAGGTTGTGGAATTACTCGTTTGAAATCACTATGAGAAGTCTGATTAGAGCGAGCACTGCCTGCAAGAGCGTGAATCTGCTGTAGCACTTGTCAAGTGGATACTCTTGTAATGGATTCTCTGTGTAGTTGGTTGCTGAGTTCTACCTGTGTATGTTATTGAATTTACATGTGAGGAATTTAATTCAGAATCAGAGAGACTTTATTAATCCAGAGGGAAATTGGGTTGTCATAGCAGCAAATATACAACAAACATCAAGCACTTATATAAAATGAGGGTAGAAACAGAGATAATGATAGATAAATATTAAGATGAATAGATAAATATAGAGATATAGGTATAAATATAAAAAGACAAGTGCGCATGTAAATATATCTTGTGGTGTACAAGAGTGACAGGATGCATTGAGGCGTGATTAATTCTGTTCCACACGTGTGGACCTGACCCAAGTCGATGAATTGAAGAGTGTGATAGCAGCAGAAAGGAATGACCTCCTTTAATGTTCTTTCAGATAGTTCAAGGAAGCTGTTGCTGAAACTGTTCTTCAGCTTGTCCCAAGTGTGGGAGTCATTGTCCATGATTGCCCGCAGTCTTGTCAGCATTCTGTCACTGATCACCTCCTCCATGGTGGCGAGCTTCATGCCAAGAACAGACTCTGCCGATGAGTTTGTTCAGTCTGTTTGCGTCCTTTGCTTCGATGCCTGCACGCCACAGCAAAGAAGATGGTGCTCACAACAACAGACTGATAAAACATGTAGAGCAGCCTGTTGCATACATTGAATGATCTGAGCCTTCGTAGAAGTCAGTGTTAGCTGAGCACTCCAGCTCGTGATCCAGTTGAACTCCCAGATCCTTATAGGATTGCATAAGCAGCATTGTGCCTGTGCTTGTGAGGTGAAATACTTTGCTCATAATTATATTTTACCACAAATATAATTCCATGTTTAAGCTCCCGCCACAGCTTCATGAACCAGTTTGGGCCAAGTTTTAGCTGTTGCACAGATGTCCTCACATCTGAATCTAGAATACAACTTCAGATGAGAGGAGTTCATGGTTGACTCTGTGAGTTCAAGGTGCCCAGGTCCTGTGGCTTCAAAACAAGCCCATATCATCACACCTCCACCACTATGCTTGACAGTTGGTATGAGGTGTGTGTGCTGATAGGCTGTGGTTGCTTTTCTCCAAACATGGTGCTGTAGTTCTTGTTTTAAAACTGGAGAAGCCTTTTAGATGAGAGGTGAAAACTTTTTAAAATAACCTTGGAGAAGTCCAGTTACCTTCTTTTCAAAGTCTTAAGACTACCATGTCCTGGATGACGGAGAACCTACAGATGCATAACCCATTCTTCCGCTGTCTTTTTCTAATTGTACTGTCATTTACTTTATATTTAATATGCTAACTTAAGCCTGTATAGTCTGTAGCTGTTTTAAGTGTATCTGAGCATTGATGTGTGCTGTTGGGAGCTGATAGTTAAACCTATGCTGTAAGACAGTCGTGTGCACTTTAAGCAAAGTTAGACACTTAATTAATGGACACTTAATAAGCAAAGCTTTCTTAGTTTTACCATGTTCTGATTTCCTACAGTAATAGTTTTTTTTTTCCATACAATAAAAGTAATGTTATTCATGTTTGTGTGTTACAGCTGTGAAGATGCTGTGTTCTAAAAAAGTTTTCTACTCGTGTGTGTGTGTGTGTGTGTGTGTGTATAAATAAATAAATAATCAATCAATCTGCTTTGTTTCTTTCAACAGTTGTGTGAAATGGCACTGTCCCATGGCTACCTTCCCGTGGTATTCAATCGCCGCAACCACAACAGCTGCCCACTTACAACCGTGAAACTGCAGCAGTTTGGTGATCCTGCAGATCTACGAGAGGCTGTGCGCTACATTCGCTACCGGCAGCCTGCGGGTAGACTGTATGCAGTGAGCGAGAGCTCAGGGTCGGGCCTTCTGCTGTCCTACCTGGGGGAGTGTGGATCTTCAAGCTACGTGACGGCGGCTGTCTGCCTGTCTCCTGTGTTCCGCTGCCAGAGCTGGTTTGAGAGTGGGCTGTGCTGGCCTCTGCAGGGGGCGTTGGTGCTGTACCAGAAAATATGTCTCAGCAGGTACAGAGAGGGGGGGGGGGGGGGATAAGAACCAGTTATCCATAGTTTTTACATGATGTCAAAACTACTGGGACATGCCCACCTCATGGGCAAAAGTAGTCCTTTGCACTCCAGCCATTATTTGAATGTCTTCAAATTGAACTTAGCCGAAATATCAGATAGTTGCTGTGCTATCAGATGCATACATCAATGTTTATTTACAGCTGCCAGAAGGGCCAGCGACACACGCTGTTAGTGGCAGCTCATAGAAATGTTTCCTACCTGACACTGGAAAATAATCAGTCAGCTTTACTGTCATGACATGACATTAATGTGAAAAATTTATACTACCAGAACTTTTCTGGCCCTACACTGTAAATGTTCAAGTTGACAAATTGTAAGATTTACATGTAGCTTTGTTTAAGCTTGCTATGTATTACTTACCTTTGCTTTAATGATGAACAATTTCTAGTTCTTCACCTCCCAGACGGTGACATTATTTACCCATTCAGATCAAAATACATGTACCTGTCTATACTTTACGCCAGGATGACATCTTTCATCCTGGCACCGAACTGCAGGTCTAGGAGAGATATTGTCACTTTCAGGGACTTAAATAAAGCTGCCGGGTCAGAATATGGATCACAAGAGATCCAAGTAGTCACCAGACTCAAGACTGGTGAAAAAAGCAACACTTTTGGCCTGCAGTACTGTCCACTATGAGCCAGATGGAGTAATGTTGTGACCACGAGAGCAGTGAGTCTGTCACATGACTGAAAAAAACTGTGTATTGACAGACTGATAGTAAAACAGTGGCCTTAACTCCACAATATTACCACTTGGGTTTTATTTTTATAGCTTTGGCTACATTTTGTATTGTATGATGATTTATGCATATCCATATCGCAACAGCGAGTCAAAAAAAGGCAGATGATTAAATAAGTAAAATCCTCCATAATGTAAGAAGCTCGTCTAATTATTTGACTGCTAATTTGTCTTGTCCATTCTGACTTATTCTTGGGGTTTATTGCTGCATCCCCAGAACAACAGAAGACGAGACAAAGTGTGTATTTGTCCAAATACACGGTAACATTTCAGGAATTCAGTGCTGGAACAGTTTTATTCAGCTTAAATTGTCAAAGTGCAGCCATGTAAGGATAAGGGCATTGTGTCACAAGGTAATTAATTTGAGCTGCTTGCATGCTGTGGCTGAAATTAACATAGCATGAGCTTGTGCTATGTTTGGGTTTGTGACACAGGATGTACAAATTTGACCTATACTAATGAGTAAAATATGCATTGTACACTCAAAGTCATGAGGCCATGTGATCATGTGGCATACACAAAGCACAACACCAAAATAAAAGAATTCTATAAATACAACTGTATGAAAATTTAAGTTTTCTTTTAATGATATTTGGTAGCTTGCAAAGGGAAGAAAAAAAGGAGCTCAATAAGGCTCCGGTTCGAAGTACAACTTAAAATTATGTCCTTTAAGACGGAAAATTGCAATGTTTTTGTGGGCCGAAAGGGAGAAGGAGACTTGTGTGACAAACAGACAAATAAGTACTCACAAACCTTCAATTGGAGAGGCACATACAATTTAGGAAACAGTCATGTCACTGTAGCAACAAATAGCTCGCTCAGTGTTGAGTCATTGATTCTGAGAGACATCGTGACCATGGCAAAGTTTCTCAAATCAAGGCCAATGAGGAGTATGAGACCCATGCAGCTCTTCAGAATTGATTTACTGTTTTTTCATTTGTCTTTGTAACCATCCCTGTGTGTGTGTGTGTGTGTGTGTGTGTGTGTGTGTGTGTGTGTGTGTGTGTGTGTGTGTGTGTGTGTGTGTGTGCGCTTGTAATGATAGATACAGGACCGTGCTGGCTGAGACCCTGCAGACAGACACTCTGTTCTCCAGCCATTCTTTGCGTGGCCTGGAGGAAGCACTGTTTTGTCAGCCTGGATATCCTGACTCTACACCTGCAGCACCAACAGGAAACGGCTGTAGCAGCAATACATCAATTACCTGGGATGCTTACTGGGAACACAATGAACCCTTAAGAGATGTGGATGAAGTGGCCATTCCTGTTTTGAGCGTGTGTGCTAAGGATGACCCTATCCGTGGAGATGCCCAGTCCACAGTCCCCTTGGAACTTTTTGAAACAAATCCACATTTTTTTCTCCTCCTAACTGACCGTGGAGGTCACTGCGGTTTCTCCACCCAATCTGAAGGGAATGATGCTGGTGCTGTGGGTGCAGTGGGCTCCGTGGCTGCATCAAACAGAGGGATGGAGAGTCACGGGATCAACTGGAGCCACAGAGCTTCACTGGAATTCTTTAGGGCCACCACGGACTTCTTCAATGCAGAGGAGAGAGCGAAGCAGCTTGCTTCAAGGAGGAGGGGCCTGGGAGGAGCTGCAGGAGGAAGATTTTTTCGCCACCGCAGTGTCAGTACATGTAAAAGAGTGCCAGCTTGTTCTCATAATATCCATGCTATTTACAGCTGGCAGAGATCCTACACACGATGAGGAAGCTTTATGGAGATTAAAGGTACCCTGTGGAGTTTCTGTGTAATCACATTCAGCTATTCCATTTTAGTAAACCAAAAAGGGAGAAAGTTTTAACTTTTACATTCAGATACACTTTAGTCCTCAACAGAGCTGACTTTTCTGCTGGCTCCTTTGACTCGTCTTGCCTCCCATTGTTCATGCGTTGTTGTATTATACATGATGCTCGATGCACATGTAGATGAGTGGAATGGTGTAACGCCATATGTGTGTACATGTGCATTGTTGTGTATGTATGTGAACTCATAGCACTGCTAAAACTAAAAAAAAAAAAAAAAAACACCACAGGGCACGAGTGACGTCTGACTTTAATGCTTCTAATGTTTTTTTTCCGATTTGGGATGTGAGGGGCCAAATTGTTCTCTGGATGTGTGGCACTCACTTGAAAGTGTTATGACAACCAAACTTTGAAAAGTGCTGGGATTGTGAAGCACTGAGTCGGTGTGTGTGTGTGTGTGCGCGCGCGCACATGCGCGTGTGCGTGCATTGTTTTCACACTGCTAAGTCGGGGCACAAACCATTAGGATAGAAAAATGACAGACCACAAGATTGCAAGCAGTTGTTATGTTCAAAAGTGACACTAAAAAAAAATCGACAAATTATGAGTGTCTCTATATTTTTCTACAGACAGATTTAGGTCCTCTGTAACGTCAGCTGTTGCAGGAATTTCTCAGTTATATTAACAAGCTCACTATATGTTTACAGGGTCCAAGTCATCTGCTGCACATTTTCCCCCATTTGCTACATTTGTAGCCACATTTGCTTTGACTTTTGAAACCTTACTGTGTATTGTATTTTGTTGGTTTTACTGCAAGTATATCTATTGAGGACTAAGACTTATGCCTAAGTGAATCAGAGTTTCAGACTAATTGGAGCTGAATGTTAAAGGAGTTTAATTAGTTAATCGACTGTTTTTTCTATGTGTTACAGAGAGTTAAGTGAGTATGTTCTCCTCTGTGTCAGAAAATATCCTGTGATGAACAGAATAGGTGAACACCTGTGAGACTTTTAACCAGTCAGCTTTTATAGGTCTGTGTCATGCGAATGGAAGCACTTTGTAAGTTTTCATTTCGTATCCTTTGACTTCCTGCTCCGAGGCTTTTTCCTGAGCTGCTTGGGATCCGCAGGTGGCTGTTGTTTTACTCTGAGTAGGAGAATTTTGGGTTCATACTTCTACAATAAACAATAAATAAATAAAACTCAGTATTTCTGTTTCCTATTAATTAAGGAAAAGCCAAGGTGCATTATAACAGTGAGTATACAGTAAATCAGGACATTAAGTACCACAGTGCACAAATGATTGTTGTCTTGTGTTTATTGAACAGGCTGTGCCCACGTTTGATGTGTTATATTATGTGACAAGATGAAATTAAAAGTATACTGAGTGAACCAAGACGCGCTGCTGGGTCTGAATTTAATAACCATGCATCCTTCTACTACCGTTAAACAGATTCCTCTTTAATAACGATATGTTGCATGATATTATGTCTTGTTCCATGTTGCAGATCTCATTAAAGCTAACCTGTGGTCTTGTCAACCCCTTATTTTATTTATTTATTTTTTTTAAATCAGTGCTCACAGACATTATCTATTATGGTAAAGTACCCACGGCCTTTCTGTGTGTGCATGTGTGTTACAATCACTGTAGCATTTGTCCTTTCATTGAGCCTTATCCACTCAGACAGCTGGAACCCAGCAGTGTACACACTGAAAGACACAAAATGTGTGCTGGCAGACACATTGTCAACATACAGCCCTGCGGTCAGAAAAGCACACAAATAGAAATAGAAATACAGAGACCTAGAGGAAAACAAACAAGCTGTCAGATATATATTGTTCATATCAATGCACATTATCTGCAGGAAGATTTTCATACTAATCATCCATCCATTTTCTTCCACATATCTAATTCAGGGTGTATAAAAGGCCCCAAAGTTCATAGAATAGTTTTATTGGTGTTTATAAGTTTATATAAGTTCATTTAAGGACGCGACTAAGCTGTTCAAGTATCAAGTGTTGGTTGATCACCTGCACCTAGAGGAGGCCAGATTAATAGCCGATGCTTACCTCAACTCTACCACACCCTTCACTGATACTATGGAGGCCTTCAATAATAAATTGACAATGACAACCTGACATCAGGCGTGGAGACGTCTCGGCATTTGAGAGATTTGCCCTCCAGATAAGATAAGATAAGATAACCTTTATTAGTCCCACACGTGGGAAATTTGTTTTGTCACAGCAGGAAGTGGACAGTGCAAAAGTTATGAGGCAAAAATTAGAATACAATAAGAATAAATACAGTACACAACTGTACAGAATAGAATAAAATAAAATACTATATACAGTAGAATAAAATAAAATAAATATACAATAAGATAAAAATAGAATACAAATACAAATACTATATACAACTGAGTAAAAATACAACGATGACAAAGGATTATTGCACTTAGTATTATTGCATATGTATGGATGTGTGTGCTTGATCAGTTAAAGTCTTTATTATGGAGTCTGACAGCAGTGGGGAGGAAAGACCTGCGAAATCTCTCCGTCCCACACCGTGGGTGCCGCAGTCTCCCACTGAAGGAGCTGCTCAGTGCTGTCACAGTCTGCTGCATGGGGTGGGAGATGTTGTCCATCAGGGATGACAGCTTAGCCGCCGTTCTCCTGTCACTCACCACCTCCACTGGGTCCAGAGGGCATCCTAGAACAGAGCTGGCCCTTCGGATCACCCTGTTCAGTCTCTTCCTGTCCCCAGCAGAGATGCTGCCGCCCCAGCAGACCACGCCATAAAAGATAGCAGAAGCCACAACAGAGTCATAGAATTTCTTCAGGAGTGGGCCCTCCACTCCAAACGACCTGAGTCTCCGCAGCAGGTACAGCCTGCTCTGCCCTTTCCTGTAGAGGGCGTCTGAGTTATGAGTCCAGTCCAGTCTATTGTTCAGATGAACACCAAGGTACCTGTAGCTGTCCACAGCCTCAATGTCCATACCTTGGATGTTCAGTGGTTGCAGTGGAGAATGCTTGTGCCTGCGGAAGTCTACCACCAGTTCCTTGGTTTTACTGGCGTTGATCTGGAGGTAGTTCAGCTGGCACCAGTCCACAAAGTCTTGGGTCAGACCTCTGTACTCCTTGTCGTCCCCATCAGTGATGAGGCCGACTATTGCAGAGTCATCAGAGAACTTCTGCAGGAAGCACTGGGTGGAATTGTGGGAGAAGTCTGCAGTGTAGATGGTGAAGAGGAACGGAGCCAGAACCGTTCCCTGTGGGGCCCCCGTACTGCAGACGACCCTGTCCGACACACAGCCCTGAGTCCTCACATACTGTGGTCGGTCGGTGAGGTAGTCCAGGATCCAGGTAGTGAGGTGATGGTCCACTCCAGAGTTCACCAGCTTGTCCTTTAGAACCGAGGGAAGAATGGTGTTGAAGGCACTGGAGAAATCAAAGAACATGATTCTCACAGTGCTTCCAGCGGTCTCCAGGTGAGCGAGGGAACGATGTAGGAGGTGAATGACGGCATCATCCGCTCCAATGCCAGGCTGGTAGGCAAACTGAAGTGGGTCCAGTGATGAGCTTATTAGGCGCCGAAGCTGAGCCAGGACCAACCGCTCCAGGGTCTTCATCAGGTGGGATGTCAGAGCCACCGGCCTGTAGCTGTTGAGGTCCTTGGGGTGTGAAGTCTTTGGCACTGGTACAACACAGGAGGTTTTCCAGAGCTGTGGGACTCTTCCCAACCTCAGGCTCAGGTTGAAGAGGTGCTCCATCACCCCACACAGTTGGTCCGCGCAGGACCTGACGACCCTCGAGCTGATGCCATCTGGACCCGCTGCCTTCTTGCCATTAATCCTCCTCAGTTTCGGTATCTCTGAGATTACCGAAAAGCACCACTGAACGACACAGGAAATCATTCCTGCCTGTGGCCATCTCCCTGTACAACGCATCCACTTAACACACTGTTTGCTGCTACAACTACACATGTTTCTTTTCCAAATATTTATTTATAAGTGACTTATGTATGTATGTATGTATATATATGTATATATTGTACTATTCTTAGTTAGCGTATTGTCTGTCTTGTCTTAATGTTGGTTTAAAATGGAGCACTGTAACAAAAGATAATTTCCCCCAGGGATCAATAAAGTATTCTGATTCTGATTCTGATTCTGATTCAGTTCCCTCCTAACCTGGGTGGTTGAGAGAGACAGGCTGGAGCCTTGTGTTGAGTGTGTATTGGATGCTGTTGTTGGGGGTGGGGGGGAGTGAGCAGGGTGAATAGAGGAGGTGTGAAGTGTCTGAGGTGGAACAGCAGCAGTGGGGGTGGGTGAGTCTGCAGCCGATGTTGCAGACTGCCTCATGGCTGAGTCAAATCTGTTGAAGAAATGATTCAGTTCATTTGCCCATCTCACATCCCTCCCAGGCAGAGAGTTCTGCTGTTTGTGGCCCGAGATGGTTCTGAGGCCTCTCCAGACTTCACCAACGTTGTTTTGTTGAAGCTGGTTCTCCATCTTCTGCCTGTAGCTCTCCTTCCCATTCCTTATCAGTCCCCTCAGCTCTCTCTGCACCCTTTTCAACTCCTCTTTGTCTCTGGATTTGAAGGCCCTCCTCTTCTGCTTGAGGACGGTTTTAATTTCTGGGGTAATCCAAGGTTTGTTGTTGGAGAAACACCGTACAGTCCTGGTAGGTACAGTGTTATCCACACAGAAGTTTATATAGTCAGTAATGCATGTAGTAAGGCTGTCGATGTCCTCACCGTGGTCATCACAAATCACCTCCCACACAGTCGACTCAAAACAATCCTTAAGAGCCTCCTCGCTCTCCTCTGACCATCTCTGTACTGTGCGGGTGGCTGGTGGCTCCCTGCGCACTAAGGGCTCATACACAGGGACAAGGTGCACCAGGTTGTGATCAGATCTGCCCAGGGGAGGGAGAGGTGATGAACTGTATGCCTCTTCTGCATTGGCATACAGTAAGTCCAGTGTTTTATTGACTCTGGTTGGGCAGGTCACATACTGGGTGAAGGTGGGCAGTGTGGAGTCCAGTGAGGCATGATTGAAGTCCCCTGATATTATGAGAAGGGCTCTCGGTGATTGTGTTTGCAGTCTGCTGACCACAGAGTGGAGAGAGTCACAGGCTGCATCCGCGTTGGCCGAGGGGGGGGACATACGCTGTTATCGCGATAACATGCGAGAACTCCCGGGGCAGGTAGTACGGACGCATGCTAACGGCTAACAGCTCAATGTCTCTGCTGCAGAGTTGCTCTTTTACAGTGATGTGCCCAGGGTTACACCATCTGTCGTTCACAAAAACTGCCAGTCCCCCTCCTTTCCTCTTACCGCTGTCTCTGGTCCTGTCCGCTCGCAGCAGCTGGAATCCCGGTAGTGTCACGCTTGTGTCCGGAGTTAGCGATGTTAGCCACGACTCCGTTAGCATCATGATGCTACATTGCCGGTACTCCCTCTGTGACCAGGTTAGCGACATGAGCTCATCCATCTTATTGGGCAAAGATCTTACGTTTCCAATAATTACAGAAGGAAGAGATGGTCGATAACGTCTCCTTCTCGGGCGACGGCGCTCCTTCCCAGCACGACACCCCCGTCTTTTCCTCCTCAGCTCGCTGGGAATATCGGGTCTGTCCGCCGGCAGTACCGCTGCAGGACTCAGCGCTAACAGCTGATCCTTACTGTAAACAAAGGATCTCTGCTCTGGGTCCCCAGACACGGGTGAAAAAAGTAGAAATAAACTGAGAAAAACGACCAGGACTAGCACAAAACGGTAGAACATGGTTGCAGAGTCTAATTACTAATACGTTAGTTATAAAAAAAATTACGAGAAAAAAGATAAGAAAGAAAGAAACTCAGAATGAGCAGAGCTGCTGTAACAGGCTGCCGCACACGGGGGGCGCCGGAAGTACAGTCACTAGTGGGGATGTTAAGGACACTAGGCCCAGAAGGAGAAGTGGAACTACACTGTGGTTCACATGTTGCTCGTCTGCTTAGTAAACTACCCCCCGAGCAGAGAGCAGAGTTCCGCCGCTGCATGTTCCAACAAGGTGTGAGGATGCATACCTTGGCAGATCTCGCAGGGTGGCTTAAGTATGAGTCCTCGTGCCAAGACTCTGAAGGGCAGCTAGCAGTGAAAGGGACAAAGGAGAAACAGTGACCCAGGCCTGAGATGCGCCAGAGTAAGAGATCCATCACAGTCCTTCATGGTGCAAAGGAGGTAACGACAAAGCCACAGGCTGTGAGGCCAGGTGGTGTGGCCAGTAAGAACAAGCCATACTGTCCATTCTGAAACACGGAAGAGCACTATCTCAGTCAGTGCACAGTGGTATCCAAGTTGACAAAGGACCAGCTAACAGAGTGGATAAAGAGTAACAAGATATGCTGGCGCTGCGCACGGTCACACCAGGCGGCCCAGTGCAATCTGAGAAAGACGTGCAGCCTCTGCCAAGGGAAGCACCTGCAAGGTACTGCATGATGTCAATGTTAGAACACCTAAAAGGGTCACCAACAACAGCGGTGGTGAGCTGTGACTCGAAGGCGGCGACCGACGTCCTGTATCTAGACAGACCCACTGAAGGCTGCAGAGTCCTTCTAAAGATCGTCAAAGCCTGCATTCATTATGGCAAGCGAACAATCAACACTTACGCCGTACTGGATGACGGGTCAGAGAGGACAATGCTTCTGCCAGAGGCTGCCGAGAAGTTAGGCATGCAAGGGATCGCAGAGGACGTCCCACTGCGCACGATTAGGCAGGATGTGCAGACTCTCAGAGGTGAGTCAGTGTCGTTCTCTGTTTCCTCTCCCTCAAGGCCCAGGACCAGGTTCAAGATTGCTGGGGCCTTCACTGCTGCACGCATCGGACTTGCAGGCCACACTTATCCCATGGAGCAACTCAGAGAAAGGTATAAGCACCTGATTGGCCTTCCGATCCACACCTTGATAAATGTGAAACCTTTGCTACTCATTGGCAGTGACCATCCCCATCTGGTTACCCCCGTTGAACCAGTCAGGCTGGGACCTCCAGGAGGGCCTGCTGCTATTCGTACCAGGCTAGGCGCTACAAGGGCCAGCAAGTATAGTCGGCCAGCTTGCCCAACCGCAGCAATGCTTACTGACAACTGTGGCACCTCAGGTCAGTGAGTTAATGAAACATGTGGAGAAACTATGGCAGGTTGACATCGTTCCATTCCGAAACGAGAAGCTTGTTACTCGTTCAAGGCAAGACCAAGAGGCCATACGCATTCTAGACACCAGAACTGTCCAAATAGAGGTTGAAGGCATACTCCGCTATGCCCCCCCCACTGCTTCGCCGGAATGGGATGCCTTTACCGCAGGCTACTAAAGACGCCATCATGTCACGTCTACGGGGTGTGGAGAGAAGGCTGGCCAAAGACCCAGAAAGAGCTGAGGCCTACAAGGTGGAGATGGAGAAGTTTATCAAGGCTGGCTCCATCATCAAGTGGGACTCTGGGACACCTGTGACAGAAGGTCAGGAGGCGCGGTACATCCCTCATCACATGGTGAGCCATCCTTACGTGCGTCGCTTCTGGGAGTTCTATTACGCTTTCGAGAGCATGCAGTTGCAGTGAGTGGGGACATGTTTCACCAGGTTCGTCTCTTACCAGAAGATCGTGCACTGCTCAGATTTGTCTGGCGAGACATCGGCGACGAGAGCCCTCCAGCAGCCTACGAGTGGTGGGTGCCCCCGTTCGGAACCACGTGTAGCCCCTGCTGTGCCACATTCGCCCTGCAGCGTCAAGTCATGGATAACAGCCAGCCAGATGATGACGTGAGACTCTCAGTCGAAAGGTGTTTTTATGTGGACAACTGCCTTCAGAGTTTCCCCACCGTGGAAGAGGCAAGGAACCTTGTCGACAAGTTACGGGCCATCCTAGCCTCAGCAGGGTTTGACCTACAACAGTGGGCCAGCAATAAACGTGACGTCATCAGTCATTTTCCAGAAGAGAGCTGCTCTGCTAGTGTGGAGCTATGGCTGGCCCAGAACAAGGTAGATACCCCAGAATCTACCCTTGAATTGAGCTGGCTATTCCACACAGATGTCCTAGGCTACAAGCATCGTCAAGTTCCATATGCAGTCCCCACGATGCGCAATATCTACAAGGTCCTGGCCAGCCAGTACGACCCCCTAGGGTTCATCTTACCCTACACAACCAAAGTGAAGGTAATCATCTGCCATCTTTGGGACAAGAAAAGGGGTTGGGATGACCCACACCCACCTCAGGAGCTTATGCAGCAGTGGACAGCCTGGGAGGAAGAGGCTGTCCACTGGATGCTGTTTAGCTGCATATCCAGTCGTTAAGTCTGACGTCACTAGCCGTGTCTGGGCCTAAACTCCGCTGCAGGTCCATATCAAACGATCACTATGGCATTACCGAGAGTTGAAAAACTGTCTAAAGTCTTTCATCTTTAATAAAATGATCAGCGTTCTGTTCTACCGGGTGTAACAATTGAGTTTAACATCCAGGCATCCATGAAAATGGAATTTGTGACATTTAACGGAGTTAGAAGTTAGCAGGAAGTTAGCTCGCTAGCTTCTATCTAAATACAATATAGCATATCCTGACTGCGGGGTTTTGGAAACAAATTAAAACGTACAGCTCTGTTATCACTTCCAACATAAATGAAGACAGAAAACTAAACAGCAGTGATGTTTGTAGGCTTACTGAAGTTTGGCTAGCTGGTATATAATGATGTGCTATGTGACCGCTAGCAACACAGCTATGTTAGCATAATATAAACAAGCTAACTTTTTTTCCACTCAATAAAAGTTAACGTGAGTGTTCTCGGTGGTCAGGAACAAATGTAATCGCATAGCAGGATGCTGTAAAAAGACCAAACTTAAATAAATAGAAGAAAATACAAAACATTAAACATGTTAACAACACAAAAGCCATTAAACGCAGATTACTTTAGGCCCGGAAGTAGGATTCGTCACGTCATCACTTAAAGACCGGATAGTGTGAGCAGTTGAAGTGTGCTATATTTTTGCTGATCTTTATATTTGATTATGTTAACTGTATTATATTATGTCTGTATTTGAGTGTTTTACTTGTCTATTCTCTTTTTTATCGTTATTTCCATTGTTTATTTCCTTTGTAGAAAACCACACACACACACACACACACACACACACACACACACACACACACACACACATGTACACCCGCAACTGTGTTTACAGGCCCAGAAATTGACTGGTGACAATAAAGTGCCTCAAACGGAACCTCAAGCTCCCTTCTTCTTTCATACTCTGGGACAATTTGGCCTTAAGTGGTGTTCTGGCCGACACACCGGGGTGACTGTAGTGCTCAAAGACTGAATCAGTGCCACAGCCGTGCCTATCTTTGATATCTCCACTACACAGGGTCACTGGACTCTATCCCTCCTGTCATAGGCCGAGGGGCAGGGTACACCCTGGACAGGTTGCCAGTCCATTGCAGGGCTAACACATGGAGACAGGCAACCATCCACATCCACCACTTGCATATCTTTGTGGGGAAACTATAGTAACCATGCTGACGGGAAGAACATGCAAACTTCACACAGAAAAGCCCTAGCCTGGCTCCAAAGCCGAGACGTGCTTCCTGTAAGGCTACAGTGCTAAGCACCTCACCACTGTGCCACCCTGTTTCATTTCCCATGAAGTAGCAAATAAAGTTCTATATTTACAGATACTAAACATCAGTTTACTATATAAACATTCTATAGCGGACAAGAAATAATCACCAATGTTATCAGTAGTGTCAGTAGAAGTCAGTTGACACACAAACATGTCTGCCCATAGGTGACATGAAATGTTTTTATTTTAGTCTTATCTTCAAGGCAATTTTTATTATTATTACTAAACTGCATTTATACATCTCCCATTAAACATGCTTCTATTTGGTGTTGAAATGATCAGACTGTGAAGCTTGAATTATTCTTGAATTAATTACCCTACCCTACATATGGTGAAAGGTGCTGACAGGAGACGTGCCCACTTTAAAAAAAAAAAAAAAAAAAAAGGTCTGTCGCTGTTGCTGATATTAAGTCGGATAATTTATGACCAATCTGTTTCTTCGCAATAAACGCTGACTTTCACTAGCCTCCAAAAAGATTAAGCCATTAAGATTGAATTGCCCTTTCCCGCTTTGCTTATTTAATTCTGACCCAATGGTGTGCTTCAGTGATAAGAGACTGATTTAATTAAAATGACTGATATTCAATTAACAGAACCTGACATATCCATTGCTTTGATTGTACTAAATCATAGGCTCTCTTAAGGGCGGCACACTATTTTTCTGATAAAATCAGTTCAGTAACTTGGCCAAGGATAATTTGACATGCAGACAGGAGCAGAATGACTTGCTGTGCCTATAGCTACAGCCACCTCTGAAGCTTCCTCAGAAATGATCTCAGTTAAAGGTTGGCAGTCAACGGGGAGAAAAGGTTGAGGTATGCTGAATGACAAAAGAACTGGACAAAAAAATCAGTGTCAATATGTCTGATGGCCTCACGAATCCAGATTTGAATCCAGATCTTCATAAGTATATATGGAGGTGGTTAGCCATCTGTCAAACACAGTGGAGGCTCTATCATAGTTTGGATTCCTTCTGACTGAAAGTAGATTCAGCTGTACATAGCTAACACATAGCTAAAGCTTATCAGGCATGGAGCCTGGACATCAACATCACTCAAGTTGTGTAAGATCATCTTGCAGCCAACATACAAAGAAGAGTTTTGAATGCCCTTCAAGAAGTCTGGAGAACTATTCCTGAAGACTACTTAAAGAAATGACAAGAAAGTTTGCCTAAGCAAGTTTAGGCTGTATTGCAGAATAAAGGTGGTCACAAAAAAAATGTACAAACTCTGTCTGCACATTTCAATGCACACAATTCAGATGCAGATGCAGATGACACCAACATATTTTTCAGTAGCGATGATTATACTGATCTTGTAATGACTGTAAACAGGGAGCTAAAATTAATAAAAAAATGGATGGACATAAATAAATTATCATTAAATATAAATAAAACTAAAGCAATGTTTTTTGGTAATTTAAAATATAATATAGAATTACCAATTATCATTGAAGGTGTACCAATTGATAATGTGAGTGAAAACAAATTTTTGGGAGTTATAATTGATAACAAAATTTCATGGAAACCCCACGTCAGACACATAAAAACCAAAATTTCTAGAAGCCTCGCAGTTTTGAACAAAGTGAAACAATTCCTTGATAAAGATGCACTTCGTACTCTGTACTGTACCCTGGTTCTTCCATATCTTACATATTGTGTGGAAGTGTGGGGAAATACATATAAAAATACAACTAATCCATTAGTCACAGTACAGAAACGAGCACTGCGTATTATTCACAAGGCTGGTTATCTAGATCATACTCACAAATTCTTTCTTCAGGCAAAGTTACTTAAATTCCAGGATCTGGTTAATTACAATACATCCATAATTTTGTATAAAGCTTTTACTAAACTTTTACCGGCAAATTTACAAACTAGATTTGAAATTCGAGAAAAGGTTTATAATGTGAGAGGCTTTGGAGAATTCAAATTACCCAGAACTCGAACAACCCGTAAAGGCTTTTGTGTGTCTGTATGTGGTGTGAAAATCTGGAACAGTCTGAGTTTACAATTGAAACAATGCAAAAATATTCATAGATTTAAATTCCTCTACAAACAGTTGGTCTGGTCACAGTATACTCAATGATGGTTTTAGTGTGCTCTGTAATGTCTGTCCTCTTACCATTGCTGGTATGGATTCCAAAATAAAAAAAAATAATAATAAAGTGTGCGTATGTATGTACATATATGTACTTGTGTGTGTAGATATATATGTATGTATATGTATGTGTGTTTGTTACTTGTAGTTATTACTGCCTGTTACCTGTGGTAATGCAATTTATAATTTATATATTCTGTATTCAGTTATGAAGGCTCTAATTGTTGGTTGCGAGCTGCCGCTTAGATGCTTGTATCTGCCCGGGGCTGTTGATGGGTCTGTATGCAATGATGGGCGTAGCTGCGGGAAGTTTATTGTTTTTTTTTGTTGATGAGTGAGTATAGGGGTGGGATTTAACCCTCCTGCCATCCTTTAAAAAACTCACACCCATCACCCTAGGGACCATTCTCAGCCACGCCATAAAAAGACCATATATCCATATTTTATTCCACTTTAAATTAGCCAACCTTGTAAAACTACTTCTCCCTGAAATATTCATGTAAAGTTTTAATTATATTTTCGTTGTTTTAACCCTTCAAATCCCAGTGTTATTACATGAGCGCCCTGTGTTATAAGCCCCAAAAACCAAAAAACGAAACTAAATATTTCCACAAAAAAACAGTTGAAGTAATATGTGATTGTCATTATAAGTAGGCCTTTAGATGGACCAAAGATTGGCACCAACATACATTTTGACCTGCCATTATTTTTTTTGCATTTTTTTTGCAATTTAAAAATTAAAACTTCAAGGCCCTGAGTCTTCATTGACATCCAAGAAAAGAAGAAAAAATAAAATCATATGATGATAATTTGGGGTTGAAAAATAGCGTTTATAATGGAAGTCAATGGGCAGAAAATGGTCCCCAGGGTGATGGGTGTGGGGATTTCTGCTGCTCAGCCATTTTAGGCTGATTTAAGGAATTCACACTGGAATATTAACATTGACAGGTAAAAACTATCCTGTGGCAAGTTTGGTTATATTCCACTGAACACAGTGGAAATGGCAGCCATTTAACACATAGCAGTGGCACAAAAAGGTCCCAAGAAGGCAGGAGGGTTAATAAGTTTTCTTCGTCCCACTCCTTTTTCAGGCAAGTTTTGTTTTTTGTTTTGTGTATTTTATGTTCAATATAGGTATTTGTTGTGCCTGAAAATGAATAAATAAATGAATGAATGAATGAAATGAATGAATTCCAGTTTTTCTAGCAAAATGTAAAGAAATGAGGGGTGACTCAAGACTTTTGCACAGTTTAGTCAGAATAAAACTGAATAAGCTATTTTCTGTGATAGGGTTTTTCAGCAGCTAGGCCGAGTGTTTCAGCTCTGCAGGGTCTGTAGTTTCCTTTAAGCTTTAAACTTTGTTGTGTAAATTATGTATTGGAAATACTGTTAGGCAATGTTAAAGAACAAAAGGTACAGTTTCATTTTTTGTAAGAGACTGATTGTGCAAACAGTGATTCACATATTTGCTAAATTCTAACAGTCATAAAGTGCAGCAGTGTGTGTGGTCAACTGTGTCTTTTTTCAGTTTGCTGTAATTACTGATTCCAGCTCCATCTTGATGTCATCATCATAAGTTTCTGTGCTTAACTCTAAAGCATAAAAAAGCAGCATGGCACACGTGAGTTACAGCACATGCAGTGAATATGCTACAGTAGAACAACCTCTTTTTTAAATTAATATTTGGAACATTAATAAACACTGAGAACTGAAGTATGATATAAACAGAATATAAAAATATGATGGTGGTTTAAAAAAAAAACTAAAAATCTAACAAAGCAGGGGAGGAACTGTCTACCACAGTATCTCTGGTGTTTTATTTAAGTTGTACCCTCATGTAAACATCCAGGAGGCAAGAACTCCTCCACTATAAACAAACCCGGTGCGCAGTACAACTCTTTTGATGCTTACAGTGGAACAGAGAAGTGAAGACACACTGAAACATTCGTACTCCTCACTCGATGATTACCAACCGGACCAAGTTCGATTAGAGCGTCACTGACCCAAACCTAAACATCCGTTTTGTTTTTTTTTTTTTTTGGCCAGCTGGTTGCATTTTTCTCTGTGATCACATCTACTGAAGAGAATCCAATAGCTAAAATATCTCTAAAGTAACTGCATGAAACTTTAAGCTTTCCTGTAATGTTCTGTAAAATACAAGTAAAAGCTACACCAGCTGAAGGTTTTTTTTAATATTTAATCGAGAGTGAAAGTCTTGGGGAAGGTGGTTCTCGGTGTTTCATCTCTTCTTTCATGCTGATTCAGGGGAGTATAGTTAAAAAATGAAAACCTGCAGTGAGTCACATCTCAGCTGTATAATACAGTTCTATTATCATAATTTCAGAGAACAGAGCCTCCACCCTGTTTCACAGATACTTATTGTTGGACCTGTCTCCTCACCTCCTCCATGATGAGGCTTCAGGGAACAATAGATGGGTCAACTGAAGGACCAGATGCATCTCTCAGGTCCTGTTTCTGGCCTGTTTGTTTTTTTTGTTTGTTTTCTTTTTTTGCTCCACTTTTAAAAATTACAACAACGTCTGGCTGCTTGGAAGCAACATATAAAGAAATTGGGGTTGGTGGCTCAAGACTTTTGCACAGTCATGTGTATAAAACATTATCAGTCAAGTACGGATTTGTATTTGAAGTGCTGTTATGCCAAAGAACGCCCAGATTGTTACTTTGAACACTGGCTCCACCTTGTGGATACTGACAGCTACAACAGTTCAATTGTTACTGTACTGCACTAATAGTTTTTAATACTCTGCAGCAATCCCTTCCATTTTATATTCATAAGCACTTTATTTAACAAATACTGTATAGTGATTGGAAAATTGTACATGATCAGAAATATCTTATTATTATATTTTATTATATTATATTGTTGAATCCATACATGGGCTCAAAGCAAAAGCAGAACTACTCCTTTTTTTTTTTTTAAATAAAAGGTAAATAAGTGCTTTATTTACCCAGATATGTGAGGAAAAGGTGGGGAATAGCTTAAATAAAGCTAGAAGAAACAGCAAGAGTCTGTTAGCAATAAGAGGGCACACTGCCCAACCATGGCTGTATTGTGATCACATCATAAGTGAGTGCAGCTTTACATCCAAAAGTCCATAAATAGGCCTCCTCATTGCTGTTTCCCTGTGACCTGGTTTTCCGAAGATGACTTTAGCAAGATCACTCGACCTACTTGTCCATCCAAATTAACCAATCATCTCATCTGACGTCGCCATGGAGACCTACTCCTTCTCCTCCTGCTCGGTTGCTGTCAGTGACCAGCAGATGGTAGCATTAACAAGGTTTCTGCCTGGAAAGCTCAACACCACCTTCTCCAGGGGTTGACTCCGCTCTGAGAGATACAATGACGCAGCTATCTCTGCTTTTGGCTTGGAAACTGTCTGTATATTTAGCACCTTGTTTAAAATTAGAGCTAAGCACATGGGGAATAAATTTAGCTGGCAGTTTAAATAGATGTCTGCCGAGTCACACAAGTTGGACACAGCACACATATGTTTGTAACAGGCTTAATAGAGGAGTTCAACTTTCTGAAAACCTGGATATAAAAGCTTTTGATCAATCAAGTTAAGGCGTTTTTCCCCCTCGAGGCTCATATATATATATATATATATATATATATATATATATATATATATATATATATATATATATATATATATATATATGTATTAGGGGTGCAACGATATTCGTATCGATATTGAACCGTTCGATACAGTGCTTTCGGTTCGGTACGCATATGTATCGAACAATACAATTTTTTTCAATTTTTTTTTTTTTCAATTTAGCCATCAGAATTGTTGTCTTGAGGCCAAGAAAGATGCCAAGAGGATTTATTTTAAGTGGATCATCATATTGGTCCATTTGATTGACCTTTATTATAATTATGAATTTATTTTATTTTCAGTTGCAAACGGGACAGACATGACTGTGGGATAGGACAGGGGGAAAGAATGAAAGAAAGAGGGGGAGAGAAAGAAAGAAAACCAAAGGGGAGAAAAAAAAAGAACAATACAAAATTTGTAATTTATTTTATCAACTTTCCTTCTGACGATGCTGTCTGTGTTGAGCGCTCAGTGAATCTGCATTTGACTACTCCGCCTAGGCTCGAGAGTGCAGCCTAGGCGGAGTAGTCGAACGCAGATTCACTGAGCGCTCAACACAGACAGCATGGTCAGAAGGAAGAGCGCAGGGCAAGCTAGCGAGACAGAAGTGGACCTCCCCACCCTCATTCAGATCTGGCGTTTGGAATTATTTTGGTTTTCATGTGACGTATGACTCTGAAGGTAAGCGAGTCATGGACTAAAGTAAAACAGTATGTTGGATGTGCCATGCAATGCTCAATTACATGGGTGGGAGCTAGTGTGTTAGCGCAGTTAGCTCGTTAACGTGTTGGCCGTCTAGCCCCACTGTATAGGGTAGCTCATTAACGGAGATTTGCTGTGTTGTGGCGTTAAGGTTATTTCAACGAGATTAACCTGAAAGCACTAGTGGGAACACAACGAATATGACTGCACATTTACACCGACATCATCCTAGTGCAAAGACAAAAACAACAAGCATGCATGCTACAAACTTTAGCCGAGTCATTTAGACAGCTGTTAGCACAGGATTCTCCTTATGGAGACCTGATATGTTTAATATGCTGCTGAGAATATAGCCCAGAAGAAGCGTATAGTATAGCTTTTATTTTGGAAAGAGACATTTCTCTGTAATAAACTCTCTTTTCCAAAGATGAGTGATTCCTCAATCAGATACAGGGCTCGCAATATCGCTAATATATATATATATATATATATATATATATATATAGATATATATCTCTAGGTGCGGTGACTCCCAAGCTAGGCGAGTGGCTCCAGCAGATCCCAGGAACAACATCGGAGATCTCTGTCCAGAAGAGCGCAGTCCTGGGAACAGCTAAGATACTGCGCAGGACCCTCAAGCTCCCAGGCCTCTGGTAGAGGACCCGAGCTTGAAGGATAAACCGCCCGCAGGGGCGTGCTGGGTGTTTTTATATATTAGGGGTGCAACGATACACAAAATTCACGGTTCGGTTCGGTTCGATACTTTGGTGTCACGGTTCGATATTTTTTCGATACAAAAAAATGTTCATGCATTTTTAATTTGTCATTTATTAAAATTATAAATATATATTTTAACTCAAAAGTACAGTTTTTAAATTTAACCCTAACCCTTGTGCGTGTTTTTTATTTTGACAGCGAATGCGCACCTGCGGACCACTTATGTGCAGCCCTGGTTATTTAGCTCATCATATCGCAGCCACAGAAATTCTTTTGTCCATGAAACCATAAAGCTGCACTTTCTTTTTGCCTTATAGTCTGATTTGTCATAACTTCTCCGTTTTGTGGTAAGCTTTTCTTTGGCTGTCACTTCTTCACCCTGACCTGTCTTATTTGGCTCAGCAGAACTGAAATGCTTTTACACACTCACTCACATAAGCTCAGCGATTCTCTGCGCGATCAACCTCTCACATGTTTAAGCTTGCTGCGGGAGATTTCACTTGTCATGTTTGCATAGTAAGCTAACGATTAATAAGACGATGTCAGAGGAATTGGTGCACAAATTATCATCACTCACAGATCAGTGCTGTCGCTCTCTATACACAGTTCGCACGATTGCAAAGTGAAAGCAAAAAAACAAGCGCAAATTCAAACGCGACTTCAATATGTCACATATTGACAGTGGCTCACCGATGCCAATGACATAATTACCCAGCTACATTTCTGAAAGAATGCAAAAGCATTGACATATATTTTTCCTACAATAGCCCGACGGGCAGGGAAGAGATAGATTTTGGTAGCCCGACTGAAAAAAATCGCTAGCTCCAGGACGTCGGGCTAGCGATATTGCGAGCCCTGTATCTGATTGAGGAATCACTCATCTTTGGAAAAGAGAGTTTATTACAGAGAAATGGCTCTTTCCAAAATAAAAGCTATACTATCCGCTTCTTCTGGGCTATATTCTCAGCAGCATAAGGAGAATCATGTGCTAACAGCTGTCTAAATGACTCGGCTAAAGTTAGTAGCATGCTTGCTTTTTTTTGTCTGCTTCCACTTGTCTTTGCACTAGGATGATGTCGGTGTAAATGTGCAGTCATATTCGTTGTGTTCCCGCTAGTGCTTTCAGGTTAATCTCGTTGAAATGACCTTAACGCCACAACACGGCAAATCTCCGTTAACGAGCTACTGCCGATCACTCCGTGCATGGGGCTAGACGGCCAACACGTTAACGAGCTAACTGCGCTAACACACTAGTTCACACCAATGTAATTGAGCATTGCATGGCACATCCAACATACTGTTTTACTTTAGTCCATGACTCGCTTACCTTCAGGGTCATACGTCACATGAAAACCAAAATAATTCCAAACGCCAGATCTGAATGAGGTTCAATTTGCCTGTTGCAAGTAGAGCTTAACTTCTGTCTCGCTAGCTTGCCCTGCGCTCTTCCTTCTGACTATGCTGTCTGTGTTGAGTGCTCAGTGGATCTGCGCTCGACAGTGCAGCCTAGGCGGAGTAGTCGAACACAGATTCACTGAGCGCTCAACACAGACAGCATCGTCAGAAGGAAAATTGATAAAAGAAATTACAAATGTTGTATTGTTCGATACATATGCGTACCGAACCGAAAGCACTGTATCGAACGGTTCAATATCGATACGAATATCGTTGCACCCCTAATATTTATATATATATATATATATATATATATATGTATGCTGATATATGTATTTGTGGTACTTATTCTGAGCCAAGCTGCTCATGGGATAATTATTACATATAAGTACGGCAGTTGATACAAGCCACATTATTAAGGCAACAGTTAATATCCACACCCTCTGTTGAACTGGTTTTCACTCTACAGAGCAAATGTGCCACAGGCTGAAAACAGACAGGACAGCAGCACCTGTGTACACCATAGCAATATAACTCATTTAATGTGTAGCTCTTCAAAGTGAGCACTAAATGACTTTAAGAGCATGTTGCAATGAATGCGGTCTTCGTCATTTATCTTTGATATTGTATTTTGCTTAACTGTCTAAACATTTGTGTTTTGTTCTGTCATTTTCAGGGCTCGAGTACGATGGAGTGATTGTCATAATTTAAGCCATTGTTTGGCTTATGCCAAAGGTTTTTTTGGTTGTTGTTGGGTTTTTTTCACTGTCTTCTAGCACTGGTTTAACAGTTTAACACAGGGGTGTAAAACTCTAGGCCGGTGTCCTGCAGGTTTTAGATAACACCCTGCGTCAGCACACCTGAATCAAATGATTAGTTCATTACCAGGCTTCTGGAGAACTTCAAGACATGTTGAGGAGGTCATTTAGCCATTTAAATCAGCTGTGTTGGATCAAGGACACATCTAAAACCTGCAGGACACTGGCCCTCGAGGCCTGGAGTTCGACACCTAAAAAGCTCGTGAACATTTGTGACATGCACCTTGTGGTTTGCTCCTATGTGAGCGACCTTGGACTGTAGCCCCTCTCCTAGTAGCATAATCAACTTCAGTAAATAGTTTTAAAACATTTTTATTTAACCATTCATTATAAACAAATGATTATTTACAGAGCTGACCGGCAAAAGACAAAGTTTCGAGAGTTATTCATCGTACTAGTCAAGCTCATCTGTGATTATTAAATAAAGCTGATAAAAAATCATTTGACTAAGGTTACTGTGTGACTACCTTGTCTCTGCAAGTAAAAACGAACCGCAACAGTGCATACAAACGACCCGTTTTTTATCAGTATCAGAGGGGACATGGGTATGCACTTATATTTTTTCATCCACTACCAATCAACATATACTAACAACTATGTTAATTTACTCATGCCTCTGAAACTACAGTTAAAGATTGAATCTGCACTCAAAGGTTAATTTTTCATTAGAAAACCAATGTGGGGGCAGGTCGATAAGCTTTTTAGCTTTAGTAGGTTTAGTAAATTAAATGTTAATGTAAATCTGAGCTCATCAGCTACTTAATTCCATCAGAAAGTAAGAGGAAACCCTTTACCATGAATGCTGGGATAACATAGCGCAAATGTGCCAGTTATTCTGGCAATCTTGCTAAGAAACACTTGTTCTTCTTTCGGCTGCTCCCTTTAGGGGAGCATCCTACCTTAGGATACTTTTCTGTCACACCAACCCTCTACGTGTCCTCCTTCACAACATCTATTAACCACCTCTGACGTTTTCCTCATTTCCTCCAGCCTTGCTGCTCCACCTTCCATCCGCTATCCCCCCTCTCCTCATGTCCAAACAATCTCAGCCTCACCTCTCTAACTTTTTGTCTGCTCTACCTGAGCTGTCCCTCTGATGTGCTCATTTCCAATCCTGTCTATTCTGCTCACTAACAGTGAAAATCTAGCAATCAGTAAAAGGAAAGAGTAAACTTCAAACTCAGTAAAAGTGTTATGTGTCAAAAAATGCATATGTCTGATCCTGGGCCTCAAACCGCAAAACCTGCATTTTCTACTGTCTGATTTCTGCACCGTGGATTTCTACTTTTCTACTCAACATGGATGGCAAAAAGTCAGAGTAAAATATACTATATATAAGATATATTACTTAATAAAATAAAAATGAGATATTTATTTATTTATGTTATGAGAACTGTTTTGCTCAGTTGTTTGTTTCCATTCATCCTATGTGCTGTTTGGATAGAGAAGCTACTTGATACCAAGGAAAATACACATGAAACACAATCATTAAGTCTAAATACAGAAATCAACATCTGCGTTTGAATTTTACTCTGTTGTTGTACTTCAGTCTTGTACAAACAGGCATTTTAAAAATGCCAAATATTTTTCGAAACACCTGTGAAAGTAAAACGAAGCAAACATGCAGAAAACCGTTTTCAGCAAGCTTCACTCCTGCACTGGAATTTTCTTGTCATTCAAACCACCAGTGACGTAGAAGTACCTCAGACTCAGGCTGCAAGTATTTGTGGCTCGCCTACAGCGAATTCCTCTACTGTCACATAACATGGGTTATAGTGGGTGTGGCCATTCTCTGCTGGCAAGTAGCAGCTGAGCTTAGCAAATTTGCCATCTAATTTGTGCTACTTTCAGTCATGCTGGGGTTGAAGGGAAACAAAAAGGGAAGGTAGATCCATAAGAGAAGGAAATTGGGTGAGACAGAGAGGGACTGAAAGGGTCATTTTGCCTCTGTATTGCTCTTTAAGTAGGTGCATCTGGATCTGTACATGTAGCATGTGCATGCATGTCCTTTTCTGTGCACGTTTAGAGGTTGTTGGTAGGTAACCACCTTTCCTTTAGGCTAAACTCCAACCAGCTAATGCTGGAATATCTAATGCAACATGACAGTTAGCCTGGTCTGCCCAACTGTCTCTGTGCACAGTCTAAATAGCCCTGGCAACTAAAACCAAAGCATCTCCCCACAAGATCACAGGACAATTTTTACAGTTCAGGAAAATGAAACCAGCCGTTTTGCAGAAGTATATGATCTCTGAAATAACTTTCAGTGGGGTCACCGCTATAGCAGTGACTTCTTTCTGCTTTATACCTTAGTGAATTTGCACTTGAAGCAGCTGAGGTGAGCTGGGGAGTGCAGCGTTACCGTGTAGCTGTGAGCAGAATGACCCAGTTGGAGACCAATAGCGCTCTGAGAAGAGACTTATTTTTAAATGTAAGTCAGTTTTACTGTATAATTAGGAGTATGACTTAGGATAGACCAGAACAGCTCAGTGGAGAGCAAAAAGCAGGATCACAGGAATCACACACACAATTAATAATGATACCTCCATTTGATTTTCTCTTATTTGCAATCACTCTCACTGCCTAGAATGCTATGCTGTTTTCACTCTCTCTCCCTCTCTCTCTCTCTCTCTCTCTCTCTCTCTCTCTCTCTCTCTCTCTCTCTCTCTCTCCTGGTGGATCCCATGGAGTGTTGTGCAAGGCGATGAGCTGTATGACAGAACAGCAGTAGACGAGGGCCAGAAACCAGCAGGTGGACTGCCAGGGCACAGCAGGGGTCATCTTTTCCTTCATCTGCAGCACACCGGTCCACCCCGATATCACCCCATAGTACCTTAATCTCCAGTGGACTTGCCCTTTCTTTCTTTGTCTGTCTATTTTTCAGTTTGTGCCTCTCTCCATTTTATCTCCAAAAACATGGACAAACAGAAAAAAGCACACGTGCAGCAGTGAGGGCAGGGCCTTTGTCCCAGGCAACCGGTTTGCTCTGTGTTACAGTTAAGACTTACATAAGCAAACATTCCAAGAGCAGCTGCATTCAAAACTGACTTCATGATGCATTTTCTCTTTTACACAATATGCACAATTTCACATAAATCTTTGCACATAGGTTACTGTAGATATTGCAAATACTACAAACACACAAAAACAAAAGTTTTTTCTTTAGACATTTGTGCAGTCTCACGCTGTCTTATCACTGTGTCTGATAGCAAGGCGTCACCAGAGGATGTTTCCTTGCCCTTGGTGCCTGTCTGGGCGAGACAGCTCTGACAAGGGCCCCGGATGTGAACTGAGGTGGAGGTGGGGAAAGCGACACAGATGGGAAATGAGGATGGATTGAGACAGAAAGGGAGAGAGGGATATTGGAGATGACGAGAAAGAAAGTGGAAGGGCAGGGAGGAAAAAGCAGAAAGGAAGGAAAAGTAGAGAGGAGCAAGAAAGAGTAAAGGGAATGTGGAGAGGGGTAGAAAGATAGAAAGATAGTAAGCAGAACCAATCTGGACAAGCTGGTGAAATGCTTGAAAGATGGCACGTGTGCAGACATGCGCACAGCAGGCCTTCTTGGAAAAGCACCAGCCTTCTTTCTCACTTCTTTCACTGATGTGTCTCATCACAGTCCCGCTTGGCTGCCCTGCTGCATCTGCCCACCCACCCACCACCAGTGCCACCAGTCAAACATGCTGCTGGTGGTGGTGCTTTTCTTAATGTGCACCCAACTTTGCTTGGAATGTGAATAGCACTGTATAGGCACCCACGTATTACACCTACAGGGCCTGCTCGCCCATGGAAACCCATGCCATGATGAAGCTCCCAGTTTTTGTGCTGATGTTAATGTCAGAGGAGGTCTGCAGTTGTTGAGTCAGCAGAATGTTGGCAATTTTTACACACTATGCACTTCAGAGCTTAACGACCCTGCTCTCTAACTTTATGTAGTTATTAAACACTTCTCCTCTCAAATAATACCACTCACGGTTCATTGTGGAATATCTAGGAGGCGAGAAATTTCATGAACTCACTTTTTGCAATGGTCTTGGATCACACTCAAATTCAGTGAGCTCTTTAGAATGACCCATTCTTTCACAAATGTGTGTAAAGGCTGACTGCATGGCTAGGTGCTCAATTTTATACACCTGTGATAATGGCACTGAAGTTAATGATACAGCTGTGGGGTGGTACTTTTTGTTCGTACATATATATACACTTCTAGAATATTACAAGTGCAGTCTACTCACTGCAGCTTTGATTCTCAAAGTTTGGAGTGGGCCCACCGCTGCGGCACAGAGCCCCTGCGGGAGGGACATGGATAACCAGGGTTAAAATACTGAGTGAAGCTTTGTTAAATGAATGATGTTTGCACGGAAAATAAACAGAGTTTGCTGACGCTTCTGTGTTGACCTTTAGTTCTATCAAATTCAGCTGATAAAAATTTGGGAGTGTGAAGTTGGGAATTCCAGAAAGAAATTTGAGAATCATTGGTCGAGTGAGAGAGAAAACTAACCAGAAACCAACATTTCAGTTTACAGAAAGCATAGAAGAGAGGGCTCTGCAGTCCATTTAGTACCTCGTGTTTAAGCTAGTGAATAACTGGCTATTCATAGAAGCAGGAAACCAACTTTTGATGAGTCACTGTTACTTCCTAAAGAACTAAAAGCAGGCCTAGTGCAATTCATGATCTTCTAATTATCCACACATGCACCAGGGCATGAAACCTGAAATGCAAAACAGGAAAAAAATGCTCAGTTTGTTGAGAATTAGATAACTTTCATTTCTCTGTATTATTACAGAGAGGGTTCTCTATTACAGGGAACATTTCTAGCCATATTTTCTTTCCATCGGGATGAGTCATAATTAGGCAGTGAAAAGCCTCGACTATCTTGTTTAGTTACGCTTTCTGCGCAGAGCCACGTCAGACACCACTTGTCACTCAGCTGCTGGGACTGTCAGAAATATTCACAAGACTCAGATGTGCTTGTCTGGAGGACGTTTCAGTGAAACAAACACTTAAATAGAACACCTGTGGTGCCTTAATCAGCTTACAGTAATACGAAGCCAGACAGGTCAATGTGGCAGGAATCCAGTGTGGGGTTCACCTCATTCAAACTCAGCCTCATACCGTAATGCTGCTCACCGTTGAGGAATCATACAAATTTGCACAAGCAGTGCCGTGCGGAACCTACTGCATCTGCTATTTGTGAGCTAGTGTGTGTGTGTGTGTGTGTGTGTATTGCCCAAACACGCACATACACTATGATCTCTTTTCTTTCCTGTAGGCACAACAAGATTATGTTGTCTATGGAAACACTATTTAGTCACCCCATCACTAACACCCTAAACACAGCCTTACAAAACTGCACAACCAGCAGCCAAGAAGAGTGTCACTTTATTAAATGATGGATTACTGAGATTATTCATGTTTTCACTGCACATATTAATGACACATTAATGCATTACTAATCTATAATAGACTGCACGCTTTTATGAAATATATCTAAGAGAACGGGGCAAGTTAAACTGTGATTAAAAAAATAGCAGTTGGGGTAGGTGTTCTGGAAAGTATATGAACAGAGTCAGCATTGGGATAACAGGAGGTGTTCCATTTTGTTTTTCTACTCCTTTAACTGACACTGCATGAAAATCCTTCTCACACCTCCCACCACACTGCTAGCTAACCGATATCCACAGCGTGA
This sequence comes from Rhamphochromis sp. 'chilingali', assembly GCF_963969265.1. Classification (NCBI taxonomy): domain Eukaryota; kingdom Metazoa; phylum Chordata; class Actinopteri; order Cichliformes; family Cichlidae; genus Rhamphochromis; species Rhamphochromis sp. 'chilingali'. The sequence continues at coordinate 20,486,414 of NC_137935.1, read as the reverse complement.
AACTATTGAGCGGATGAGAAGCAAACTGATATGAGCTCTTCATTAAACCTGTGCTAATGCCGCAAATATGTTTTGGCGTTATGACAATTCTCAAAGCAAAGTTGTTGCATGTGCTACGGCAATCAGTAGTTGTGATGTAACTTTTATTTTTTTTTATTTGTAATCATTGCTAATGGCTTTTCAGTAAAAACATTACTGCATTTAGAGGGAAATTTTAGACAAAAGTATGGTTGTGGAATACCATACTGAGTCACAAGGGTACAAAAATGCTCTTGTACCCTTATGTCATGTGTCCAAGTAAAATTACTGCTAAGCCACAAGCTTTTCTCCACATGTGTCTTTCTTCTGTCTAGCTGCATGTCTGGGCACATCACAGAAAGGCCTGACCCACCCAAGTCTGGATCTGACTGCCTACATGACTGCTTTCCTGAAGGGTGTGAAGGGGTAGAGAGGGGTTTGGGCTAATGGAGGGAAGAGGAGATGGAAGGCACAAGGGAGGGAGGGATCTGTGAAGGTAGGGAAAATGTGGGTCAACACAGTCAAAGCCCTTTCACATGTTCCAGTCAGCTGGAATCTCGCCTCCAGTCCAAACCAGAATGTTATGTAAGAGGTTATTGATCTGCGAGAGTGCATGTCGGAAAGCAGAGTGCCAGTCGGGGCTGAGGCAGCTCTTTGGTCTCTCCACTGCAATGCTATGACATGGTGTCAGAGTATTGCTGGCACAAACTGATCCAGTGAATATCAGATTTGTAGCTAGTATGAAACAAGAGATTTGGCTGATATTTAACCTGCTCGTGTGAAAGCGCAGGTCTTGTCACCGTGATACTGAGAAATAAAAAGTGCCTGAGAGCGGTCTGTCAGCTCCAATAGCTACCACTCGTCGCTAACATGTCTTCACTCAAAGTCCCCCTTTCGGAGTGATGTCATCAGTTTCAGCAGCCACGGTTCTGCCAACCTGTCTCCATCTATTAGCTTCAGCAGTTCACATTTGGTCTTCTTTTTCTTTTTTTTAGAAAGCGAGGAGCGCCTTTTACTTACTATCATGGTTATTCATGCCAAGCATCAGATAAATAAGGCCGTTTGGAAAGAACAGAAGTTGGATCAGACTGTCTGAGGATAATGTGTTCCTTTTAAACCAGCAAGGCTAATCATATCAGTAAGTAGGCCTTGGCCCTGGATGTGGCAATCAAGATAAACCTTGTGGAAATGCTGTTCTCCAAGAATTCAGGCACGGCTGCACATTGCCATGGCTTTTTTGTCCTCACATGCAAAAGGATCAGAGTTCCCTGCATGCCGTGGGGAATAGTAGCTAATGAGTAGGAGAGTGACGTAACAAGTGACACATGGACCAACGTAACCTTTTACACTTAAAAAAAAAGTGTTATAATTGCTGCTGAGCGGTTACTGTCAGCTGTTATTGAGCATAAAAAAAATCCTCTGTGTAGTTTCCTGGTTGCAGTTACACGCATGAATGTGGCTGACATCACACCCTGAACCAGCTTATGAAACTGGAGGATGTGGATCACATGAATCAATAAGGAAACAGCTGATTCCTGTTTCTGGCTTGAGCTCCGAATAAAGTAGGTGATTCCGAAAAGGGTTCAGGGTTCAAGTGAGAACATTTCCTGGAACAAACAAGTTTAATGTGGAGAGGTGGAGAGGGCAGTGTTCACAGTACACTGACAGCACAGAGCACAACAACTAAAGATAGGGGTGCTCAAGGAACATGACACTTTGGTCCAATGTCTAATCTACTGGGAGAGGAATCGCTTTATCTACAGTTCTAATGATTTTAATGCAGAGACTGTATGTTCACCTGGTAGGATGAGTAAAAAATAAATATTCTGTGAATATAGGTATTACCCCTTTAGCATTACTTTAGCCTGCCCATTGTAAATCCACTGACCCCACCAACCAACTATTTTGTGAGAAACAAAAAGCTATGACTTGCCTTTAGTGGGAATCACATTGTACTTATAAATATAGGATGACTGATGTGATTACTTCTTCCAACAAACGGTCCTTCACACAGTCACTGAGATAGACATCACTGTTCTGCCTAATCACATTTTATGTATGTGACTAAAGACTGCCCACATACATAGCCAAGCGAACCCGTAGGTGTCATGTGCAATGGAGGCAAATTTTAATTCCTGTCTACAAGATATGACTCAAGAATGAAGTATCATATGTATGAAGAGCAGTCCTCTTCACCAAAGAACCAAAAAGGCATCTGATTAAAACTTCACCCTTTTCCTTCTCATCTCAAGCCTCATCTTCTGAACAGTTCTGTCTCTAATATACGAAAATATGTATAAACAGGCTGCCAACTGATTAGATATGCGACTCTCTCCTCTCTGGACAGCTCACAATGAGCCAGCTAAACGAAAGCAGCTGGTTATAAGCTAACCTTATGCCAGGTAATATTAACTTTCCCTGATAAACAGTTTGATTACATTCTTACATCCTATGAGAGTTTATTTGCTAAGTGTCCGCGTCCTACAGTTCAATTCAATTCAATTTTATTTATAAAACACCAAATCACAATAACAGTCGCCTCAAGGCACTTTATATTGTATGGTATACCCTACAATAATACATACAGAGAAAAACCCAAGAATCATATGACCCCCTGTTAGCAAGCACTTTGGTGACAGTGGGAAGGAAAAACTCCCTTTTAACAGGAAGAAACCTCCGGAAGAACCAGGCTCAGGGAGGGGTGGCCATCTGCCATGACCAGGGTGAGAGAAGAAAGACAGGAGAGAAGAGAGGCAGAGATTAATAACAAGTATGATTCAGTGCAGAGAAGTCTATTATCACACTTACAGTGTTAGAACATTTCATTAGCGCTGGGTAGTAGCAGCTAACAAAGGCTAACAATAGCAAACACAGCAGCTAACAGATGCAGCATAGCTTACTCGCAGAAAGGATATCCTCAATCCGCAACACCTAACCTCAGTAATGAGTTATCAGACAGAAGTGAACTTCACTCACTCATCATCTTGTGCTGGACTAATTTCACAAAAAATGTTGATCATACTGAATAAAAAATTTAGTCCGTTTTTAAAATCTTGGTTATACTTTGGTTCTAAACAGAGTATTATCTGGGTAAGAAACAGCGCATGATCACACTCCTCAGATAGGCTTTTTTTTGCAACCAAACCGATGACCATTGAAATGTTCACCTCAAGACTTCAAAATGTTATTTTAGAAACCAATGAGTGATGTCACAGTATGCACCAACTTTTTACTATGAGTCACATCAAAAACAGCCATTCTGTCAGATGCTTCTGGAGCTGTAAGCACCAGCTGTCTTTTGGCAGCCTTTCCATGATGCACCTACTGCAATGGAAGGGTCGTCTTCTAAAGTTTCATTAGATGGATTTAATGCAAGTGGTGGTGGAGTGACAGCTGATTTAGACCTCTGCAGTGCCGTTTTGTAGAGCCCACAGCAAAACCTAACTGGCCAGTGCCATTACCAACATATTTGTCTCTAAAGTCTTTCTACTTCTTTATACATTCCCTCAAATTACCTACAGGAATTTACTGATTATTTTCTACAGTCAATGGTTTCACCTGGTAGAGCAGCGACATTGATCATTTTATTAAAGATGAAAGAATTTAGACAGTTTTTAATTCTCAGTGATGCTGCATTGTTTGTTTGGACCTGGAAATGGCTTAAAGACTTAAAGACCAGAATAGGTTTCAGAGGGGTTTGCAGTTACAGTCTACAGTGTAGATTTAACACAGAAGTATAAATTCCCTGTTAGTCAAAGGTTTGTCATCGTCACTTCTGTCCCATTTAAGAGTTTTGTGCTTTGAACTGCAAAAATGCTTTCTGATCTTAATTGTAATCTCTATCAGCAAAGGATTATGTCTCGTATTGTCAGAGTAAAACTATATAACATGAAGTTGTGAACTATGCCTTTAAGAGGCCCATTGTCCTTTTGCAGTTATAGCTGGGATACTGGAAGTAACTGCACTTACTGAATTACTGTTAGAAACTGTTCCACAGTTCACACATACACACACAAATATATATGAATTTGACCCCGTGTCTTGTCACTGAGGTGTGCCCTGCCACGACAACAAATACAGGCCTGATCAGAACAATACTCAGGAGTATTCTTCTCCTCTGGCCTAATGGAAGTTTCCACTCCTGCTCACTGATCTGAATACTGCACAATACTTCTCCCTGTTACAGAGCAGAGAGGAAGAAGGAACAGTGCCTGACTGAATCATAATGTGGGTCATTCAATCTATAACAGAGTTGAAAGAGCCAACTCATTATCAGCTGTGAATCTTTATGCGAGCGTGAGGATGACTTGCCTGGTCATATTTGAGGAAACAGATTATAGGGAAGCAGAGGGTGAATTAGATTCTTACTGCGGGAAATGAAAACCACCTTTAGAGAGTAATGCTCCAGAGAGTGACTTAAAATACAAACTAGGTCAAAACTAAATTAACAAATTTCATGACATGTGGTCCATTCGTAGGAATTATTGCTGCAAGTGTATCACACTGAAGATAGGTGAACAACAAGTTTATGCGCTAAAGTCTACTTCTTTATTCCTGCTTTAAAAGAAATACAACAATATAGATTTTTCTGACAATTTTTCAGACTGTTTACTTTTATAATTGATGACCATGTTACAGGTGCTGCCTTTTTAAAAAAAAAAAAATCAAGGAATATTTGGTAATATATAAATCACAAGTAAATATACAGTAGGCATTTTCCATAATTTAGTTTCATTAGTTGTGGATTCTGGTATTCGGTGCTTTTTCAGAAAGGTGGGTGTACGTCTCCAGTGCAATGTTTTTCTTTACTAACAACCTTGCAGAACAGCACGGGCCACATACTTTCAGGATCTGTACCAGAGAGAGTGAACACTTGGGCAGTATTTAAGTACATTTTTCACCTTCCTTTGGAGGGCCTGAAGTCTGCATGCTGGCCCTTTAAAGCACTGCAAAGTAACATCTCACACGCACCCAACTTTGCTGAGTCATTGGGTTCAGACTGCTTTTGTAACCTCCACCCAGCAGGGCTTCTCATTGGCTTCAGTCTCCACACGGCACTCCACGTGGTTGGCTGCCAGCACTACTAATCAGTTTCTTTTCGCCAGAAGCCTTTCTTAAAGCGGCAGAGGTACTCCCCTCGTTCCCCTGTGACTGATGCATAACTGACATCTGTTTGAGAGGAACAGATCCCAGAACTCCACAGTAATTTAGCTTTGGGAAGCTTGGGAAGAGGGAAGCTGTGTGGTAAAGATGAGGCATTAGGTGGTGAAGCACTGGGAGAAAAAAATCAGGGACTGGGGAGGAGTCAGCATCGCGGCATAAAGACAGATTAATACGTGACACCTTTGACATTTAACCAACCAACAGTGAGGTCAATGACTACTAAAATAGTTTTATTGAGTCATTATATATAATATAAAACTAAAAAAAAGGGATGCAACACCTGTAAAAGTGATACCTGGTGCTCCAGCTCTGCTGACACTTTGATTCAAAGAGTAAACTGTACTGCTGATATGGACGTGGAACAATTTTTTTTATAATTGTAACCAACTGATTTAAAATATGACAGTGTGTCACATTTTCATGACACCTTGCTGGCTCTAAGACAAATGATCTGTCAATGGGACCTTGAAAAGAGAAATGTACAGTAGGCCAGTGTAGTCATTTCTATGGGATTTAATGTGCAGAACATGCAAACCAACCTTTGAATCTACTGTCTACAACAGTATAACGACATGAGAAAGTATTAAACAAAGCCAAATGTATTAACAGTTAAACAGCATTTGGTTTGTTCACAACAGAACCTTTCACGTGCTAATGTTTGTACCGTATGCATGAAGAAATGCTGCCGTTTGGCAATACTGTAAAGCAGTAACCTCAAACTCAGCACTTAGGGCCCAGCTATACACACTCCAAGTTTTAAGTGGATCAAATGAATGGCTGACGAGACAGGTGAAGAACACAAAGGTACCATTTACCATTCTAACTCCATGTTCTCCACAGAGCGATACCTACTGATTACAGCAATCTCCTGTATTTTCATCTAGAGTCACTCTAATAGTGGTATTTTTGGTTTGCAACAGAGATCTGTTAGATCAGTTGCCATTAAATCGGTGGAGGAAATTCATGCTGGCCACATAAATTCTACCATATTTTAGCACCATCATCAAGTCACATATTTATTTGTACAAAACCAAAACCCAGCTAAGGTGATGCCATTTGCATTACATTTAGTTGCATGACTGAATGTTAGCATACTACCATGACTAGCACAGATGGCAAACATGGACAGCACTGTTCCTGCTAAAGGAACCGTCATTGTGACTTTAAAGTCTTCCATTGCAACTGACTTAAAGGATTTTAACATCAATCACACTATTATGTAACAACTGAGCAATAATACAAACACAAATCAGTGAAATAATAACATTATCATGCTATAGTTACCTGGATCATTCTGCTATATAACTGATGCACAGTTTTGTGAACAATAATGCTTTGATTCTGAATGAGAGCGATTGCTTGTTTCCCTGCAGTCTCTCTCTCTTTAAACCCTCTGACTCATAGATTCAGGCTCTCAATTTCATCTGGAAGACAGTCTTGCTCGCCCAAAGCAGAAAAGTCCCTCCCCTCCACCTGTTGATGTGAGTGACTATACGCAGTGTTCTGCTTTGAAAAGCAATTACTTGGCTTGAAGAGTCCCCAGATTGCCTCCTTGTCTGGCAGAGGTGCCTATTTCTTCTTGAAATCTGTTTAACACAGGTGTTTATGTACTTCCCTTGCAAGACCACAACTAAAGAAAAGAGGAGGCCGGTCAGAGACAGTAGACAGGAGGACGTAGATTATTCATATGAGAAAGGCGATAGCGTCACAGCAAATCACCGTAATGTTCTCATGTCTGTGCTGTGTGGTTCTGAGAAACAGGAAGTAGCAGCATTATTATTTTTTTCTTTTTTTGCTTAAAGACGTCAGAGGTTAGTCAGATGATGCAGGTCCTTTTTTCATTGTCACAAACAATGCTGATTCAGTCAAGCTCAAAATTCATAAAGTAACAGAGCATATGTTAGAGCTTGAGAGACAAATAGATTTTGTTTGTCATTGTTTGTCAAAAGTCATCAGAAAGAAATTACCTGGCTCAGAGTAGCGCAACAAAGGTACAGTATGTTGAGGTCATAAGAAATACAGAACACTGAATAAATAAGCAAGAAAAATATATGCAAATGTGTATAATTTATAAAAAATATAAGTTATAAAGTAGATAGACGACATTTATTTGATTTAGGTTACATGCAACAAGTTATTAAAGAATAGCAGGATGAAGGAAGGACATGACATAAAAATGACATAATGACATAAGTGTTCATATTCTTCTTCTTCTACTAATCACATAAAAGCACTTGCTTTTATGTGATTAGTATAAAGCTCAGCTCAGAAAAACAGTCATGATTGTTACCTGTGGTGTGGCTTTATGTGCAGTTCCGTGTTTACTTACCAGTAACGTTTTCACACCAGTTTCATGGCTTAGCAGCCAAGATGTGTTTGTGTGTCTGAATACAGACTCGAAGGCACAACCTGCCGTGATGGGTTTAAATAAACTGGCAAAATATGAAGAAAAGGCAAAAAGAAAAACTGTCAGTGTTTGCTACCAGAGGTAAGAGACACTTCACAGTGTGGACTGAGACCATGTGAAAAGACTGAGGGCAGGAAGGATTGGTTTCCTGAGTGATGTGTGGATGTGGAGCATTTCTGTCCAGCTTTGTGAATGCACCAACATAAATTCAGTCAAGGGATAAAAAGCTGTGTCACTGAAGCAGCACTGTGCTGCTCCACTGTTACAGCAAAAGGGTCGGCAGGTTGTTGCCTTCGATCTGTATAACCCCACTTCTCTGAGCCTCAGCACAAAGAAGATTTCTGACATGACTGTAAACGTGAGCATTCCTCTGTTTGTTCAGTGACAGGTAAAACCAGGTAAAGGCTCACTCCTAAAATCCATGATAACATAGAACGGGATGCCAGTGCAGCATGAGCACACAAGTCCCAGTGCATTAAAAAGTCAAGAGCGAATTCACTTAAGATTTGGTTCTTCTCATGCGTGCACTGCAGTGGCTTGAAAGACTTCAGGTATCTTCAATTATGCATGTCCACGGCTTGTTTGTATCAAAGACTCTCTATACCCTCTTTTGTATTTAAGGAACAAATAAGCCTTTCATACTGTACCCAGACAGTAGCTAAGGCTCTCAACAAACTTATGTAAATGACATCATCTGCATTTTAATTTCACCTTCAGCCCTCGAGAGAGAGAGTTGCTTCCACAGCTGCCACACAAATGTTTCTTTTTTTCTTTCTTTCTTTTTTTTTATCCCATTTGAAGGGAAAATGTTGCACATTCCATTCTCTTTTCCAAATGTGGAATTGTGACTTCAACAAGCAAGCCTCCAATTGAGGTTTTTTGTCCACGAGAAGTGCAATCACTTATTTGGCAGTAGAGCCAGATTCCTGCTCAATTCAAAACCACAGGAATGCTGTGTTTGCTTAAAAAAAAGAGAACACTGGACAACATTTTCTTTGGAGGTTTCGTTTGTTTCAATGTCAGTTTTGCGTATTTTCTGTACAGAGACTTCTTATAGGACTGCCTGGATATGAAACATAAGGAAAGGGGTTGGGCAGTGGGGGGGGAAGCGTGGCGAGTACCATTTCACTGCCTCATTTATTTAAGGGACATTATATCAACACCGCAATAACTGCCAGAAGTTCAAGCCAATAAACTCAAGTGGTAATTCTGGTGTCTTATGGGAACACATAAAATAACACATTGCACAATAAAACCCCAAATCTAAAGGCATTTTAAATGCATATGCAAGTACAACGCTTTCAGTTGCAGAAACCAGCGTTAACTACATGGTGAAATTGTCATTCTCCACTCAAATCAGCTTGTCATTCTATAGTAATAAGTGTCTTCATGCAACAGACCTGATGCATGACCCTATTAACCTTGAATCGGACACGTGACAGCCTGAGAGTATGAGTATGCACATGTATATATACGAATAATGCTATATGATGGAAAGATATCTGACTTGTATAAACAACCGTGACTCTGGCACTTGGTGTGACACACATGCTGAAAATAACAGTAATTACCACTTGACTTTATGAAGTGCGGATTGGTAACCTGTCATCAGCTACAGTAAGAAGTAAGTGATAACATTTTGTTTCTCCGCTTGTCTATAATTTCAATTTCATCTATGGCTTAGTGGCGTAAAAAAAAGTTCCTCGCAGTTCACACATAATACTTACCAACACCTAATAGGTCCGAGGATAAAACGCCTCCCATGGGCGGCTGTAATGTCATTGGCCGCTGTCTCTAGCGCCCGCCTTAGTTCTCACAGAGATTTGTGTTGCTATTGGTCGAAGAGCCTGACCGTCATCGTACGTACACCGTGGTCATCAGAGGTGAGTTTTCCGGTTCTTGTCTGATTGGTCGCTGGCTGGTGTTGACGTCACGACCCTGCCAGCTGATCGGAGTGAGAAGCCGGTTTGAAGAACGGAGTTGGACCGGAGAGAGAGACCGGGGAGGAACCTCGAGGAGCAGCGAGAAGCATGGGGTGGGACCGGACAACCGGATACACAGATTGGATCGGGTTTTTGGTGTTTTATTTTTTTGTTACAGGTTTAAACGTTAACACAGGAGTGCAAAAAGCGACCGTTTTATCAGGTTAAAGTTGAGGGCTTTCGCGTCACGTCGAAACCTCTGGAAGTGTCACAAAATTGATTGAGAGTTAAGGTGTGGCTGATGGTTTCTGTAAGGCTTCTGCGCTGACAGAAAAGCAGAAAAACCGAGTGATTCCACTCGAGAGTACTCAGTCAGGAGGTGGGGAGGGCTGAGAGTACACATCTACCAGTCGTTTTCATTAAGGATTATATTACATAACAAATGTAATGCCATTTGATTTGCGCACCTTTTCGCTTAAATCTCCCACGGTGGCCGCGATTGATTTGAGACCGTTGCGCAGTTAAGGAGTTTTTTTGGAGGGTTTGGGGTTTTTTTCCCCGAGCGGGTCGTTCTGGTTTCATAAGTCTGAGAAACGTAACGGACGTGGCAACTTTACAGTAGCCAGCCCCGCTAAATGCCACAGGCGAACTGGGCGTGTGGGGAGGAGGATGAGGTGGAAGGGCGAGGAGGGGGTGAGGGAACAGTCCGAACAGAGTCTAATAATCCTCAAATCTCCCCCAAGCACGGCGCAAATTGCGCATATTTGTCACATTACCGCCACATTGACGCGCACCTCGGCGGAACCAGAGGATTGAGCTGAACTAAAGTAAGTGCGACTGTCAGATACGTTTTTTGCAAACTTTTTTTTTCAGGCGGAGGTGACATTTAGAGGCTACAACCATTAAAGGCATTTCATCGGGTTTTATTGTCTTGTCAGTAGGAAATGAAGACACGTAACCACGTAATTTCAAGCCACTGAAGGTGGTTTCTCGGTTGGTGACGCCTGTTTTTATATATATATATATATATATATATATATATATATATATATATATATATATATATATATATATATATATATATATATACTGTAGTTGTTCGTGACACAGCCCAAGGATAGACTGCGATGGAGCGGGTGTGTCTTTGCCAAGCCTGACGTTTGTCCGCTGGATAGACAGATCTACTGCTGGAGAGGAGATGAAATATACGAGTTGCTCTTTATGTTACAGTAGTCTGTTTGACTTGTCAAAGACAACCGAGGAGTCATTCTTCGGTATTATAATGCGTTTATATCACAATAACGCGATCGTAATTGAGTGCACAGGCAGTCTGACCCCGTGTAGTCTAATTAAGATAAGCTTTAAGTCCAGGGGAAAGAGTGAATTCCTCAAGGCCCCACCCTTTGCAGCTCAACATGGATGTGAAGAGTAACCCCACCACCACCACCTCTCTCTCCCTCCCTCCTTCCCTGAGCGTCATTCATTTCCCCGTTCAAGCTTGTATTGTGCTGTTTTCCCCCCCTCTTCAGTATCTCCAGGTGTCCACGGTAGATCTTCTTGTTTTAAATCGACTTTTTGAGCATCACGGTTGGTTCTTCTTCCAGGATTGTCCAGAGGTTTTAATAAATTGAGGTAAGACTGGACTGTTTGAGAGTCAACCTGTGGAATTCTCGAGTTTGTCATGAAGTCATGTAGCCTATCCATTGTGACATGTCTGGGCGTAAGGAGGTTTTTATCTGTCAAGACTTTTTTCTTTCTTTCCTTCTTTCTTGTTGCTCGCTTCCCTTTTTTTCCTGGCATCTCTGACTCTCAACCTGTGACCATCAACCTGTTGCAAGTTTAGCCATTCTCTGTACTCTGACCTCCATTTTCAAAGAATTCTAGTGGCAGGGATTATGTAATCTTAAAGGCTGTCTTCACAGTCCTACTTTTGGTTAATCTAATCTCAAACATTTGAGCATTCAGGATGGCAGCGTGGTTAAAGAGCTGTCCTTTCAAACCTCATATTCTTCAGTGGAAAACTGTGGTGTCTGGTTATAATTTGATAAAGACTGGGTACTGAGCTGTAATCCATGAGCCAGTGGCTTTTTCCACCTGCATCCAATCTGTGCCGGCTACGCGACAGCTCAGACCTCGTCGTCCCTGATCTTTGCGAGGCTTAGAACTCCCGATGCATCACTTGACCTCGTGCAAATCACGGCCACTTCTGATGGCGGATGGCTTGCCTTTTTTTTTTTCGCTGCTTATGCTACACACAGCCTGCTCCAATGCTGACAACCTCATCTAGTCGAATTACATATTATAAGAATGTTATTCATCCAGTTATATACTGTGTCTTAGAGTAAATGTTTTTATCAGGGTGGAGATGCTCCGGAAATGCTTGTTAGTTGCGTCAGCCTGTCTTTTCCCCAGGAGTAGCCAGTCCTGCTGTAACTATCCTCCCTTTGCCTATGAACAGTGAATTATACATGAAGCTACAGGCAGGGCCAGAGTCCAGTGCCACTGGACACATCTTGATTTGAGGACGCAACCATTTGAATGCCAAGACTTGGGGCAAAATTTTACTTACTGTAATAGTTCCAGTGCATGTCGCACCCACACTTTGGGAAGGAAGTGCCGTGCTGGAACTAGTTTCACATATAGGAGCGTGATAATGTATTTACAAGGCCTCAATGACCTCAGTTACAATGACTCATTGTGAGTGTTTTTAACATTAGTACCCAAAAAGGATGTGAAAATGTTTTTATTGTTAGAAGAGTCACACTGAAGTCAGGAGACTGCATAAAGTATGGCCCAGACTCGAAGTTCACATGAAGTAGCTTACCTGACAGGCTCTGTAGTCAGTTAATAATCATTTTGGGGAATATTTGTGAAGAATTAAACTGTTGTTTCGATGACAACCTTGTTTTTTCTGCCCTCTTTCTCCCTTTTCTCCCCTTTGCCATCCTGTATGAATGTTTGCTTTGTCTGAGCTCTGATCGTTTAGCTGCTTTGGATTTACCTATGTCTGTGTGCCTTAGTGGTTAGCCAGCACAGTCATTATTTCCTAGATTTGATTAATACAGCCGTCCAGCCATGACGTCTGTTACTCCACTCCTCAGAAACGACACGTAACAGGGAGACAGACAGGATCTGATGTGTGTGCCAGTAATTTTTTTTTTTTTTTTTTTTTACGATCTTTAATCTAGAGTCAAATGATAGGTCAATGTGAAAGTCAGTATTTTGGGCGCATATGAAAGCATTTATCTTTGCATATTTGTCATATTTTATGAAACTGTGTGTATGCTTGTGGTTTGGTAAACTGGGAGGGGTTTGCCTGACAAGCAGGCCTTTACTTTCCAAAATGCCCACAGACAGATCTATAAACGCTTTGCATCACCCGCGTTCTTGACGCGAAAACTAATAATAAAAAATGTTATTTGATGAGTCACTCGTCCTCTGCTTACTTATGAGTGACCGGCCCATCAAGTGACTTGTGTAACTGGGCAGGTCTGACTTTTTTTGTCGCTGAAGGCCGATCAAAGAGGGGAGGATCTGCGGTGGACTTGTGGTAGCTGCAGTAAGGTTGCGCATTTTTATGGCCACGCCCAGACAACCTCAGCGGGCTAACTGTGACTAGCTCAGAGTAATTTATGACAGACCTTATGGTAAATGTCGCATATGCAATTTTAAGAGGGTAACAAGTGTAGAAATTGTAAGTGGGTTGAAAGAGTGAGTGTCTGGGGATGTTTAAGAGAACAGGTGTTGCCATGCTGTACGTAGGTGCGGATATGTATGGTCTGATTGAAGGACAGATGCACTCTCTTTCTCTGATTGCATGTGCACACATGCACTGCACCAGGATGTGTGGGTGTATGCAGCATGCTGAAGTCTGGCATAGAGTAGTTGATGATGCAGCTTTACCAGTATTCCAAACATGTCCCAGAATAATATTTTAACTGCCTCATATGGAGAGATGTCCACTGCTCTTCGGTGTGTGGTTTACCTGATGGGGCCTAGACTTACATGTACGACACAAACACAAGTACCTGCTCACTGGATCTCTACAAAATTCATAAAACTAGTAGTTTTGTCTGTGTGTGCAGAAATATGCAAACTTACTTTAGGTCACCTAGTAAGTTAGAAATACTAAGCTCAATCTTTTTAAGCTTAAGATGGATGCTCATCCATGATGTGTGTGTGTTTCTTCACATAGGGAATTCTTGCATAAATGGTTTCTAGATTCAGTTTGTCACTCTTTTCTGTAGGTGACCTAATTAAAGAATACGACCATTGTGCTATATAGCTTTAGCACACATAGAGGCGGATGTAGTAGCCCGAGGGATTAGATAAACTGCAAAAGAAACTACAGCCACCTTTGTGCAGAGAGCTAAACGAAACACCAGTGTGCGCTTGGGTTGGCCCATATATATCTCATATTTTGATTGAAGAGGTTTAATAAATTCCACCCTCATGCTAGCATAGGCTAGGCTAACCTAAAGCTGGGTTGAGATTATTTTAGGTTGAAGAAACGCAGTAGCACGCCTAGCTTTGGGCCCGTCTATGCAGGGCCAGCAATGAGGAGCAGTGGGCCTCTCAGCAGACCGGCTGGAATGTGAACCATATGTAAGAGGCATCCCAAGAATGTAACTCGGCCTCGCTGAACTGACCAACCTAAAGACGCTGTGGGAGCGCAGCAGGATAAGGAGGTAGAAAATGAGGAATGAGCAAGGAAAGCACGATAGAAATTGAAGCTCAGTAGATAGAAGACGAGAGGTGAAGGATGCGTAGAAGAAAAGCTTCAGGAAAAATGTGCTGCATGTTATTTATTAGACAAAAGGTTACTTTAAATCACATTCAATAAAAAAAAATTGGTGTGTATAAGATGGCACGGCAATGCATTTTAAAATTAGTCTACTTGCTGTGGTTGAAAAAAAAGAAGAAAACTAACTAGGAACAAACCATTTCTAAAGGTTATTATTTATTTTTTTGCCATTTTAGTTTATTTCTCAAATTTTGCATTTTGGTCAAACAAAACCATCTCAAGTTTTTGGATGTGTAAATGGCTCTTTTGGCAATTTTGCTTTGCCTAATAACACATTTATCGACAGATAATTAATGAATATAGATTTTATTTATGTATAGAGTGTGACTATATTTAGAAATCTAATCACTTCTTTGCGTCTCAGTCACAGCCCATGTGTGCTGTCTTGTTTGTGGGGATTAAAGAAAACACTGTAAGGAACTTGTAACTTGTCAATTTTTGCTCTTTTTCATTTGAAATGTAGACAGGAGGAAGAATTGATAGGAGAGTCAGGGAGCTGGAAACGTAACAGTGTCTTGCTTATTAAATGCCTCAAAATGCCATGATGCATGTAACTTGGATAAAAACCAACCAGCCTGAAACTAAATGGTCGTTTTTGAGTAAATGTGTCAGTAATTACAGTCTAGCGAGGCAGCCTACCCCATTAGTAGAGGCCTCATTTAAGACTTAAAGCTGCTGAATACTAATGTCATGTCTAATGTCTGTAGTAAACACCTGTACAGAGCAATAGGGGATGGGTGACTCTTGCAAATGAAACGTGGATGGGTGTTATCATGCAGGTTCAGAGCTGTGGTTCCTTCTTTCTGTGGTGTCAGAGCACCGTGATCTTCCAGCTCACTAACCCAGGGTGAATGCTGCTTTCTAGTCTCTGTTAGCTTAGCACACTGTGCTCTTAGGCTATTTGGGTACAGCTGGGGCCAGAATGGCAGGAAACACACTCACACACAGATACACACACTTATACAAACATTCTCATTTTTTTGAGTCTGGCACACCCCGGTCATGCCCCCTCTCTCTCTCTCTCTCAAACACACACACACACACTGTCACACATATGCACACACACCCTGCTTGATAGAGTGTGATGAGCTAGTAGTTAAATGGCTTTAATCTAATGGTTTTATCTATTTTCATCTAATGAAATATTAAAGTTATGATATCAGGACTTAGAGTTTTCCTTATGACATCTACCTTGTACAACATTAGTACTAAAACCCTTTGTTGCACTAATCTGTAGCTCAAGACAAAACATTAGACCGTTAGTACATTTTCATCTCTGCACAAATGCGAGCTGTAGGGTTAAAGGTCAAGCTATCATCACATGAGTGGCCAATCAAATTGACCCTGTGTCTTTTTAAAATGTATAAATGACTGAATAGAGAAGTGTCCACGTGAATGGCTTTTCCTTAATACTCCTTTAATAACCCTGTTGCACATCAACACATTAGAAACCATGTGAGCTAACGTAAAAAAAATCACGACATTAACGCCACTCGTTCCTTATGAGAATTAACAAATTAACGACAGGCTGCAAGCAATGCAGCTTGTTGGCATGGCTACTGCTAGCGGCGGTTAAGTCAACGCAGCACCCAGCAGTTCTGAATTAAACCACCCGGCCTGTCTTGGGAAATATCTGCAAGTAAATGATAACAAGAAGTCATTGCCAATCAGTAAGACAATGAGCCTCAAAAGTTACTAAAGTGCTGCTGTGTGTGACGGTACACAGCAATTCGTTTAGTTTATGAATCTGTGACAATTGGAGGCTGTGATGATGGTAGGAGGATGTTCTCCTGAAAAAGAAAAGCTCCGAGCAGCATTTTTTTAAAAACACATGACAATTAAATGTAACCCAGTTCATTTTTAATTCTGTGAACCGATCTTACAGCTAACTACGGCAAATGTGAACTTGCACAAAACTTGGAAACCTTAGGTGGCAAGTCAGAAGCCCAGAACAGAAAGAATATCAGACTTACACCCAAAAGTTTACCATAAACAGGTCTCCAAATTAAAGCTACTGTCGCTCTATATTTAAATAATGATTTCCTTTTTCAGGCTACTTCATGTTTCAGAGTATAATCATGTGTAAATACTAATACCAGAACTTTATTTCCTTCTTTTCCTTATTTGTGTTCAACCCACCAATCTCCATGTTTGGTGCCTTTTACAACTTCAGCTTTTCATCTTCTTTTATCTTCTTAATAGATTATTTCTGCCTTTATTGTAAAGCTGCTGAAGAAGTGATCTTGAAATGTGAAACGTTAAAAAAAAAAAAAGAGTCCCTCCTGCTCACAGCATTTTTGCCCATGTAGTTTAAACCCTATCCCCCTGAGCCATCGGGTCACCCCTGCTGTGTAGCTTCCTTATTAACTTGATGCAAGTTATAAATATCTTGTGATGCAAAGTTTTAGCTTGAAGGATGAAGCAATCACCTTGCATAACAACCTAGTATTATAACACCGGTAAGTCTCGCAGGTTCAAGAGTGCAGGGTCACAGGTCTGACCATTTAATGTGACATCTTTGTAAGCTGCAGAGCGCCGTGTGTCTGCTTGTCAAAGTAAATCTCACAGAATCGTTACCGAGATGTTATATGGCATATTTCAGTCTTCCGAACCCTTTTCTGCTCCTCTTTAGAGAGGATGGTTGGGATGAAGCGATGATACTGAGGAGATTCTCTGGATTCACACCGCGCATGGGCAGCTGCCACTTCTTATTCATTTACCCGACAGGCATTTTCTGTCTTTCAGCATGCTAACTAAACTGCTAGTTAGAGGGGGAGGGTGATAAGGGATATATATGTATATACGGAGAGAGACACAGGGAAGGGGTGAATTCATGGGAACTACAGAGTAAAAGATGGGCACAAACCGAAACATAGGGAGAAACAATGTAGTCTTTGACATACTTCGTCCCAGTTGTAGGAAGCGAGATGACAGCCAGAGGAAGCACACAAATCTTTTCTTTATGTTGGCTGTCTTTGCCCAGTGTTCACACCCCGACTTCCACCCCTCTGTTTCTGTCTCACTGTGTGAGGATCTTTCACTCAACTCTGTGTCTCCCGTTCTATTTCTTTTTTTATTTATTTACTTTTTTCCCCCAAAGGGTGATTCGATTTGACCCTCGGTGTCCTTCACAGGGATCTTGCATCAGATGTGCGCACACAGATTTGAAGTCACGCTGCATCACCGTCTCTCCGCGCACGGTAGAGGCGCCATATTCTGTGTATATATTCTGTGACGCATACCTCTGTTCTTGCTCGCAGACTGCCGTGTTCACATGCATTCCCGGCTCCAGATGCTCTCCATTAAACCCTGTAAGACACACACCGGGACTTCACTGGAAGGGCTGCTTCCTCTTCCTCTTTCCCACCTGCGGACTTCCTGTCAGTTGACATCACCTCTTCCTTAAAAAAATACCATACTCCGTTTGGAGGAAGTCAGCGCATTTCCAAGCTGTGCTCACTGGATGAATGAGGGTGGCAAATTTTTACAGCCACGTGGATAATAACTGTGGTATAATTGCTGTCAGGTTGGTGAATCTGTGGGGTCTTTTTGGTCCTTTTAGTGTGTGTGTGTGTGTGTGTGCATGCTTGTGCGTGTTACACCTATTGTTTCACGGGACATACTGTTAATGCTATGCAGCTGAACCAGATAGAACCTATGAGGAACATGTTAGCCTTTTATGGGGCTGTTTTCTACCAGCGGAAGGTGTTCCTCCACCCACAGCTGTAACTGGTTTCATTTTGAATCATTAATTCATATTCAGATAAACATCAGCCGTGGGCACAAAGAGTGATTACACAATATAGATCCACATGCACATGCAATTCACTCTCACACTGCAGTATCTAGTTGCATCTCATAATTTAAAGTCTGTGTGTGTTTCTGCACATAGGGAGAGTACTTCCATGGATCCCACCACACCCTCACCCACCTAGCCTCATGCATGTATTTGTTTACTTACTAAAATGCATTATACATATAAGTTATCCTCCTCCTGTACTCACCAAAGAAGATTCCAATCTTTCGTGGTGATTTTGATAACCCAGGAGCGCGAAGGAGAAAGGGCGCTAGTGTTAGCTTGCATCTCTTCCGGAATTACGCTTCAGTGGGATTTGTGTATGTGCGTGCTTGTTCATGGCTTTTGAAATTCTTTCCCCCTTCACTAATCCAATTCAGAGCTGTAGGAGGAAAGCACTGGAAAATATATTGATCCACTATTCACTTGAAAGCAATTTGTCATGGCCTTCAGAGAAGGATTAAGGGAGGTGGGGGTGCACATATGATCGAGTGCAGACCAGTCCAAACCGTGACAGTGATACAATAGGCCATCAGCGTGTGCACGTATAGGATGTTAGCGTGCACACTGGGGAATGCAAAATATCTTCAAACACCTTTTGTTCCTAATGGGTTGGCCTATTACCTTAAATGCACATTTTAAACTCTCAGATGACGGTTACAAACATGGACGTGTTTGAATGCCTGGGTGTAGTACGTGTGACTGACTGTATCTTACAAGAATGAGCTCAAGGTGGGCTGATTGAGAAATGCCAGACTGTGCATTACCTCTGCTGTTATTTATATGATAGATTATGAGGAAATTCTTCAACAGATACCAGTAAACACATGTTTCAGATCATTTTTGTGGCCTACGCTGACATTTCCAATGTTTGCTGCAGTAGAAATGGTAACTTCTTCTTTCAAAGCAACCTGCAGAGCATTCCTCTCAAAACTATGGTTAATTGTAGAGGACTGGCTCCCTGTAATAAAGAGCACAAGCAGTATTGTGACTTTTTTTTCAAGTATTACATTGTTATTTGGAGAGGAAAAAAACTGGACTTGAATGTGTGCAATTGTTATACTGGCAATGAACTAATTGTTCTGGGGTGTGCCGTGAGTTTGCTGTAATAAAACTAGCATTAGGGTTTCTGCCAGGACTGCCGCTTTCAACAGAAAATATTTTAGATGACTACGATACCAAAAAAGACGAGGGCTTGATCCTGCTTGTAAAATGGATATAGTTGATGCTTTTGGAGGACAGATAAGAGGCTTGCCAGAATCTGTTGCACAGCTGCTCATATCCTCAGCACAGGAAGCACCTGTATAAGATTCTCTTGCTTCATATAAAGAAAGCCTTCATGGTATACTTAGTTGTAGCATTAGGCTTCCACCTACATTGGACACAAAGTCTGCCTTAAATGCTTGTGTGGTGGTTTTTTGTATCCTATTTTAGCTTTTTTCTGTTTCGTCTTGCAGGAGAAACATTTAGCATCAATTCCCACTCGTACCCCTGACAGTAAAACTGTTCAAATACCACAATATGGACTAGATTCATTTTTTGCAATTCATTTTGCATAAGATATGGCATTTCTGGAATGATTCATGGGGCTTCCCATTCTTTGGTCTTGGCAGTATCATCATCCCGTATTGCCTTCTGGGATATGTTGTTGTTGGCTTGCTTTCATAGATTGAATCTAGTCTCTTTCCTCTTAGTCATACTTCCGCAATTAGATAGCATTCCAATTTACCAAAAAAGACCATTATAGCCTAAACCATACCCACAGCCAAATCCAAATAAGTGGGATTGTCTGGAAACAAACGAGGGTGAGCGCACCCTTTAATATCAGGTCACTTTTGTAAGAGGATGTCTACTTGGCAGTCGGCTGTGAGTTATTTTTAAATGTTTTTACAGTGACTTTACAATTTAAAGCGCGTTGGTTAATGTGTTACTTTTGTCGAGCCTCTGGACAGCTTCATATTTGCTCTAAGGCAAAGTTAACAATCGTGCCATCACTACTAAATACCCTTTTTGCCGAGTTTGTGTTCTCCATGGTTTTGTTTGCATTTTTAACCTAACAGGTATTTAGTCTGTCCATGTCTGTGCTGCCTCAGGAATAACCAAAAACACATGGGCTGGTTCGCTGCGCACGTCAACCTCAGAGTAATGTCACGATTTGGGGACAATGGGTCTTGATCTCAGAAGTTTAAGCTATCACTAGCTCACTGCCAACTCACTGCTTCTATCACTCGTGCACACATGCGCTGTGTGCCACTTGTGTGTATTTGCTTGTTTCTTCCTACACACTCCGAGGAGCCATTTTCACCCTGTTGCTTAGGCTTGCCGTAATTGTCCTGGGAATCGTCAGCTCTGGGTAATAAATCAGTCCTCTGGTACACTGTGTTCTCCACTCTGGTGTACGGGATGGCCTCTGCTTGCACGTGTAGTGCGCATACTTAGCATTTCATGAGTAGAGGGGAAAAAAACACAGCCGAGAAATAATGCGGTTTGAAAACTACACGAAGAACAAAGAAACTCCAGCTCTCTGTCACAACAGGCTCAACTTCATTTTCTTATTGCATGCAATTGATAAATAATGAGGATTTTTTTCTTCTCTTTCTTTTTTTGCACTTATTTTCTTCTTCCAGACTTCTTTCTTTCCTGTATGTTTCACATGTAGAAATATTAAACAGTGCTCTTTATCTTCCCCACTAAAGTGCTGCATTTAAAGCAAATGCTACAATTCTGGAAAAAAAAGTATTATTGCCATATATGCTTCTTTTGCACTTAATCCTTTGCACATTATGCTTATATCTGAACTGACAAGCTGCTAACGCCTAGTATATTGCCAGAGGGAGACTTGTTTCATTCTGTGTCACATCAGGGTTACTGCATGGTCACCAGTCTGATTTCTTGTAGCAGCGATGATCTCTGACCTTGTCGCCATTTGCTGCCATCTTTTCTCCATCCTGTTTTCATTATTTCATCTGTTTACATCTCCGTCCGTCCTTGCGTAAAACTCTAATCTTCTTACCAGTTCAAACACACTCCATAGGACACCAGGAGAAACTAATCTTCTCACTGTTAACAAAGTCCAGTGGTGGCATCAGGTGCCTTTTTGTAAATATGCTCACTGAGTACAAAAGAGGAAGCTTTTGCCCTGGATCTCATCTCCAATATTACGCACTCACAATGGATCCCTCTGGATTTAGTGCAAGTTCAAGGCCCACAGCAGATTCAGAATTCTCTCTCGATCTAGTCTCGGTGGAAGAGGACAATCTGGTCACACGGAGTGAGTGTGTGTGTTTTGTGTGTGAAGTCCAGAGCTTTCCAGTGTTGCTCAGAGCAGCGTGGGGTTCGCTGAGTTTCTATGGGTTGCTGGGTTCGCAGTGCCGCTGAGGGCTAGTTTGCCCAAAGTCCTGTCCTTGAACTGTGAAAGAATATGCTGCTAGGGAAAGGCTTTTCAGACTGACTGACTGCAATAGTTGAAGTCAGGCCAGCTGAATGGAAGCCAGGCAAGACAAATCCTGGGCTACTCCTAAGTATTACACTGTCGCCGGCTGAATGTGGATGTTTAAAGGGGAACATCCCATAAATGGTTTTCCTGTCACTTTAAATCTCTAACACTCAATAAAGTTTAACTTTAAAAAAATTACTTCATAGCAAAAACAAATAAAGGGGGGGGGGGGAAGCCGGTTCAAATCAGCGCTGTGCAGTCAATTCATTCAATCCTAAACTCACGTTTTTGGATGAAAATTTGTGGGGAGATCTTAAGGTGAAATAACAACATACTTGACATGTTGGTGAAGCAGTCACACACCCAGGGGAGTAGAATTGCCTGAACTGCGAGGAAAAATTCCTTCGCTCAGCCCTGTACGGCTGCTGTAAACTGAACTGCCCCACAGGACGAGAGCTGTTTTCTATCAGGAGTTCCAGGCTGTAACCAGAGGCCGAGCTATCTAGCTAGCAAAGACTTCTGTACTCAATTATAGCAAAAAGCAGAGAGAAGGCTAAAACAGTAGGCTGGTACTCCTGATGCAGGATAGCTTCGGGCACTTACACACACAGCGCTGTCGTTTACGTGCGCATGGACATTTTAACTCACCGCACCGCAATATTCACCAAAAAACGAAGAAAACATGCCTTTTTTCTACTTCTCCTTCTTTCTCTCTGGCATCTTTCTCTCTACCTCTTCACCTTTCTCCCACAAGATCCTCTTGAAGCCAGCACAGAAAGAAGCAGTTGTGTGGTGGTGTGCCAAGCAGCAACCACCACGACTGAAAGCTAAAGCCAGCGTGGATGGGCCTTAAGATGGAGTACAAATAGAGGTTACTAGATGCAGGCACCTAAAAAAACCCTCTAAAAACAAAGTCATTATTGCATCTGGTTGACTGAGAGGTATTTCATACTGTTAGCCTTATTTTCTCTAAGTTGGCAGAAGATTGACAATAAGTGAAATTATTTTAGCTATTTTTTTAAAATTTAGGACAAGTCAAAGGCTTAAAATGTCTTTCAGAAGGAACTATAGCTGACTTCACTGATGCTCTGCATATATTTCCCTTCAGGTTATGCTGTGTATCCGAATGTTGGATATAAGGTGCTCACTGGCTGACCTACAGCAGTTCTTCACTGGCAAGCTTTATGTCCTCATGTACCAGCTAAAGCTGCCAGCTGAAGAACTGTTGTGGTTGGCTATTCCCTGCACCGAAGACACTTCCACCCCCCCTCCTAGGAGTGACATGAAGATAACGAGACTAAAAATCCAGGCTCTGACCATCATACACATTTAAAAAAAAAACAGGATAGTCACTCAGGGTCTGAAAATCCTGTTACTTATGCAGCACGTTCATGTGACTGGATTCACACCGTGACACCTGCTGTATCATGTAACAATAATATTGCATCATGGAAGTCATCTGTCACTCAGGGTTAGTCTTCGTGATGGCTCTGCAGCTCAGCGTTTGTTTTTAATGACATGTTATTGTAAAGTTGTTGTACAGTATTGGCACAGCTGTAAGTTTCTCCTGGCTTGCATCAGCCCAAAGACACATTTTAGACGAGTCATTTTCTTCCACTTATTTCAGTTTAACTTTGAGTGTTTAAACAAACTCCCATGTGAAAAGCTCAGCAGCTGATGCTAATAAGACGGAAGGCTTGAGTATAATAAGCATTTACACATCCTACTTTATGTCTTTGTATTGATATTGTAGTAAAAAATAATAATTTATTGATTTATTGATTAGCATTCAAATATATCAGTGAATACAGAACAAAGATTACCACAAAGAATTAGTTTGTAGTAGGCTAGTGAGAGGAAAACGGAAACTGCCAACACTAAAATGTATTAAAAAAGTGTGACAGCTAAAGTTTGCTGCTGTTAAGTGTTTCCTCTCTAACAGCCGTAAGTGTCGAGAAAAGAACCCACATTTAAACCGGCAGCCCGACATCTTGCCTGTGACCTTCAGCAGCGATAAATCAAACTACAAGAGAAAGGGCAATGCCCAGAGCAGGATGTAAGACCAAATGTGTCCCTTTAAAAGCTGCCAGCCGGAGTCGAACAGAGGAAAGGAATGTTCTGGGGCCTTAGCAGAACCAGATGCCCGAGCTTGCTCTCCCTTGCACACATGCTCAGTGCTGCCTTCTCTCACTCCTCGAGCTCTTAGTTAACACCACAGATGGAACCACGAGCTGGCCAGACTCATTCGACAGCCTGTCTGAAGTGCATCTTCATCTCTATCAAATACCTTTAGAGTAGTCGGGCTTGTTCTTCCCAGTCTGTGCCCCAATCTCCTTATCTTCTTGTCCTTGTTCTTGGCAGACATTTTCTTCATCCCCACCACCCCCACAATCCTCCTTCACTTAAGTGACAGACACAAACACAGGAAACACTAACACGGGATTATTCCACTCTCCCTTCTGTACATCCTCTTCAGGTAACACTGTCATTATCCTGCGTCATAACTCTGCCTATAAGAGCCACACCTTGACCTTCCGTGCTGTCTAGGTTTCTTTCAGGTCAACGGCCGCTTGAGCCACGCCCGGGAAATTGTCCTTTGAGTGCGTTATCACGTAATGGAGGAACAGCTGCTCTAAGATGAATCCACCTCACCCATACAGGGTGTGACTTTATGCTATCTGGTACGGGTTTGATACTTGTACGTGTGTGAATCTTCCTCCTTCCTCTCTCCTTCTAATTCAGATGAATCTTAGCTGTGTCACAAGACTTGGGTGGCCTGGTACCTGAGCCAGCTGTTTTGCCAGCTGTGCAGGTCGAGAAAGCAGAAAAGCATTGCACAAAGAGATGAACAGACAGCTGCTGCAAACAGAGACATGGAAGAACATCATCCAAAGAGAACTGAATCAGTGCGGACAACATCAATAATATTATTTTATTAGCTCATAGTCATTTACAGCATGTAAGCCATTATGTTCTAAGTGAATTAAGATTGTATAATTTGTGCACTGCAGGAAACCTGAGTGCAGAATTTGTGTGTCTTGTGTTTATCTGTGTTCAGGTTCAGAAAACCTTATTTATTCCGCAGTGGGTAATTCAGTTTGACAGTCCACCATCATTATAAACAAAAAAAATAGAAACTCAAGTAAATAAATACTTTGCAAATCTAACATACCACATTCAGCTCGTCAGTGAGCAGCTCAGCGTTAAGGACCCCAAACGTGGAGTTTAACATAATCAGATGAAGATAGAGCAAACTGCTGCCCCTGACATTTAGCATTTTGCAGTTTGATTAAAGAACGTATGAAGGAATTCTGCTTGTTGTTTGTTTTTCTCAAGGATGCATAATAGTACAAATCTGAGGGAAATAAAAAAACAAAGCTCAAGTCGACAAGTAATACCACAAAAAGTAGTAGTTAAAAAAACCATCCACTAACACCCATTATTGACATTAAGGTTCTGGGTCTAACAATTCCCTGAAAAGTATCTTACAAGCTTCTCACTAAGATTTCTAACATTAAACTTTAATATTGTGTAAGTGCTTTGTTTTAACTTTATCTCTCACAAAGCCCGGGAGCCAGATTCACATGTTGGGAGCTGAACCACAGGACATTAGTGTTCCCGTCTCCAAGCTTATGGACTTAGCTAGCAGACTTCCTGCTGTAGACATACATTATACTGCCAGAGGGAACATAAACAATAATCTTCTTAAGGTGTGAGCTGCTCCATGAGCAGTAAAAGCAAGCCCTTACTCAAGCAATTTACTGTATCCGAGGACTGACTATCAATATAGCATAGTGTGGTCTCACAGTAGTGAAAAATGCTCAGTCAGCTGGCGCACGAGCTAAAATCAACAATAATTTGGTTTGGATTTCATTCTTTTGTCCACACCTGCACAGATTCCTCCACAGTACTGTCACTTAACTTCAACAGCATAAAGCAAGCTTAGCTTACTTTGACTGATAATATAGAAGAGCAGAAATGAAACTAATAGCATTAACACTGGCTTGATTTGATGTCACAGTGAGTTGAGTATCGATGATACCACACAATCTATTCAATCGACACCTCCACTGAATACAGCTAGAATTAATGTTATTGATCACATCTTTTTACTGGCCTCCAACTGACAGCGTAATCCATCTAAAACTACATTTTCATATATTTTATCTTACCATGTAATTACATTGTAATTATATTTACTTACAAATACTTAAATTAAATACACCAGAATAAAGGGCTAATAATTCAAGTTTTTAAAGGAACAAAGAAACATTTTAAGTAACTTCAGGTATTTTACAGGAAACGAGTCGCAAATTATACTGTAAGTAGTTTTAAATAGTGGGTAATCGCTTGTTATTTTAGCATAAAAACAAACAAAATTACATCTTGGATCGTAAAAACCCTGTACTTTTAGGAGAACAGGTCATATTATGTAGTGCCTTAACCTTTTTATTATGTGGGATGTTCCGCTAATCAGTTGTACTCTTGTTTTATATTATATGTACGGTAATTATGTTTAAACCCAAAACGGAATGCGACAGAATTAATGATAAATGGTTTATTAATACTTTTAATTTCTCTGTTTTGTGATGAATATGAAGGTGGAGTTTACGGTTTATTGGCTGTGAGGTTCCTCTTGTCTTACCCCTGTGTTACACACTACGTGAGTGTGTTGTGTCATCTGTGTTTATGTCTCCCTCACCTTCTGTGTGTCATAGTCCTGTCCTTGTGTTTCATTCTATGTTTCCTCAGTCATGTCTGTGTTTGGTCTCCCTCCGCGTCTCATCTCCTTTTAACTGTCCCCACGTTCCTGTTTGTCCCCATGTCTGTTTCTTTCTTCTGGCTCCCGTGTCAAGCCATGTGTCTTAGTCTGCATCTTAGCATGTTTCCTGTTTTATTTTGACAATCTCTCGTCCCGAGTTCAGTGTGTTTGGTTTTGCTTCCCCTGTGTCTTTTTGTCTATTCGCCTCAGATGTGTTTCCATGTGTTTCCTCTCTCCCCAGTCACCCTCGTGTGTTTATATTGTGTGAGTTTCCCTTTGTTCCTTCCCAGGTTTGTGCTCATCTTGTGCCATGGACCAGGTATTTATGTTCAGATTTTTCCTTTTCAAGTATTTCATGTCTGGGTCTGCGTTTAGTTTTTATTTTCCCAGTTTAATTTATTGTTAGCTCTGTCTTAGTTCCCTTCTGCCCTTTGTTTTGTATGTTTTTATTAGCCTCAAATAAATTACTTGCTTTACGTTAAGTCCTTTCTTGCCTCGAGCGTTTGCTTTTCGGTTCACACCATGCACTAGCCGCTCGGCCATGACAGTTTTGCTGTATAACCAGTGAATTTTGCTCCTTAGGCCTCAGTCATTAAGGCCTAGAAATTGACCGTGTCCTCCTGGCAACCTCCTGGTCTTGAGAACTTAGACTCAGGTGGAGCCTGATTTATCTAGTGAAAGGGGCTACATTGCAAACTCTTCTTCCATGTAAACCTGAAACAGCTCACACAAATACAATGTGTAGAAGATTACAAAACATTATTTACTGTCACATCCCAGCCATCACTGCTTCAGTGAAGATGCTGTTCCTATGCCATGTGCGTAAATCCATGAATCTCTTGGTTTTTTTCTGCAGTGTGAAACTAAATTGGAATAATAGACTGGGTCTTTGCCTCACACCATACAGTTAAAAAGCCTTGCTGTAAGGGCGTCTCTGAAGAAATAATCCACACACGCTTTGCTGGCTTTGCAGCTGATGGTGCAGCATCTGTGATGGACTGATGGAGAGGAACAGCACCAGCCCTGACTGAAAAACTCAACCAGAACCTGACTGTCATTCATTGCATAACTCACAAAACCTGTCCATGATGCTGTAAAACACTTTACAGAGCCAAATCATTTTCACATATTTTCAACTCTTAGCACTAGCATGCCTCCTTCACTGTACAGATAATCACTATTTTTCATTATTTGATGGAGCAAATCAGAGTGACTGCAGTCAACCTGAGTCCAGTTAGGACAAGTTTCTTTCCACCAGGCGACCTGTGTAATTGCGTTGTGTGCATGAAAACAGAGGACTTCCTGAAATGTTTTGTTTTTCCTTCAAGCATGAAGGTAGCCCTGCACTTTGAGAGATGTATCCTTTTTGCAGAGCATGTATAGACTTCAGGGCATTGACTTTCACCCCTGGCTGTTTGCAGATTAACGTCAGTTCATCTGCTGCTAACAGAAAAGGTCACAGAAAATTCCGGAAACTGAAGAGTTCTCCGGGGATCAAATCTGATTCTGCTCTCTATCTTTTTGTAGAGATATCGCCTCTCAGGACATCTCTGTAAAATCTGATCTCTGTTCCTTATCACTTCTCATTGTAATGATGCCAGTGTAATGGCTAATGGAACGATGTGTTTTAGCAGACCTATATATAAAGTCTGGGTAAAAAGCATTAACAGAAAAGATGCTCATATGGATTCTTTTAGGTAAGTGAAGATAAGTCCCTGAAGTCCACGTGTATAAATTACAAATGAGCCAAGTATTTTTTACACTAAGTACTCTGTTGTAGTGTCTGCTGTGCAGTCTTGGATCACCTCTTAAGTCAAAGCAGGAAGAAGATCCAAGGCCAGGTCTGAAGAGGTTTACAAACCTCTCCTAAATTCTTCCCTGTGGGTGAAATCATATGAAAGCTGCTTAGGCAGATTATCCCTGCCTCGATGGCAGCTGGCAGTGAGATCCTTGGGAGTACACCTGACTCAATACTCGTGGTGACGCAACCACAGCCTGTGACGCAGCAAGTTCCAACAATCCCCCATGACCTTTAGCCCCAAGGGAGAATCGTATCTTGTGGCAGAAAGCAGACTAATGCCATAATCAGCACACAAGTCATCTGATTATACAAAATCTAGCCATATTTAATCTGCCCCAAATAAAACAGGTCAATAATTTAATTTGATTGTATAGGAATATGCTCTAAGCAACTAGATTGCATGATTAGTAAAAAGAAGAAAAGGGGTTGAAATCTTGTCATCGAGTGGTGCCATGTAAAACATTTAACTTATATTAACTTAATATAAATGGTCAGGGATAGAATTCAAATTGTCTGGACTTTGAGTGAGCAGTAAAAACAGAAAAGTGCCATAAAAATGTCAGTCCAGTGCACCAGATGTTCTTCCAATCCAATTTTTTATGGAAATGAAGAAAGGCATTCGTTTTCTGGCAAAAACCCAGTAACAGTTACAAGTATTCTATAAAGAAATTTTATTTTTTTAGCCGCTCTCATAAATCAGTCATGGTCAATACTCAGCAGGGTTCCCCGCTGATAAATGGCCCATTTGGTGTGTTTGGTGTTTTTGGTGTGGTTAGTTCAGATTGCAGGTGCACATTCACAAAGTCAGCAGTAACTACTGACTACTACATTAAACTTTAATATTACAACAACAAATGTTGTTGTCTTCTTAGTCACATTCAGTTGAGACTATGTAAATATGTATTATTAACAGAATATAATAGTCTTCAGCTCTGACAGTTTCTGTCACTTAATTTTTGATGCTGGCCATTGTTGTACAGCAAGACAGCAATACCCTATATTTAGTCTATAATGTTGGTATATGAAAACTTTTGATTGAGTTGGTATCTGCTTAAAGAGTGAAGCTTGTCTTGTGTGCTTATGTTTGTCAGGTACTGGAAAGTCATTTTTCTAAATTAGGTCTAGTAGAAGAATGGTCTCCCTCCAAGTATATTTTAATGAGGTCCCAGGTGCGCTGTCACCTCCTGCAAACACAATGCTCCAATAAAATCCACATCCTATCACACTCAGCCACCAAGGCAACTTTCGTTAACAGTGAAGGGACTTCAGTTTCTTGAGCTTCACACAGAAGCCTTTGTCTGGTTGAAGGCAACACAATGTCCAGCGGCAGAGCAATGCTAAACTGGAAAACACATTTTCGCTTTCAGCTGATTCAGAGGTAAACCATGGAGCTTGAAGCTGCTGAAATACTTTTAATTCTTGAAAAACGACAATTTCAGGGTCGATTACACAACCCGCAGCTAAATATACCATCAGGCTGTCTAGACCACAGCTGTAGTTTATGATTTGAAAACAAAAATATAGATTTTCTGCAGGGAATCACATAAAAGCGAAGAAATGGGAAGTCACTGGTTCATTCCTGCCAGATGAGATGATGGACAATAAAAAACACATCGTCATATCGTCTTTCCTTAAGATCACATTTTCAAATTTATAGTTTTAGATGTCAGCTGTACAAGTTCTCTGTATAGCGCTGTAAAGCATAACAATGCCTCAAGGCACTTTATATTCTAAGGCAATGACCCTACAACAATACAGAGAAATCCACAATATTCAGATAACCCTGTATGTGCTAACACTTGGCGACAGTGGGAAGGAAAAACTCCTATTCAATAGGAAGAAACCTCCAGCAGAACCAAGCTCAGGGTAGCGGCAGCAATCTACCACAAAACAGTTGGGGGTGAGGGAGGAAGACACTCAGTGGTGGGGTCAATTCTCAAGAAACGTATTAGATATCACTCGTTATTTTAAGTAATGAGGTAGGTTATGATATGACCTCATATGACCTCCGGTTCATCCAATAAATCCAGGTCCACATTGTTTTATGTCAACTATTTTTTAGATACCGAGATCCGTATTCTTACATCCAGCTAGCATACCGTACATGTTCATTACACATTTTTCTGATGCTGAGTATTTCAAAATAAAGGTCCCATATAAGGTAGTGACATTACAGGTTACTTAATAACTACCCTGGAGAAAGTAATTTGTTGTTGTACTTGCTGAATTACTTTGATGACCTGAAACACCTTGTCATATAATTACCAGTTAACAATATAAACCTTAGGCTATAGTCCCACAAAACAACACAAATCCCTATGCTAATGAGGATGCTCGTATATTTATGATTTTTATTTTATTAGTCCCCCAAAAAAGCAGATGAAAACCAGCCCCAGGAGACTGCCAAAGTGATTCTGCTGTAGAAACATCAACCAGTAGAAACCAAGGCTACAAGCCTGACTGCTCATCTCTGTTTTTTTAACCTGTTGAAGATCAGGCTCTGACTTCTGGGGTGGGGTCCAAATACAATTAGCTTTAAAATCATTCTGGGTTCTTTACTAGCTTTGCATTAGCATGCTGTCTGTGCAGAGGCTTGCAAAGAGCTGAAGTTAGCAGTATATTGCAGTTGTTCCTTTCCTGGATCCAGTTTGCACATTATCATTGTGCTTTTGTCCTTTTGTGCAATAAAAATAAAAGTCATGCCCCTGCTTCCACTCCTGTATTGCTGCATCGCTGTTTCTTTGATGTTTGTGGAACTGGGTCAGACATTAATAAATTACTCATTATTAACATTAAATATGAAATATGTGTGAAAGGACCTTGATTTTTTTTTGACACGGGTGGATTGCTCCCCATTTTTTTGCGTAATTTAATATGTAACATTTGCATGAAGTGATAACCACAGACTCTAGATCACAGGCTATATACTGCTAATAAAATGATAATTTTTAAAGTGTCAGTTGTCTACTTTAAAGCTATAAATTTATACTACTGATCATGCTCCAGAAATTACCTAATGTATCTGGGAGAAAATGCAGATATGAAATTACCACACTGTTTAAAAGATTTTCTAAACTGAGTCATGAAATTTTGGGTGAAATTTGTGATGTGTGCATAAACTGTCAGCCAAACACTGAAGAATTATTGTAGAAATGGCAGCAGCTGAAATGTGGCGAGGTCTGGTTTTACTCATGCTGTCTTTCTTCGGGGTCATCTTCTTTTGAATGCAGGGAATGTGGCGCAATGGCGCTCTGTTTTGTCTCAGACAGCTGTTTTATGGGGGAATACTTATTGAAACAGTCAGTCTTTAGAGCTTTTTTTGTCATCTTTTAGTACCAGTAAAGGAGATGGCCATAAATTATTGAAGCCCCTCAGAACAAGAAGAATACCACTAACGTCAATCTCAGCAAAACAGCTCACCTTTCATATAGACGTAAAAGCAGTTGTTTGATTTTTTTCTGTGAATGCTGTTAATGTTGAAGCAAACAGGTGTAAATCCAATCAGAGATAATTAAAAATGGAAGGATAGTGTAGAAAAAGTCAGATTTAAATCCTGCATTCGTCAATGATATTATAAGAGTAAATCAATCAAGTGCAGAGTGTATTAAATGTGTTGTAAAAAGGTGTAAGGTCAGGCATTCTGAAAGCATTGTGAGATATTAAAAAGTAGCCTCACTCACTCACTCATCACATAGCTCAAACTAGGACTCATCCTGTCTCAACAGGGCCCCTTTGCTTGTGATGTGTTCTACACATTGCAGCAGATACTTGGCTTGCACTGAGCTCTGAAAATAGATGGTAGTTCCAGATAGGTGGGCTGTGAGGGGGGAAAAAGAGAGAGAAAGTGGGAAAGGAAGTGAGACATAGGATATTTTAACAAAAGAAGAAAAGACCAGGATTGTGTGTCTCAAATCTGCTGCCCGCACTACTATTTCACCGTGTGTTAGTGTGTGTGTGAGTTTTAGTGTGCAGTGACGTAAGGAACGGTGCTCTTGTCAGTCTGGTGCTCTTCAGCGAAGCACCCATTATGTAATTCTTTGGAAAGTCTGACCAGTAGTGGCTAGACAATCTTATTAAATAGCTGTGATGTGCAGACACACACACACACACACTGCCATAGCATGAGGCATGTAGATATAGTCCAACATACTTTAAACACACTCGCTAAAATGACCACTATGATGTATTACCCTCGAATCCACATAATTAGAGCTCAGACGCCCATACATGTCTATGTGCTGAAGTAGGCCGTGGAGAGCGGAGGCTTATCAGCAGAGTTATAAATAACTGGACGGCCTGCACCTTAAGACGGTTTTGTCTGGGTGGAGGGCGCTCAGAGTTCAATGTAACCTGACAACTTAATCCCTTGTAAGAGACAGGGAGACAGAGGAAGATTGGTGAACGTGGGGGCCGTCTAGGATTTCCAAGCTACTGTTACTTATTAGCACTCAGACAGGAACAGCAAAGTTTCGTTTTTTGTTTTTTTGGATACAGCTCAGCTTGTGTTACACGAGTGAAAACCACTGACACATTTACTTATGTGCAAGATGAACATAGTTCTGCTATATTTTTCCACTCACATTAATAGTTTTTTTATAGTATAGTTTGACATTTTGAAAAACGTGCTTATTATATTGGGGGGTTTTTGTTAAGTAAATAATATACAAGGTGCTGATGAGTGAATCGAGATGTACTCTTATATCATAAGATAGAGCCAAGCTATATGTGTCAGTGTATTTCCTGTGTTTATGCTAAGCCAGCTGTCTGCCTGTAGCTTCATTTTTTCCTCTCTTACTGTAAGTATTGAATATAAGCCACCTCCTTGCTTCCTCTACTTTTACGCAAGTAAAGTACCAGAACCTCTAGTGTCCTCTGGATGCGTGCACATTACCAGAGGAAGCTTTTAGGTGTTTGAAGTGAGCAAATTCAGCAGCCATGAAGAAGTAAAGCTAGCTAGCTAGCTTGCTAGATGCAGCATCCATTTTCAAGCAGGCTGAGCTTTTATTCTAGCCGCATGCAGCATCATCACTGAGATGGAAAACATTGTGCGTGTGTGTCAGGGAGTGCCCCTCTTTGTGTGCATCTCACGCATACTTGAGGAAATTGTCAATAGTTGCTCATAAAGACCAGGACCAGCTGAGAGCACATGGTCCACATTAAAGCCGGTCAGATGCTGCAGACTCCCACAAGGGCGTGCTTGCCATCAGGCTCTCCAGTCCAATGTCTGGCTATTTCAGTGGTCTTCCACGGTCAGGAAATGACTCTGGGTTTGAAACGGAGCTTCTGAGTGGATAATCTCTCCCGGCAGTGCAGACACTTCCAAGTTCACTGGGTTTGTGTTCAGTCATGCAGAGTGTACCAGTGAACTGTGATACTGTAAGGCTGGGATCGATGCATTATTCACATATCTTGGTTTAGCTCCAGAGCTCCAAAAGCAAGGCTCAATCTCCTTTTAAAGATATGTAGTAGGCCTGAAGCTGTTCAAACTAAAAATCAGTAGGAGTCAATCTACAGGTTGCACATTTCAAAACCTAATAGACTAGAGATTTCTCATTTGTAGCATTTGTCTGAATACAACAGGTTACAGTTGTTGTTGTTGTTTTTTTAATAAAGAGGTTTACTTTCACCTGTTATTTGTCCATACAGTACAATAATATTATACACATTTCAAGACCTTTTAATCAAATTTAGGTGTGTTACAAACACCCACTTATTGCCTGTTTTTTAATTTGTTTGGTTGATTTGTTTGTTTTTAACAACACACTTTTCTATTGGATAGTAAGACAGACTTTTTGTCGTAAGGACTGGGCCAGGTTAAGTTTGTTGAGATCAGATAGGTTGGCCACCGGACAGCAACCATTTAATCCCTTGACCTGGTCTAACCAACAGATTAGACCAGCTTGTTGAGGGAAAATACTCAGGTCGATCCTGTCGCTCTCTGTTGGATTCACTTCAATCGCATTCAATATTCTGCTTTTCTCTCCCATGTTCTCACTGACCCAGAAGGAAAGGTCATGATGGCATAGCTTGATCACAGCAGAGAACTCTCAGAACAGGCAGGGCTTGGTAACCGGATGACTTCATGGCATTAAGTAATTTAAACCAGAAAAGGGCAGACAATACCTTACACAGACAACACAAAGATATAATAAAACACAAGCCAGAACAAAACAATAATGCTACAGCAAGAGGCTGCATCACAAATATAAGCCATATTTTTTTTTATTGATTTCAAATTTACTATAGTTTCTATTTGGATAGACTGCAGAAGGAGACTAACTGATGTTAGTCACAAGATTAAAAAAAAAAAAAAAGCTCTAAAGTTAGCTTTGCCTTTTTTAATATTATAAAGATTGCTAATATTAGCAGTTCCAAACTTGATGTTATAGCAATTATAACAACTACAGTGCTTTGAAAAAGTATTTATCCCCCTTCTTAAGTTTTGCATATTTTTCATGAGCAAATACAATATATAGTTTTTAAATCGTGATTTAATTAACTGAGGGGGAAACGTAATCCAAACCTACCTGGCCCAATGTGAAAAAAGTAATTACCTGCCCCAATTAATTAATTAAGTATTAACCACATTCTTTGGAGTTCTTCGAGTATGATTACTCCCAGACCTGTCGAAATTACTGAAGTAGAACCTGTCTGACAAAGTGAAGCAGGCTAAAAGATTGCAAAAAGCAACACATGATGCCACAATCTATAGAAGAAGCTGAAAACCAAAGTCATTGACATCTATTAATCTGGAAAGGGTTAAAAAGCCATTTCTGAGGCTCTGGGACTCCAGTGAACCACAGTAAGAGACATTCTCCACAAACGGAAAAAACTTGGTCATACCAGCAGTCAAACGTGGTGGTGGTAGTGTGATGGCCTGGGCCTGTTTTGCTGCTTCAGGACCTGGATGACTTGCTGTAATTGGTGGAACCATGAGTTCTGATCTCTACGAGAAAATCCTGAAACACACTCAAACACACAGGTAATGCAACAGGACAATGATCCAAAACACACCAGAAAATCAATCTGTGTGTGTGAAAAGTGTGGCTGAAATAAAACAATTCTGAAGAGTGGGCCAAAAGTCCAAAAACAAAAATTCCTCTCCAGCAACTAAAAGACTCATTTCAGTTATCACAAGCAGCTGATTGCGGTTTTTGCTGCAAAGCTGTCGCAGCCAGTTATATTAGGTTTAGGGGGATACTATTTTTCAGACAGAGCCAAGTAAGTGTTTTTTTTTTCCTTAATAAATGAAATTTATCATTTAAAAACTGGTTGCCCTCGTCTAAGATTAAAATTTTCTTCTATGATCTGAAACATATGCAAAGAAAGAGACAAAGTATTGTGCATAAGTACCATTGATATAGTTTTCTGTAGAAAACAAATTATCTGTTGTTTTGTATTTGTTTGTAGCCGTTAATAGCATCAAAAATGTTTGTACCATAAGTGAAAAAGTAGGAAAGTAACATCATGCATCTAGCATGTGCCTCATTTGGAGAACTCTGTTTATAGCAAAGAATTTTGTTGTTAAATTAAAAAATGTGTTTTATTGCCTTTAATGTTTCTGCCCTTGCGTGCTCTTAAATGAAAAACAGTCAGTGAAATCAGGGTTTGTTGCCATGCTACTGTAGCAACAGGCGAAGCCAGAACTTCAGTTTTGCTGACGCACTTCACACATATATGGTATGGACAAAATTTTTAATGTTCTGACCTGTTTGTTCTTTTGTTCTGTCACAAGAAACATCCTGTAATTACTGTTTTTTTCTCTTATATGTCTCTGTGTACGGGATTCTTTTTCCATTTTGTATGTCATGCAGGTAGAGAAAGCGATCTGCGTGGCTTATCTTAATAGTCGAATAAGCTGTTGTTGAAAGTAAGCAATAGGATTAGGTCTGTATAGATCTGTCGGGTCAATTAGCTCTATTAGCTCGCAGCATGGCACAAGAGGATTTTCC
This sequence comes from Rhamphochromis sp. 'chilingali', assembly GCF_963969265.1. NCBI lineage: Eukaryota > Metazoa > Chordata > Actinopteri > Cichliformes > Cichlidae > Rhamphochromis > Rhamphochromis sp. 'chilingali'. Next base: position 20,450,353 of record NC_137935.1, on the reverse strand, counting down.
ATGTCTTTGTGTTTGTCTCATCAAAACTGTACTGCCAGTTACCTTTGACAATTTACAATCATGAGTTATTATGAGTTGTTAAAGGTACAGATGTGTGATCTACAAGTTACCCACTTGAATTACAAACTTTCAGTAAAACCATTATAAATAATAATAGATAAATGAGTATTTTAAAGCTCGTTTAAGTTTAAAGATGATGCTTAAACTTCATTTTACCAAGCACTAATCTCAAGGATATGTTCATTGTAGGATTTCATAACAGGGCTCATTTAATCTGCTTTGTTCTTAAATTAAAACTCCACTGAGTTGAATGTTAAAGTTACTAGTCAGAAAAGAGTAGCCTATTCAGTTGTGTAAAGTCTTTGCTGACTTTGGAGGAGCTTTGTAAAGAAAGGAAGAAATAACCCATTGGCAGAATCTGGGTTTGCACTAAGACACTTTGGTTAATGGAAATCCTATGACTGGAGCTTAAAAATTCCATGTGCTAGTAGAAATAATCAAGTTGTGTCAAAAGAAACTGCAGGGTCCAGTGTTTTTTGAGGACTTTTGAGATAACTAATTAAGATGAAGGGAGATAGGAAATTAGATTAAAAGAGCCTTTGATGCATTAATTTATTTATTTTTTGCTATAGTTCTATCTCAATCCCACAATTCTTCCAAATCATTGTCAGTTTTAACATGCTCTGCAAAGAATCACTTAAACCTAAATAATAAGGAAAAGGTAAAATGCATTTACACTTAATTTATATTTCTGCAGTGAATCTATGGAGCAACTATGACGTAGCCTACGTGAAGGGTTTGCTGTTATGACCTACCTGTGGCATAGATTTTGCATAGAAGTATAAATTCTTTGTTTACTGGGAAAAAGGGTCAAACTTTTATATTTAAACATCAAAAACATAACTAATAGATAATTTTCAATATGCCTAGGGGTTTGTTGTACTGATATTTACCAGATTTAGCATGCTAATCAGCTAGCATAGGTTCACATCATCTGGTAATATCACTTTGTCCCTCAAGGGCAATTCTGAATCACTGTTGTGTCCAATCGTTGTCTCCAACCAGGCCCGCAGCAGGGACAGTCTTTTTTTATGGTGTACAATTCTAACACTCTTGTCATCCAGGTTAGAGGATATCCCACAATGCTTACAGTTATAGTGGCTAGACAGAGTTGGGGAGAAACAGAATACATGTACCAGCGTTATGTATTACCACTTAAATGGGTGATCATTAGAATACAATTACTTTGTTGAAATAAATGGATTACGCGGTGGTCTTTTCCTGTTTCATGTTAGGCTATCCCCTCTCTAATTTTAGTAATTCCACATATTGCTGGAAACCCAAACAAAACAAAACAAAAAAAGTGGCTCTAATGTAAGCACCCTGTTAATGTTGGTGGCGTCAGTTACACAATGGACTCAAAGCCAGCACAACAGAGCCAGCAGTGCAAGGGCAGGAATGCATTTCTTACTTGGAAATTCCAACACTACTTCACATTTAAAGAAGAAAGGAATGGGCGAAATCTGATCTGATCGTCCAACGCAAACTCTGTTTGCCAGCAACCAAGCTGCTCTCAGTGTCAAAAGACTGCAACATAAAGAAACATCTGTAAGTAACTTCTTTTTAAAAAACTAACATTAGCCTACTGCAACTACCTTGTTTTAGTGGTAGCTACCTGGGTTATGTGCCACTTCAGTATCTTCAATGTACTATTGCTGTGTTATTTATTACTATTACTGAAGGCTGCATTACAAGCAGCTAGCTACAAATAATCATGTGAGAGAGTGATATTATACCCCTCTCGTCAAACTGACAGGTCATTAATTATTCATGAGCTCCGGAAGTAATTAAATTATTCATGAGCTCCGGAAGTAGGAAGTAATTAAGTAATAAAAATATGATATTCATAAAAATATGATATTCATAAAAATATGATATTCATAAAAATATAATTGATTATTTAGAAAGTTTCTTATATATCAAAAAATAGCATTCTTTTATTTCTTTAAGCAATTAAATTTTTATTTTTATTTTTTTATGCTCAAAAAACGCCATCTGGTGGCGGGTCAGTGTGTGTGTGTGTGCGCGCGCGCCCCCGAGGCTGTGTGTCTGGGCGCGCGGGGGCGCGCCCGTGTCTCCGGACCGTGCTCTCTCGGGCTCCGTGCTCATGTGTTTAAAAATGTATTAAACCATATTAAAATTGTTTAGTTAAACTTGTGCTTTTGTAACGTTCAGTATGGCCACAAACACATGCTGCATGCCTTGGGGGAAAACTTTATTTCGATTTATATGCATTTGTAGATTTAGAATAAAACTCATACTCAGAAAAAACTCGCGATCCCCTAACCCTCCTTAGAAACATAAGCAGGGAAAACTCCTTAAAAAACCCTCCGCGTTTTCTCCAAAACCCTACAATAACTTGTTAGCTACCCCTCTATTCCCAAAACCTTATATTCGATAACAGGGAAAATCCTTAGTCTTTTTTCTTCAAAAACTTCCCTCTTACTAGCAACCTCTAAAATTCAACGCACACTCTAAGTTCTACCTCGCTCTTAATCTCCGATCCACAACTTCTTGCAGAGCACAATTTTTTCCTGCTTGTTTGCTCCCCGCTCTGCTCCCGAATGCGCTGCTTACCTCGTTCGAAATTTGCGCCGGAGACCAACTCCCCCCCTTACTTCGCCCCGCTGCCAATCACATAACTATTGCACCGCTCCCTTCGCACCCCGGTTAGCCAATCCGCTCCAGGTCCGATTTTTATGATCTCCCGCTCAGGTTAAGACTACCCCCGAGCTCCCAGAAGACCCCTGCCTTCAGCCATATCAACAACTGGAACCGCTCAGACTGCTTGCGAGTTCGCATAGGGAGCGGCCGATTTCAACAGCAACTTGCGTCTCTTTCCTTATCCGCATATCATTCGGTAAGTGTTAATCTTCCTCTCTAACTACATTTTTGCATTTTCCTTTTTACCATTCTGTCAATCCTTTCATTTAAAAAAATAAATAAATATCACAATGGTTTGTAACAGGTACAATACACCATCCATCCATCCATTCGCCTCCACTTATCCTTTTCTCAGGCTCGCGCGGTGCGCTGGAGCCTATCCCACGTACAATACACTTTAAAATATATATAAGCTCCACTTTTAACTCCCGTAAAAGTTTATACATTACATGTCTACATCACCTATCATGGCCTCATCGGGTATCTCATATCATCTTGTTATTGTTATGTTATGCTCCTTTGATATTTTGCTAGTTTGCGTGTTTTAAAACTCTTTTTGTTTTTCTTTATATTTTTAGACCCAGATGTGTTAACCTGATCCCTGCGAAACACCAGCTCTGCGTGGATTTTGACCGCGAGTGACCGGATGTTGTTTCCGGCCTGAGGTTGCCTGAAATGCCGTGAGGCTCGTTTGAAAGATTGCGCCCGAGACCAACTCCGCCTCCAAGGCATGCCTACCTTTAGCTGCCACCAGTGAGATATCAGAGCCGGGCTCCACATATCCAATCAGGAGCACGAGCAAGACAGCTTTTGCAGACTCTCCAGAAATATACAAGTCCTTACCAACTGCTCTGCAACCCAGTGTTTCTGGTCCCCTCACTAACATCGCTTTTTGAGATATTTTTTATGAACCACCAAAAAAGCAATTTTACCCCACAGTACAGAAGACTGGGTCTGAGGGCAGCAGCGGGGACAAATGATTGTAATGAAGCGACGGACATTTCATGGCTGGTCTTGCATAATCGTGAGTTATTATGTCATATGGTGATAAGTACATAGTTTTGCAAGAGGCATACAAGCACTGTGGAAAAAGTAATCATAAAACTGTTTTTGTGAACACCCTACGTTATGCTTTAAAAAATGTGATACATGTAATGTGATCATCAAAGAACATGATTTTTTTTTTTAAACTTTTATTCTTATGCTTTTAAAGTATGTCAGATTATCTTAAAACACTTATTTGTATGTTATAATGTTTTTCTTACACCATGTGTAATTTTTATAGACACCTTATTCATTGTATCAATGTGTAATTATGTATCTTTGATAAATAAATAAAATATTTAATCTTGTATTTGTGTACTTTCTGGTGATTCAATAAAAAATTAGTCACATATCGCTCTGATAAACACAGATGGCTGAAAGAAATGTTTGATGGAACAAAGGAAACAAGTGTCTTGCTGCTAAACTTTTAAGTCACCATGGTTTAAATGAGAAAGTCTGTATGTAAAACATGAAAAACTCCATATCAGTGATATCTACAAAGGTGTACTCATTTCTTTGTAATGGTACTTTACTGTTCCAATGAAACAAAGTACATTAAAGTACATTTTTCGGCCATCCTGACCTATTTTCAGGGGCAAGAATGTTGATGTTAGACTGTGTTTTAAATCAGGTTGTGATCTTAAACTAACTATCACAGCACTGATTTCAGTTGTAATCTCAATTAGAATCCCAATTTGGCTTTTCTCCAGTCAGTGTTATGGTGAAATTTAACTTGTTCTTTTGTGTAATTGCACATGGCCCAGCAAAGGACCCCTTAGTAAGCTGTACAGCATAAGTTTTCAATTCACTTTTGTCAGAAAACTTCACAGTATGAGAAGTTACAGCACAGTTTCTCCAAACGTGTGCTTCTTTTTCAGCCAGCGTGCTTTTAGAGCATCTACATTAGCTCATGTAGTAAAAGTACAATCAGTAAGTGTACTTTAACATTTGAGATTCCGAGTCACTCTTGCTTAGCTCATGTGAACTATATCATGAACCTTTTTTGTATAATGCATCAAACGTGTTCAAATCAGTTTAGTTAAAATAAATTGAAAATAATCTAGAGACAAGCAACTCCTTTTTAGCTTCTGTTATGTATTTACCTCTCACACCTTAATCTAGATGTTAGTGTTCTCAGAGTTAACATGTCTCATGTTGCCATGTTGTATTTCTAATACCCAGCCTCAGTGTTCGCCCTGTTGACCCTCAAATCCAAACACCAATGATCTAGATATTCACAACATTCATAAGGAGATTCTTAAGGTCTTAAGTTTTGTTGTTTTTATGTTTTACAAAAAAAAAACTTCACATTTTTTATATTTTTAAACGAAAGTGACATGCAAGGATATTTTTCTTTAGTGATGTTGCTTCAGCAATCTCAAATACTAATTATTCTGGGAATTTTTATGGTCAAACTATGTGATTTTCCAAATGTGTGTGTGTGGAGTAAAATGACCTTGTTCTTATGATGTTGTCACCGTGAATCATTTAGGATTAACAACACAAATTGTATCGATAGCAGAAACAGTCTTATAACTTATAATTCTCACA